>NC_069501.1:898044579-898412079 GCF_027579735.1 Bombina bombina | reverse complement strand
ATGTCTCCAGACCTAAACCCAATTGAGCATCTGTGGGGCATCCTCAAACGGAAGGTGGGGGAGTGCAAGGTTTCTAACATCCACCAGCTCCGTGATGTCGTCATGGAGGAGTGGAAGAGGACTCCAGGGGCAACCTGTGAAGCTCTGGTGAACTCCATGCCCAAGAGGGTTAAGGCAGTGCTGGAAAATAATGGTGGCCACACAAAATATTGACTCTTTGGGCCCAATTTAGACATTTCCACTTAGGGGTGTACTCACCTTTGTTGTCAACAGTTTAGACATTAATGGCTGTGTTGAGTGATTATCAGGGGACAGTGAATTTACACTGTTATACAGGATATACACTCCCTACTTTACATTGTAGAAAAGTGTCATTTCTTCAGTGTTGTCACATGAAAATATTTACAAAAATGTGAGGGGTCTACTCTGTACTTTTGTGGGTTACTGTGTGTGTATATATATGTGTGTGTGTGTGTATATATATATATAATGTGTGTGTGTGTGTGTGTGTGTACATACAACATTCCAAGAAGGATCTGCACAGTCCCACACTTCTTAAAACTGCCAGGGTGCGCTAAAAAATCATTTGTTTTTAGGTTCATATTTTGTAAACCATACTGTGACATTTGACAAAGGTGCAAATGGAGCACCGAAACGTTATGTCATTTTTTTTATGCCCTTGTAATAAATGTTAAGTTTTATCTATACCAAGACCAATGAGTGCCTTTACTTTTTGGAACATATATATATAGTTATATTATATTAGTTGGATTTGATGGTGATTACGTCATTACTTACCTCATATGGATTGAAGTTTTCTCAAGTAAGTGCACATCCTTGGGGGGACCTTATCTGAAGAATTTCTGGGAATATCTGGATTTTTTTGCATTACTCCTGGCGACTGTACCTATGTGTTTATGGACTTTTTTTTATTTTGTTTTAATAATTTTATTATTTTGTTGTATTATTATTGATACATTGACCTACTGTTTTTTTGATTACATGTATGTTTTTTTCTCTATGCTTAGCAGCGCTAACCGTGTACAGGTATACCCCACTCATACAGCGGGTTAGGGACCGGAGGTATTTTATTTAAATTTTTATCTTAGAAGGGGGATAATAGGGAGTCCTCCTTTGAGTTTGGTGTAGCAGCAGCTATCGGCATATATAGAATTAACACTCTATTTATATTACTTAGGGGTTACATTGTATTGCCCCTATCTGGAGCGCTAATAGACCCTGAGCTTCCTGGGATTTTATCCTAGGATTCTACTTGTTATATATGTGTGTGTATATGTATATAAATATATATAAGTGTGTGTGTCTATAAGCATATACATATATATTTACAGGGAACACACAGTCCCCATAGACCACTTTGTAAAGGCTGTTTGTTTGTTTTGTTTTTTGGGGGGGGGGTTCTAACACTCCACACCTGCTCACTTTAACCCCTAATAAAAAACAACAATACACTTTGTGGGCAATTGAGGCAATTTTGAAAATCAACCAGAGATCGTGGTAGCATTAACCAGCCTTACTCATTATTTATTGTGCGCCTGTAAACTGGTGAATTTGCTCATTTACGGGAGCCTGATAAATTAGCGCTCCACTTGTGATCTAATCCTCTGTTTCTTCAGGGATTTTTAAAAGTCTATAGATGCAAATTCCATTAGTTCTTGTCCAGAGGTATTTTCTGTTTCATCTCTGGAACAATTTTCCATATCGTCGTCCTTTTTTTTTTTTTTTTTTTTTAAATGTGTAGTTTAACTAGTTTCTGCAAATCCTCAATCTCCTTATGCTTTACACTTTGTCTTCCAATTCAGATATACGTTTTTTCCCCTGTAGTTAGTCTAGACGTAAACTGTTTAATTTCCAAAGATATCCCCTCCATTGTTTTCTGCATAGATTCTATTTTAGGAATAAATAAATCAGAAAGTTGTTTGACTATACCCTGTATGTTTAAGCCTGTTACATTCCCTTCTGAATCTTGTCTGGAGGTTTCCAAGTTTAACTCTGCACTTGTTTCACTGGATTTTACAACAATTTCTCCATAAACTTAAATACTCTGATTTCAATCACCCATTTGATCCCTGTAATCGTTTTTTTATATACAACCCATGTTCATAGCGCTGCGGAACCTTTTGGCGCTCTACAAATACCTGATAATAATAATAATCAAGTATCTTCCCACTTTAGGGTAATCGGTAGACGTGTATCGGACATAATGTCGGTTCAGACAAATAGTTTGTTTTTGACATTTAAAACCCTTTCTGGTCATCAAACATTTGTTTCATATTTCATTCATTAAAAAAAATGAAATGCCTTTTAAAACAATAATAAACCCCTACCTACACTATTTAACCCCTAATCCGCCACAACCCCACTGCAATAAATCACTTACATATCCCTATGCGATTAATCCCTAAACAACCACAACCCTCAACAATAAACCCCTACACTACCTAACCCCTAAACCTCCCACCACAATAAACCCCCTACACATCTCTACACTATTTACCCTTAAACCATCACAACCCCAATCAAAATATAAACGCCCTGCACTGTTAACCCCTAAACTGCACAACCCCCATCGCAATATATATGCTTCTACAATATTAACCCTTATACTGTCACAACCTCCATTGCTATAAACAACCTACACTAACTATTCTCTAACTGCTAATCCTGCAAGATCCCTAACCTAATAAAAAGAAATCACTAACAGTGTACTGTTTTTTTTTGTTGTTTTTTTAAAAAAGAGCACATATAAAATAAAAAAAGCCCGATACTAAAAAAACAAAGCAAAAAAAAAAAAACACCTATCATAAAACTAAAGTAAAAAATAAAAATTCCTATCCTAAAACCAAAGCCTCCCCAAAAAAACTGTAACACTAAGCAGTTTTACAGTTTTTTTTTTTCTTGATCTGACGTAATCCAAAAAATAAGATTGGTCATCTTTTTTTTAATCGGACTAAATCCAAATGTTATAAGGGGGTCTTTTTCTTTATCCAAAGTAATCCATAAGCAAAAGGGGGTCTGTAGGCTGCTCCTCATCGGCAGCTCCTCTTCTCTGGTCATCCTGTCCCTGCTGCACACTGATCCTTGGCTGCCAGTTTCCACCTTTTTATAGGGGTGTCTGGGCAGCTCTGTTGGCTGATTTAAAATTCAAATTAAACGTCAAGTTAAAATCAGCCAATAGAAGCAGCTCTTCCTTTTTTTTTTTTTTTTTTTTTACAATCAGCAAATGGGGAAAAAAAGCATTGCTGGGACTGGTAGGTCTACCGTCTTTGGGGAGGGGGGGGTTCATTTTAACTCTGTGCAGAATTCGTTTTTTTTCCCTTCTTGCATTGAGTACACATTGCTGCATTTTTTCCCTATAGTTGGCAGGGAAGAAGTGAATTGTGAGCATTTAAATATGTGCAGATTTGTGCCAAGAATGATGCAAGGAGGCACCCAGGAAAGCACAAGGGTGCGCAAGAGAGACTCAAAGAGCCGTCGGCAAGTGGTAAAAAATACAAGCAGAAAAAGGAGCGGAGGCGGCTGAACGTCTCTGAGCAGCAGCAGGGCAAACACTGCAGGGGTAGTAGATTATCTCATTGTGCCAAGCAGTCAGGAAGAAGAGGGAAGTATTGAGCAGCTTTCCTCAGTCCCTGTTTTGGGCGATGAGGATATTACCGCAACTCCCAGCATGTCTGCTTTAGCCTTTACTCCAGACTTGTAGGAACTTGATTATGAGCCTGAGGTGATGGTGGAAGAGGAAGTGATTCCAGCAAAGAGATTGTGTGCAATGGGCAGCAGCACAACTTCCTCTTTTTTAGGCCAGCAGTCTTCTGTATTCTTTCTATCTACACCATCATTCCCTGTTGTAGAGAAGCCAGTTCCTACAACAACCTCACCCACTTCACATGTTGCCAGTTCCACTAGTAATGCTGTCTGTCATTACTATAATCATTGGAAATTCCACCACCACCACTAGGAGAGGACAAGTGTTTCAGGGAGGGCCAAGCGTATAAGCAGTGCCACATCTAAAACCAACGGCAAAGAGATCTTAACAGCAGTTAAGGCTCGCGAGGGCGCAAAATGCTTTTATTTATTGCGTCATTCTTGGCGCGAGAATTGTTTGGCGCGAATATGGTTCCGTAACAATGCAAGTTCGTCATTTCCGGTGTCTTAGTTGACACTAGGTTGTTTGACGCGGATTTGTGTTTGTCATGACTCAAGTTGCGTCATTTCCGGATGTTTGTTGGCGCCAAATAATTTCTCAACTTCCTTTTGCGTTGTGCGTCATTCTTGGCGCCAAAAAAATGTATTTATATTTTACCCCATTTCCTATATGCTCCTTGCCTTCTTTATGCTCAGAGGGCTATGCTATTTGCTTTTTTGTCAATTTTAGCATTTGCATTTTTTCCCATTCCTGAAACTGCTATATGTGGAAATAAGATATTTCTGTTTAAATGTTATTTTTTCTTTTACATTTTACAAGATGTCTCAGACGCTGCTGTAGGAAACATGCTGCATGAACACAGTTCTACCAAAGCTAAGTGTATCTGTTGTAAGCTAGTGGAGATTATATATCCAGCTGTAGAATGTAACAGTTGTCATGATAAGCTGTTGCATGCAGAAAAGGTTTCTCTTGTAAGGTGTATCCAGTCCACGGATTCATCCATTACTTGTGGGATATTCTCCTTCCCAACAGGAAGCTGCAAGAGGATGACCCACAGCAGAGCTGTCTATATAGCTCCTCCCCTAACTGCCACCTCCCAGTCATTCTCTTGCAGCTCTCGACAAGGGAAGCAGCTAGAGAGATGTGGTGCATTAATGTAGTTTATCTTCAATCAAAAGTTTGTTATTTTCAAATGGTACCGGAGTTGTACTATTTTAGCCTCAGGCAGAAAGTTGAAGAAGAGTCTGCCTGTGGTCTTTGATGATCTTAGCAGGTTGTAACTAAGATCCATTGCTGTTCTCACACATAACTGAAGAGATGGGTAACTTCAGCTGGGGGAATAGCGTGCAGGGTCTCCTGCTCTGAGGTATGTGCAGTTTTAAATTTTTCTAGAGAAATGATAAGCTAGAAAATGCTGACAATACCGGATTTATTTAAGGTAAGCCTGATTACAGTGATTTAATAACGACTGGTATCATGCTTGCTGTAAAGGGTAATATTTTTATTATTTACTCACATTACTGAATAGATATAACGTTTGCTTGAGGTGTATAAACATTTATTTCATATTGGTGATAAAACTTTATTCTGGGGCCCAGTTTTTCCACATGGCTGACTAGATTTTGCCTAGGGATAGTTTTTTAAGGCCCTCTCACTGTGAGTACAGGTTGGGAGGGGCCTATTTTCCATTAGTTTTTGCAGCTTGAGACATCCAGCTTCCCTGAAGGAGTCCCCTGAACATATAGGACCTCTCTAATGGGTTTTTTTGCCTTCCAAAGTCGTTGTATGGGCAGGTAGGGCCACAGTAGAGCTGTGGCAGTTTGTTGTGACTGTTTAAAAACGTTTATCGTTTTTTTGATCCGGTTTTGAAACTAAGGGGTTAATCGTCCATTTGCAAGTGGGTGTAAAAATTTTGTAAGATTTACTGCTTTTTTCACTGTTTTAGCAGTTTCTGTGATTGTTTTTTTCTCTTAAAGGCACAGTACCGTTTTTATTTTTTGCTTGTTCAGTTATTAAAGTGTTTTCCAAGCTTGCTGGTCTCATTACTAGTCTGTTTAAACATGTCTGACATAGAGGAAACTCATTGTTTATTATGTTTAGAAGCCATTGTGGAACCCCCTCTTAGAATGTGTACCAAATGCACTGATTTTTCTATAGATTACAAAGACCATATTCTGGCTTTAAAAAATTTATCACCAGAAGAAATTGACAAGGAGGAAGTTATGCCGTCTAACTCTCCCCACGTATCAGATCCTATAAATCCCGCTCAGGGGACACCAAGTACATCTAGCGCGCACATGGCGTATACCTTGCAAGACATGGCGGCAGTTATGAATCATACCCTTACAGAGGTATTATCTAAACTGCCAGGATTGCAAGGAAAACGAGACAGCTCTGGGACTAGAATAAATACAGAGCTCTCTGACGCTTTAGTAGCTATCTCTGATACACCCTCACAATATAATGAAGATGAAGCAGGGGAGCTTCAATCTGTGGGTGATTTTTCTGATTCAGGGAAGATATGTCAATCTGATTCTGATAATGTCTACATTTAAATTTAAGCTTGAACACCTCCGCGTATTGCTCAGGGAGGTTTTAGCAACTCTGGACGACTGTGACACTATTGTAGTCCCAGAGAAATTATATAGATTGGATAAATACTATGCAGTACCTACTTACACTGATGTTTTTCCAATCCCTAAAAGGTTTTCTGAAATTATTACTAAGGAATGGGATAGACCAGGTGTACCGTTCTCTCCCCTTCCTGTTTTTAAAAAGATGTTTCCTACAGACGCCTCTACACGGGACTTATGGCAGACGGTCCCTAAGGTGGAGGGAGCAGTTTCTACTCTAGCTAAGCGTACCACTATCCCTGTCGAGGACAGTTGTGCTTTTCTAGATCCAATGGATAAAAAATTAGAGGGTTACCTTAAGAAAATTTTTATTCAACAAAGTTTTATTCTCCAGCCTCTTGCATGCATTGCCCCAGTCACTGCTGCCGCGGCTTTCTGGTTTGAGTCCCTAGAGGAGGCTCTACAGGTTGAAACCCCGTTGGAAGATATTATTGACAAGCTTAGGGCCCTTAAGCTAGCCAATTCATTTGTTTCTGACGCCGTTGTTCATTTAACCAAGCTAACGGCTAAAAATTCAGGTTTTGCTATTCAGGCGCGTAGGGCGCTATGGCTTAAATCCTGGTCAGCTGACGTGACTTCAAAGTCTAAACTTCTCAACATTCCCTTCAAAGGACAGATCCTATTCGGGCCTGGACTGAAGGAGATCATTTCTGACATCACTGGAGGAAAAGGTCACGCCCTTCCTCAAGACAGGTCCAACAAATTAAGGACCAAACAGTCTAGTTTTCGGCCCTTTCGAAACTTCAAGAGTGGCGCAGCTTCAACTTCCTCTAACACAAAACAAGAGGGAACTTTTGCCCAGTCTAAGCCTGTCTGGAGACCTAACCAGGCTTGGAACAAGGGGAAACAGGCCAAGAAGCCTGCTGCTGCCTCTAAGACAGCATGAAGGAGCAGCCCCCGAACCGGAAACAAATCTAGTAGGGGGCAGACTCTCTCTCTTCGCCCAGGCTTGGGCAAGAGATGTCCAGGATCCCTGGGCATTGGAAATTGTGTCCAAGGGTTATCTTCTGGAATTCAAAACCTCTCCCCCAAAAGGGAGATTTCATCTCTCACTTTTATCTGCAAACCAGATAAAGAGAGAAGCATTCTTACATTGTGTTCAAGACCTCCTAGTTATGGGAGTGATCCACGCAGTTCCGCAGGAGGAACAGGGACAGGGCTTTTATTCAAATCTGTTTGTTGTTCCCAAGAAAGAGGGAACATTCAGACCAATCTTAGATCTCAAGATCTTAAACAAATCTTCCTTCAAGATGGAGACTATTCGAACCATCCTTTCTATGATCCAGGAGGGTCAATACAGGCACTACCAGTTTGTGGCTCTTCCCCTCAGGTTGGCCACGGCACCAAGAATCTTTACAAAGGTTCTAGGGTCCCTTCTAGCGGTCCTAAGGCCGCGGGCTATAGCAGTAGCCCCTTACTCAGATGACATTCTGATACAGGCGTCGACTTTTCAAGTTGCCAGGTCTCACACGGACATTGTTCTGTCATTTCTGAGGTCGCATGGGTGGAAAGTGAACGAAGAAAAAAGTTCTCTATCCCCTCTCACAAGAGTTTCCTTCCTAGGAACTCTGATAGATTCTGTAGAAATGAAGATTTACCTGAAAGAGGCCAGGTTGTCAAAACTTCTAAATTCCTGCCGTGTTCTTTATTCTACTTCTCGCCTTCAGTGGCTCAGTGTATGGAAGTAATCGGCTTAATGGTAGCTTCAATGGACAGTGCCGTTTGCCCACCTACATCTCAGACCACTGCAACTCTGCATGCTCATTCAGTGGAATGGGGATTACACAGATTTGTCCCCTCTACTAAATCTGGATCAAGAGACCAGGGATTCTCTTCTCTGGTGGTTATCTCGGGTCCATCTGTCCAAGGGTATGACCTTCCGCAAGCCAGATTGGACAATAGTAACGACAGATGCCAGCCTTCTGGGTTGGGGTGCAGTCTGGAACTCCCTGAAGGCTCAGGGCTTGTGGACTCAGGAGGAGACACTCCTTCCGATAAACATTCTGGAACTAAGAGCGATATTCAATGCTCTTCAGGCTTGGCCTCAGCTAGCTGCGATCAGGTTCATCAGATTTCAGTCGGACAACATCACGACTGTAGCTAACATCAACCATCAAGGGGGAACAAGGAGTTCCCTAGCAATGTTGGAGGTTTCAAAAATAATTCTATGGGCAGAGGTTCACTCTTGCCATCTATCAGCTATCCATATCCCAGGAGTAGAGAACTGGGAGGCGGATTTTCTAAGTCGGCAGACTTTTCATCCGGGGGAGTGGGAACTCCATCCGGAGGTGTTTGCACAGTTGATTCAACTTTGGGGCAAACCAGAACTGGATCTCATGGCATCTCGTCAGAACGCCAAGCTTCCTTGTTACGGGTTCAGGTCCAGGGATCCCAAGGCAGCGCTGATAGATGCTCTAGCAGCGCCTTGGTCTTTCAACCTGGCTTATGTGTTTCCACCGTTTCCTCTGCTTCCTCGTCTGATTGCCAAGATCAAGCAGGAGAGAGCTTCAGTGATTTTGATAGCTCCTGCGTGCCCACGCAGGACTTGGTACACAGATCTGGTGGACATGTCATCCTTTCCACCTTGGACTCTGCCGCTGAGGCAGGACCTTCTACTTCAAGGTCCCTTCAAACATCCAAATCTAATTTCTCTGCGTCTGACTGCTTGGAGATTGAACGCTTGATTTTGTCAAAACGTGGTTTTTCCGAGTCGGTCATTGATACCTTAATTCAGGCTCAAAAGCCTGTCACCAGGAAAATCTATCATAAGATATGGTGTAAATATCTTCACTGGTGTGAATCCAAGGGTTACTCATGGAGTAAATTCAGGATTCCCAGGATATTGTCTTTTCTCCAAGAAGGATTGGAGAAGGGATTGTCAGCTAGTTCCTTAAAGGGACAGATTTCTGCTCTGTCTATTCTTTTGCACAAGCGTCTGGCGGATGTTCCAGACGTTTTGTCAGGCTTTAGTTAGAATCAAGCCTGTGTTTAAACCTGTTGCTCCGCCATGGAGTTTAAATTTAGTTCTTAAAGTTCTTCAAGGGGGTTTCCGTTTGAACCTCTGCATTCCATAGATATCAAGCTTTTATCTTGGAAAGTTCTGTTCTTGGTAGCTATCTCTTCGGCTCGAAGAGTTTCAGAGTTATCTGCCTTGCAGTGTGATTACCCTTATCTGATCTTCCATGCAGATAAGGTAGTTTTGCGTACCAAACCTGGGTTTCTTCCTAAGGTGGTATCCAATAAGAATATCAATCAAGAGATTGTTGTTCCGTCACTGTGTCCTAATCCTTCTTCAATAAAGGAACGTCTATTACACAATCTTGATGTGGTTCGTGCTTTTAAAGTTTTATTTACAAGCTACTAAAGATTTTCGTTAAACATCTGCATTGTTTGTTGTCTACTCTGGACAGAGAAAAGGCTTCAGCAACTTCTTTCTTTTTGGTTAAGAAGTATAATCCGCTTAGCTTATGAGACTGCTGGCCAGCAGCCTCCTATAATAATTACAGCTCATTCCACTAGAGCGGTGGCTTCCACATGGGCCTTTAAAAATGAGGCTTCTGTTGAACAGATTTGTAGGCGGCGACTTGATCTTCGCTTCATACTTTTTCTAAAATCTACAAATTTGATACTTTTGCTTCTTCGGAGGCTATTTTTGGGAGAAAGGTCTTACAGGCAGTGGTGCCTTCCGTTTAAGTGCCTGCCTTGTCCCTCCCTTCATCCGTGTCCTATAGCTTTGGTATTAGTATCCCACAAGTAATGGATGAATCCGTGGACTGGATACACCTTACAAGAGAAAACAAAATTTATGCTTACCTGATAAATTTATTTCTCTTGTGGTGTATCCAGTCCACGGCCCGCCCTGTCATTTTAAGGCAGGTGTTTTTTAATTTTAAAACTACAGTCACCACTGCACCCTATAGTTTCTCCTTTCTATTGCTTGTCTTCGGTTGAATGACTGGGAGGTGGCAGTTAGGGGAGGAGCTATATAGACAGCTCTGCTGTGGGTGATCCTCTTGCAGCTTCCTGTTGGGAAGGAGAATATCCCACAAGTAATGGATGAATCCGTGGACTGGATACACCACAAGAGAAATAAATTTATCAGGTAAGCATAAATTTTTTGTTTTTTTATCCCGGTACAAGTCAGTCTTTAACTTGGTGGCTGGAACATCAGTTTATTATTCAGGGGGGCTTCTTTTGCTCATCCTACCTGGATTGTGATCACTACAGATGCAAGTCTCTCAGGTTGGGGAGCTGTTTGGCGGTCTCTGAGGGCACAGGGAGTTTGGAAACCTCTGGAGGTAAGATTACCAATCAATATTTTACAACTGAGTGCAGTTTTCAGGACTCTTCAAGCTTGGCCTCTGATGAAAATGGAGTCTCATCTCCGTTTCCAGACAATGTCACAGCAGTAGCTTATGTCAACCATCAGTTCCCTAGCAATGATGGGGGTGTCTCAAATTTTCTCATGGGCAGAAATCAATTCATGTCTAGTCTCTGCAATTCATATTCCAGGGTTCAACAACTGGGAGGTCGGCTTTCTCAGTCATTAATCTCTACGTCCAGGAATTGGTCTCTTCACCAGGATGTGTTCAGTCAGTTTGTGGCTCTTTGGGGTCTCCCAGAGATATATCTGATGACCTCTCATTTGAACAGCACACTTTCAAGGTACTTTGCGAGGTTCAGAGATCCTCAGGTAGAGTTAGTGGTAGCTGTAGTAGTTCCTTGGACTTTTTTTAAGCTTATTTATCTGTTTCCTCCTCTGGAACTGAACTTCTTGCCAGAGTGATTTGCAAGATATGTATAGAGAAGTCATCAGTAATCCTGATTCCCCCAGCATGGTCTCACAGGATTTGGTATGCAGATCTGGTTCAGATGTCTGTCATGGGAGACCAGCACTCTCTACCGTTGTTTAACTGGGATCATTTCAATGAGCAAAATGAATGGTGAAATAAAATGTACTTTATTCACTAAAAATAGGCAAACACACAGAAGTACACAAAATACAGAAAAAACACACTCACTTTGGGGCTAGGAGAAAAACTACCCTGTTCTATCAACCACAGTCCATAGAATCCAGGTAAATATAAATAGTCCTCTTGCACAGTCTTGTTATAGTCCCTTAGAGAGCACTTGGGTAATCAACCCCTGTATAGTTCAAGCAACTTGGAATAACTCTCTTTTTCCCCACGCAAAGTGGTTTTGAAAACTGCACATCTCTCTTGTCAGCTCACAACATACCCCCTAGCGATGATCTTAGCAACCAATCGTCACCCAGCACACAGAGGGGCATCACTGTTAACAGCTGTCAGTCCCACCCCCTGATCACCTGATGAGATTGTAGTCAGTCTGGCTGAGGCTGTACAAATGCAGCCTTTTGAAGTGCCAGATCTGAGGGTAATAGATGGACTAGATACCACTTTTGTCCCTAGAAGATTTACTACCATGAGTAATTAACTCTCGGCTTTGAAGCAGCCTGCTCAGATATGTAAATCAATCTTTTAAGCAGACACTGTGAAAATCTTTCTTTGTACACTGGCCTGTGACATCATTTGTACAAATAACAATACACCACTGTTTTTGACATACATAAATGAGAGGCAAGCCCCAAAGCACAGAATAAGGGAAACCATGTGGGCCCAACCCCCCATCAGTGAGCCTGGGCACCCACTCTTCTGTCACACCTCCCCCCTAATATAAGGGCAATGTTACGAATGCCTCATCTGGCGGTTTAACTCGCCTGACCCTGCGTGTGGCAACTGGCTCATTGGGGCTGTCCTGTCTGGAGAGTCCATCCGCATTTCCATGCTCACTGTCTTTTTTGTGCTAAATAGAAAAATTAAACTCTTGTAATGCCAAACTCCAGCGCAGCAATTTACTGTTCTCCCCAGACACCCTTTGCAGCCAGCTCAGGGGATTGTGATCTGTGATCACAGTGAAGGTCCGGCCGTACAAATAAGGCTGCAGTTTGCATAGCGGCCACACTATGGCCAGACATTCCTTCTCAATAGTAGCATAAGTCACTTCTCTGGGTAGCAGTTTTCTGCTCAAATACACCACGAGGTGTTCATTCCCCCCCTCCCCTACTTGGCTGAGCACAGCCCCTATGCCATAGTCCAAGGCATTGATCTGCACCAAGAATTTCTTGCTGTAGTCCTGTGCGGCTAGAATTGGAGCACTAGCCAGCGCAGTCTTCAGCACCTCAAAGGAGTTTCCACAGGCGGGAGACCAGGCTACCACACTGGGACGTCGCTTTGGGTCAGATCTGTCAGGGGTTTGGCCAGGGCACTATACTGGGGCACAAATATTCTGTAATACCCTGCGGTGCCTAGGAAAGCCATAACTTGCTTTTTTTGTTTTGGGCACTGGCCACTGAATGAGGGCTTCCACTTTAGCTGGTTCTGGCTTCAGGTGCCCACCCCACCCGGTGTCCTAGGTACAATACCTCTGCCATACCCACTTGACATTTGGTTGGTTTCAGGGTCAGCCCGGCTTCTTGGATATGTTTAAGCACCGCAGCTACATGCACTAAATGGGTCTCCCACAAACTACTAAACACTGCAATGTCATCCAAGTAAGGCCAAGTGTACCCCTACGTCCCCTCTAGTAAGCGATTGACCAGGCTTTGGATGGTAGGCGGGGCATTCCTCATTCCAAATGGCATCACTACAAATTCATAGAGGCTTCTCCCTAGCCTCTGGGGTCAGCGGAATCTGCCAGTAGCCTTTGCTCAGATCCATAGTAGTCAGATACCTTGCCCCCGAAAGCTCATCCAGCAGCTCATCCATGCGGGGCATGGGGTAGGCATCTGACACCGTCTGAGCATTGAGCTGCCAATAGTCCACACAGAACCATGTGGTTCCATCCTTCTTAGGTACCAGGACTACCGGGCTAGCCCAAGGACTCTGTACTGCCTTTCACCTCTATGGATACCCAATAGGCACACTTATGCAGAGGTGTCTGATCACCAGTCTCTACTGGGTGATCGGTAATATGCGTCCTGCCTGGCATGTCCGTGAACAAAACCCTATACTGTTCTAACAAAGCTTGCGCTTTAACACACGCTGATGCCCACTAAGCTGGGTCCCTGTCTCTACCTGGGTCACTGTGCCCTCCTGATTAGCTTCCCCTAGGAGGTTAGGTAGAGTATTGCTCACCGGTTCCCCCCATCGGTGGGCTACAGATAGCCATCACTGATGCCACACTCGGTGCAAAATACTCCTTAAGCATATTTATGTGATAGGTCCCTGTCCTTCCTGTCTCGCTATCCAACTACAACATAGTTGCACTCATTAAGAAAGAAAGTTATTAAAGCGCCAAAGAACAAATGGCCGGGTCCAAAGTTTATAAAAAATATATTTCTTTCATGTAATTAGCAAGAGTCCATGAGCTAGTGACGTATGGGATATACATTCCTACCAGGAGGGGCAAAGTTTCCCAAACCTCAAAATGCCTACAAATACACCCCTCACCACACCCACAAATCAGTTTTACAAACTTTGCCTCCTATGGAGGTGGTGAAGTAAGTTTGTGCTAGATTCTACGTTGATATGCGCTCCGCAGCAGGTTGGAGCCCGGTTTTCCTCTCAGCGTGCAGTGAATGTCAGAGGGATGTGAGGAGAGTATTGCCTATTTGAATGCAGTGATCTCCTTCTACGGGGTCTATTTCATAGGTTCTCTGTTATCGGTCGTAGAGATTCATCTCTTACCTCCCTTTTCAGATCGACGATATACTCTTATATATACCATTACCTCTGCTGATTTTCGTTTCAGTACTGGTTTGGCTTTCTACAAACATGTAGATGAGTGTCCTGGGGTAAGTAAGTCTTATTTTCTGTGACACTCTAAGCTATGGTTGGGCACTTTTTTAATAAAGTTCTAAATATATGTATTCAAACATTTATTTGCCTTGACTCAGGATGTTCAACATTCCTTATTTTCAGACCGTCAGTTTCATTTTTGGGATAATGCACTTGAATCAATTATTTTTCTTACCTTAAAAATTTGACTTTTTTCCTTGTGGGCTGTTAGGCTCGCGGGGGCTGAAAATGCTTTATTTTATTGCGTCATTCTTGGCGCGGATTTTTTTGGCGCAAATTTTTTTTTTCTGTTTCCGGCGTCATACGTGTCGCCGGAAGTTACGTCATTTTTTTACGTTCTTTTGCGCCAAAAATGTTGGCGTTCCGGACGTGGCGTCATTTTGGCGCCAAAAGCATTTAGGCGCCAAATAATGTGGGCGTCTTATTTGGCGCTAAAAAAATATGGGCGTCTCTTTTTGTCTCCACATTATTTAAGTCTCATTTTTCTTTGCTTCTGGTTGCTAGAAGCTTGTTCCTTGGCATTTTTTCCCATTCCTGAAACTGTCATTTAAGGAATTTGATCAATTTTGCTTTACATGTTGTTTTTTCTCTTACATATTGCAAGATGTCTCACGTTGCATCTGAGTCAGAAGATACTTCAGGAAAATCGCTGTCTGGTGCTGGAACTACCAAAGCTAAGTGTATCTGTTGTAAACTTTTGGTAGCTGTTCCTCCAGCTGTTGTTTGTATTAATTGTCATGACAAACTTGTTAATGCAGATAATATTTCCTTTAGTAATGTACCATTACCTGTTGCAGTTCCATCAACATCTAATGTTCAGAATGTTCCTGATAACATAAGAGATTTTGTTTCTGAATCCATCAAGAAGGCTATGTCTGTTATTCCTCCTTCTAGTAAACATAAAAAATCTTTTAAAACTTCTCTTTATAAAGATGAATTTTTAAATGAACATCATTCTGATTCTAATGACTCTTCTGGTTCAGAGGATTCTGTCTCAGAGGTTGATGCTGATAAATCTTCATATTTATTTAAAATGGAATTTATTCGTTCTTTACTTAAAGAAGTACTAATTGCTTTAGAAATTGAGGATTCTGGTCCTCTTGATACTAAATCTAAACGTTTAGATAAGGTCTTTAAATCTCCTGTGGTTATTCCAGAAGTTTTTCCTGTTCCTGGTGCTATTTCTGAAGTAATTTCCAGAGAATTGGGTAATTCATTTACTCCTTCTAAACGTTTTAAACAATTATATCCTGTGCCGTCTGACAGATTAGAATTTTGGGACAAAATCCCTAAAGTTGATGGGGCAATTTCTACCCTTGCTAAACGTACTACTATTCCTACGTCAGATGGTACTTCCTTTAAGGATCCTTTAGATAGGAAAATTGAATCCTTTCTAAGAAAAGCTTATCTGTGTTCAGGTAATCTTCTTAGACCTGCTATATCATTGGCTGATGTTGCTGCAGCTTCAACTTTTTGGTTGGAAACTTTAGCGCAACAAGTAACAGATCATGATTCTCATAATATTATTATTCTTCTTCAACATGCTAATAATTTTATCTGTGATGCCATTTTTGATATTATCAGAGTTGATGTCAGGTTTATGTCTCTAGCTATTTTAGCTAGAAGAGCTTTATGGCTTAAAACTTGGAATGCTGATATGTCTTCTAAATCGACTCTACTTTCCATTTCTTTCCAGGGTAACAAATTATTTGGTTCTCAATTGGATTCTATTATCTCAACTGTTACTGGTGGGAAAGCAACTTTTTTACCACAGGATAAAAAATCTAAGGGTAAAAACAGGGCTAATAATCGTTTTCGTTCCTTTCGTTTCAACAAAGAACAAAAGCCTGATCCTTCATCCTCAGGAGCAGTTTCAGTTTGGAAACCATCTCCAGTCTGGAATAAATCCAAGCCTTCTAGAAAAGCAAAGCCAGCTTCTAAGTCCACATGAAGGTGCGGCCCTCATTCCAGCTCAGCTGGTAGGGGGCAGGTTACGTTTTTTCAAAGAAATTTGGATCAATTCTGTTCACAATCTTTGGATTCAGAACATTGTTTCAGAAGGGTACAGAATTGGTTTCAAGATAAGACCTCCTGCAAAGAGATTTTTTCTTTCCTGTGTCCCAGTAAATCCAGTGAAAGCTCAAGCATTTCTGAAATGTGTTTCAGATCTAGAGTTGGCTGGAGTAATTATGCCAGTTCCAGTTCTGGAACAGGGACTGGGGTTTTATTCAAATCTCTTCATTGTACCAAAGAAGGAGAATTCCTTCAGACCAGTTCTGGATCTAAAAATATTGAATCGTTATGTAAGGATACCAACGTTCAAAATGGTAACTGTAAGGACTATCTTGCCTTTTGTTCAACAAGGGCATTATATGTCCACAATAGATTTACAGGATGCATATCTGCATATTCCGATTCATCCAGATCATTATCAGTTCCTGAGATTCTCTTTTCTGGACAAGCATTACCAGTTTGTGGCTCTGCCGTTTGGCCTAGCTACAGCTCCAAGAATTTTTACAAAGGTTCTCGGTGCCCTTCTGTCTGTAATCAGAGAACAGGGTATTGTGGTATTTCCTTATTTGGACAATATCTTGGTACTTGCTCAGTCTTTACATTTAGCAGAATCTCATACGAATTGACTTGTGTTGTTTCTTCAAGATCATGGTTGGAGGATCAATTTACCAAAAAGTTCATTGATTCCTCAGACAAGGGTAACTTTTCTGGGTTTCCAGATAGATTCAGTGTCCATGACTCTGTCTTTGACAGACAAGAGACGTCTAAAATTGATTTCAGCTTGTCGAAACCTTCAGTCACAATCATTCCCTTCGGTAGCCTTATGCATGGAAATTCTAGGTCTTATGACTGCTGCATCGGACGCGATCCCCTTTGCTCGTTTTCACATGCGACCTCTTCAGCTCTGTATGCTGAATCAATGGTGCAAGGATTACACAAAGATATCTCAATTAATATCTTTAAAACCGATTGTTCGACACTCTCTAACGTGGTGGACAGATCACCATCGTTTAATTCAGGGGGCTTCTTTTGTGCTTCCGACCTGGACTGTAATTTCAACAGATGCAAGTCTCACAGGTTGGGGAGCTGTGTGGGGATCTCTGACGGCACAAGGAGTTTGGGAATCTCAGGAGGTGAGATTACCGATCAATATTTTGGAACTCCGTGCAATTTTCAGAGCTCTAAAGTTTTGGCCTCTTCTGAAGAGAGAATCGTTCATTTGTTTTCAGACAGACAATGTCACAACTGTGGCATACATCAATCATCAAGGAGGGACTCACAGTCCTCTGGCTATGAAAGAAGTATCTCGAATTTTGGTTTGGGCGGAATCCAGCTCCTGTCTAATCTCTGCGGTTCATATCCCAGGTATAGACAATTGGGAAGCGGATTATCTCAGTCGCCAAACGTTGCATCCGGGCGAATGGTCTCTTCACCCAGAGGTATTTCTTCAGATTGTTCAAATGTGGGAACTTCCAGAAATAGATCTGATGGCGTCTCATCTAAACAAGAAACTTCCCAGGTATCTGTCCAGATCCCGGGATCCTCAGGCGGAGGCAGTGGATCCATTATCACTTCCTTGGAAGTATCATCCTGCTTATATCTTTCCGCCTCTAGTTCTTCTTCCAAGAGTAATCTCCAAGATTCTGAAGGAATGCTCGTCTGTTCTGCTGGTAGCTCCGGCATGGCCTCACAGGTTTTGGTATGCGGATCTTGTCCGGACGGCCTCTTGCCAACCGTGGACTCTTCCGTTAAGACCAGACCTTCTGTCACAAGGTCCTTTTTTCCATCAGGATCTGAAATCCTTAAATTTAAAGGTATGGAGATTGAACGCTTGATTCTTGGTCAAAGAGGTTTCTCTGACTCTGTGATTAATACTATGTTGCAGGCTCGTAAATCTGTATCTAGAGAGATATATTATAGAGTCTGGAAAACTTATATTTCTTGGTGTCTTTCTCATCATTTTTCTTGGCATTCTTTTAGAATACCGAGAATTTTACAGTTTCTTCAGGATGGTTTAGATAAGGGTTTGTCCGCAAGTTCCTTGAAAGGTCAAATCTCTGCTCTTTCTGTTCTTTTTCACAGAAAGATTGCTATTCTTCCTGATATTCATTGTTTTGTACAAGCTTTGGTTTGTATAAAACCTGTCATTAAGTCAATTTCTCCTCCTTGGAGTTTGAATTTGGTTCTGGGAGCTCTTCAAGCTCCTCCGTTTGAACCTATGCATTCATTGGACATTAAATTACTTTCTTGGAAAGTTTTGTTCCTTTTGGCCATCTCTTCTGCCAGAAGAGTTTCTGAATTATCTGCTCTTTCTTGTGAGTCTCCTTTTCTGATTTTTCATCAGGATAAGGCGGTGTTGTGAATTCCAACAACATTAGTAGAGAAATTGTGGTTCCTTCATTATGTCCTAATCCTAAGAATTCTAAGGAGAAATCGTTGCATTCTTTGGATGTTGTTAGAGCTTTGAAATATTATGTTGAAGCTACTAAGTCTTTCCGAAAGACTTCTAGTCTATTTGTTATTTTTTCCGGTGCTAGAAAGGGCCAGAAAGCTTCTGCCATTTCTTTGGCATCTTGGTTGAAATCTTTAATTCATCTTGCTTATGTTGAGTCGGGTAAAACTCCGCCTCAGAGGATTACAGCTCATTCTACTAAGTCAGTTTCTACTTCCTGGGCGTTTAGGAATGAAGCTTCGGTTGATCAGATTTGCAAAGCAGCAACTTGGTCCTCTTTGCATACTTTTACTAAATTCTACCATTTTGATGTATTTTCTTCTTCTGAAGCAGTTTTTGGTAGAAAAGTACTTCAGGCAGCGGTTTCAGTTTGAATCTTCTGCTTATGTTTTTCATTAAACTTTATTTTGGGTGTGGATTATTTTCAGCAGGAATTGGCTGTCTTTATTTTATCCCTCCCTCTCTAGTGACTCTTGTGTGGAAAGATCCACATCTTGGGTAATCATTATCCCATACGTCACTTGCTCATGGACTCTTGCTAATTACATGAAAGAAAACATCATTTATGTAAGAACTTACCTGATAAATTCATTTCTTTCATATTAGCAAGAGTCCATGAGGCCCGCCCTTTTTTGTGGTGGTTATGATTTTGTATAAAGCACAATTATTCCAATTCCTTATTTTATATGCTTTCGCACTTTTTTATCACCCCACTTCTTGGCTATTCGTTAAACTGAATTGTGGGTGTGGTGAGGGGTGTATTTATAGGCATTTTGAGGTTTGGGAAACTTTGCCCCTCCTGGTAGGAATGTATATCCCATACGTCACTAGCTCATGGACTCTTGCTAATATGAAAGAAATGAATTTATCAGGTAAGTTCTTACATAAATTATGTTTTTCCAATGGCCCTGTACTTTGTCATTTGTTCTTATTCATTTTCACATTGCGAAATTCACAAAATTTATTCACCAAAAAATTGAATCTTATAAATTTTCTCATTCAGTATGTTTTTTAGATACATGCCAATATTTTTGGATTTAAAACTTCTTTCTGATTATCCAACTTAATGTTAGGTTTTTTTAGGGAACTAAATAAAACTATTTTCTTTTCTATTATGTCTTATAAACTAAATGCACTGTCTTGTTTTTAAATTATGAGTTCTCTTGCTATGTTTATGGGTTTTGGATTTGGTATGAAGTGTGGCCGATACGTCAAGATAAACAGAGATTATATTCACCTTTGTTGGAAACTGAAGGACCAAATGTAGGGGCTAAGAAATTATAATAATATAACACATACACTTGGTCATCCGTTTATATTTTCTATCAAGCTTGATAAACCCTGATTGTTTTTTTTCAAAAGGTTTCGTTTGGAATTTATTTGGACATATATCCAGTTTTGTGAAGGTGATATAATCTATAGACTTTTTTGTAAAGGTAATACACCTTAGATGTAATAGACATCCTCATTTTTATATTCCATGTATATTGGTGTTAAATATTGATGTTAATTATTTATTTTGGATAAATTGAGGTGATCAAATACTTATATTGTGATCAAATACTTATATTTAATAGAGTATTTGTCTTAATCATCAGTAATTGGATTTAGAGTATGATGCGTACTAAGTTTTTTATGAGGCTACTTAGTTATACAATCTGATATACTGAGCTCGTCCTCTTACTTTGGGGCTAGATGGGCGATTTTTTGAGATGGGTCAGAGACGATGTATAAAGGGAGAGATGTTTCACATAGGTTCAAATTTATATTAGTCTGTCATTTCATTTTCTCCAGGTCTATGTGGGATATTTATGAAGATATTCATGAGTCTTCTATCCATAATCATGATTTCTTTAAAGGGAAAGAATGTGCTAGTTTCTTTTTTTATTTTTAAGATGAAATATTTTCTCCGGGTGGTCAAATTCTCTCACTTAGATGTGGAAAAAGGGAAGAAAAGCGGGGTTTGCCTTATATATATGATTTTCCCAAAAAGGGGTTTGTTTTCTTGAAGTTTTACATCTTAAGGATTACTTTGATACTCTTCCACAACATTTGTTCTAAGCCAATCCTTAATTAAGATTCAATAAGTGGGACAAATCTTCTTTGTTATTCAAACCTCTTGGGTAGAGGGAATCCAGACGAAAGATCCATTTTGACTCTTCAGTGAGTAGTTTTTTCTCCTGGTTACCTCCTCTCCAATTTCTTGGTACTTTTTTGTATTCCCATGTATGTCAGTGTTTTAATATCTCCATGATGTTTTTCCGAGAAATGTTTGTACAGTGCGGTCTCTTTGTTGAGTTTCTCGATACACAGCAGATGCTCGCGTATCCTGTCCCTCAGTGGCCTGGACGTTTGTCCCACATATTGGAGACCACATGGACATTGGAGTAGGTACACAACATTCTTATCTTGACAACGTATTAGGTCCTTGATCTTATATTTCTCTTTATTGTTGTATGATTGGAATACTGTAGATTTTTTGCCACATTTGCATGCCTTGCATGTATGACAGGGGAAGAAGCCTTTTATTGTTTTCCCAAATGTGTCTTTTATTTCAGATTGTTTGACCTTTTTTATGCTTGGGGCTAGTTTGTTTTTCAGATTGTTAGTCCTTCTATACACAAACTTTGGTCTTTGAGGTAGTTTCTCTCCGAGGATGTCATCATCCTTCAATATGTTCCAATGCTTCCTAAAGATGTCTTGGAAGCATTGGAACATATTGAAGGATGATGACATCCTCGGAGAGAAACTACCTCAAAGACCAAAGTTTGTGTATAGAAGGACTAACAATCTGAAAAACAAACTAGCCCCAAGCATAAAAAAGGTCAAACAATCTGAAATAAAAGACACATTTGGGAAAACAATAAAAGGCTTCTTCCCCTGTCATACATGCAAGGCATGCAAATGTGGCAAAACATCTACAGTATTCCAATCATACAACAATAAAGAGAAATATAAGATCAAGGACCTAATACGTTGTCAAGATAAGAATGTTGTGTACCTACTCCAATGTCCATGTGGTCTCCAATATGTGGGACAAACGTCCAGGCCACTGAGGGACAGGATACGCGAGCATCTGCTGTGTATCGAGAAACTCAACAAAGAGACCGCACTGTACAAACATTTCTCGGAAAAACATCATGGAGATATTAAAACACTGACATACATGGGAATACAAAAAGTACCAAGAAATTGGAGAGGAGGTAACCAGGAGAGAAAAACTACTCACTGAAGAGTCAAAATGGATCTTTCGTCTGGATTCCCTCTACCCAAGAGGTTTGAATAACAAAGAAGATTTGTCCCACTTATTGAATCTTAATTAAGGATTGGCTTAGAACAAATGTTGTGGAAGAGTATCAAAGTAATCCTTAAGATGTAAAACTTCAAGAAAACAAACCCCTTTTTGGGAAAATCATATATAAAAGGCAAACCCCGCTTTTCTTCCCTTTTTCCACATCTAAGTGAGAGAATTTGACCACCCGGAGAAAATATTTCATCTTAAAAATAAAAAAAGAAACTAGCACATTCTTTCCCTTTAAAGAAATCATGATTATGGATAGAAGACTCATGAATATCTTCATAAATATCCCACATAGACCTGGAGAAAATGAAATGACAGACGAATATAAATTTGAACCTATGTGAAACATCTCTCCCTTTATACATCGTCTCTGACCCATCTCAAAAAATCGCCCATCTAGCTATCTAGCCCCAAAGTAAGAGGACGAGCTCAGTATATCAGATTGTATAACTAAGTAGCCTCATAAAAAACTTAGTACGCATCATACTCTAAATCCAATTACTGATGATTAAGACAAATACTATATTGTGATCAAATACTTATATTTAATAGAAGTATTTGATCACCTCAATTTATCCAAAATAAATAATTAACATCAATATTGAACACCAATATACATGGAATATAAAAATGAGGATGCCTATTACATCTAAGGTGTATTACCTTTACAAAAAATTCTATAGATTATATCACCTTCACAAAACTGGATATATGTCCAAATAAATTCCAAACGAAACCTTTTGAAAAAAACAATCAGGGTTTATCAAGCTTGATAGAAAACAATATAAACGGATGACCAAGTGTATGTGTTATATTATTATAATTTCTTAGCCCCTACATTTGGTCCTTCAGTTTCCAACAAAAGTGAATATAATCTCTGTTTATCTTGACGTATCGGCCACACTTCATACCAAATCCAAAACCCATAAACATAGCAAGAGAACTCATAATTTAAAAACAAAAGACAGAGCATTTAGTTTATAAGACATAATAGAAAAGAAAATCGTTTTATTTAGTTCCCTAAAAAAACCTAACATTAAGTTGGATAATCAGAAAGAAGTTTTAAATCCAAAAATATTGGCATGTATCTAAAAAACATACTGAATGAGAAAACTTATAAGATTCAATTTTTTGGTGAATAAATTTTGTGAATTTCGCAATGTGAAAATGAATAAGAACAAATGACAAAGTACAGGGCCATTGGAAAACAAAGATATTGAAACTCCATACATCATTATAAAACTGTCAGCACATTTTGAGAAAGATATGTATTTTTCGTTTATTGTAACAGTCATGCATTGTTGCGAAATAGAGGCTGAATGTTAATAATGTTTAAAATATTTTTAATTATTTTTAATGTTTAACATACATCATCAATATCCACATCTCAGATCGTAAATTAATAGACCCCTTCGCAATTAGCACCATAACAAGAATAGGAACGAATAGAATAACGTTATTTAATACACACCCTTAAATTTAACAGGCTGACAGTGCCCACTGAACAAGCCGAGTGACACAGCTAATTTGAAACTACATATACCAATAGGCAATGGGAGCTATTATATGGAACACGCCTCAAAATCTGACCAATAAAATAACAAGAAAAACGGGAGTGCGAACCAAAAGCATATACAAAAGAATGCCCCAAATTATATAAACCTAAGGATAAAAAGCACAAGATTTCACCAGATAAAATATAATATCAACAGAAATGTTATAATAAAACAAGACAAGAAACATTATCGCTACGCGAAACCGGAAGTAGTAAATCCCGCTTCCGGTATTACGAAAACACGAAAAACCAGTAATCAAACAGGGTATATAAAGACTCCAAACATAAGGTAAAACCAGTCTTGATAAAGGTCAGTGCATGACCGAAACGCGTCGACTGGTAAGTGACACTCTGGTAGGATTATTTTATTTAAAACTTCTGCACTATTATTGTTTTTGTTTTTTGGCAGAAAGGACTAAAACTGCAGAAAATTGAACTGACCGTTTGGGTCACCACTTAGGAGATAGATTGCACTTTACACTGGGAGAAAAAACACTGGGAGAAAACCACTGCATCTCATTTGGGAGGAAAAACAAGTATACACATATATCTCAATCTGACATTTCCTATGGTTGTGTGATTGCTCACACTTATTCAGGACTATTTTTCCTTTTTCTTTTACTTGCAAGTTTTTTTTCACCATTTATTGTTATTTTCTTTGAATAATACTGCACATAATTTGAAGATCGTTGATTTACAATTGTTTTATTAAGGTTGTGTGTTCACACTGTTCTTTGATTATCGTTTGTCTGGTTTGTTTTTCAACTATTTTTTAAAAAAAAAATTTCAACACTCGATTTGAAGACACGATTACTTTTTGGCACTTCCACTCACAAAAGTTTATTTGAAGACATCCACAAACTGCCACACAAGCACATTTATATTGCACAAATCCATTTACCATACGATGTGAAATATATTCATTCAACAGCAGACAGATCCACTACACTGAATTGTCTCTCAAGCAGAAATATCTTTATTAAACACATCACACAGCCAGATATTCCACACGATTGATTTTTTAACTGTTACATGGAAAGACTGTCTAAATAAAGAATTGCCTCAATTCTAATTTGGAGAATTGGTTTTAACTTATTGTAAAATCTTGGATCCTTGATTATTATTTTACTGTTTTAATGGAATGTTAATTTTTATATGATATTGTATTGAATAAATTGATATATATATTTTTTATAAACTTTGGACCCGGCCATTTGTTCTTTGGCGCTTTAATTACTTTCTTTCTGATTATCCATTTGTTTGACCGCTAGGGGTCAATTTATTAAAGCAAAGGGTCCCAATAGCATTAGGCGCTTAGTGTTAATTCATACCTCACTATAGTTGCACTCATTCATCGCTGGGGTGCCTTTACGCGACTGCCTGCCTTACCCACTCGCTGGCAGGCATCACAGGACCGGCAAAACTCTGCCAAAGCCCTGGATGCCCCCAGCCAGTAGTACCACTGCAACATCCGGGCTCTCGTGCGAGTCACCCCCTGATGCCCTGCTAGTGGTATGGAGTAGGCTACTTGTAACAACTGTTACCTATACTTCATGGGGACCACTAACTGTTGTCATTTATTTGGTGGACTGCACATCTTGCAGAAAACAGTATGTAGGTTGCTCGACTAGAGAAGCACGCACTAGAATCCGTGAACATCTCAACAATATTGACAATGGCATTGAGTGTTCAGATCTAGCACGACACTTCATCCACAAACATGGTAAAAATGTTAAAAGCTTTCAATGGCAGGTTATAGAGCAAATCAGGACACCAGACAGAGGAGGTGACATGACTACTAGATTACTATACCAAGAGGCATACTGGATATTCCAACTTAGAACTAGGAGACCGGAAGGTTTCAATATAGAAGGAGATGTTATTAACCTCTGGAAACGAAGCTGATTATTGGAATTCATTTGATTCTAATGGTCAAGCATTCATAAATCCAAAGAATACATGTCACTTTTTGTATTTATAACAATAAGCGTATAGAGAATTTAACATTCTAATTATGTGCCTGATATCTGTCACCTTATAACCACAGTCTCCTTTCTATTATACCAAACATTTAAGTCCCAGTAATTAAGGGTTTTATCATTAGAATATGAATCTTACATCGATTAGCTAAATAATGAGGAGTATACTCCCAAACTTACAGCTATTTTCCAAATGTTACTATATGTCCTGTTAAACTTCTTTTATAATTGGGCATAATTCGTGCTTGGTATGGATTCAAGCACCTCTACTTAAGCGTATGTCCCTTTAAATATTTTAAAAGTTCAAAAAATAAAGTATTACGTTTAATATCTACTTTGTAATGAGGGACTTGCTAGCCTATATGAGTGTATAAGTCTATTCATACTTATGTGAGATTCCCTGGTTCTGTTCCTTTTTTAACTCTAGCCATTGTTTTCTACATTTTAATATACGGGTATGTTCCCTTAAATTGCAGATCACCTTGCCCGCTCTATTTATATATATATTTACATTTATAATACTGATGATAGTAAGCGATTACCATTGGTTAACACTCCTATCTATATGCTTGCACTGGTGCCTCTTTTGACAATGTATTGTTACAATCCAGTTTATTTCCCTTTCCATATCTGTCACTTTTGTAATAGTTTCTCAGTATAATATATGAATGCACCTTATGCTAATTACGTTCAGCTGGGGCTTTGTTTTCGCGGCCACTTGGCTATTTAAGCCTGGTGTCTGTGCTCACAAAGTGTGTCTATGAGTAAGGCTAACTGTAGCCGAAACGCGTAAGACAGCTCAGCTCTCTTATTTTATGTTTATTATGTCTTAAACTCTTTTATTTGGTTTCCAATAAACATTGAACTTTTATTCTATAGTGCCTGGAGACTCGCCTGGTTTTTTGCTATTTTTGTTTGGATATACACTGTTACCAGGCTCGAATCTCGGCACTCAGGTGGATAGTTGGTGTATGGGGCTACGATCGTGTAGCAGGGAATCCCATTGGCGTATGTAGACTATTACGTCATGAACCAGGAAGTGCCGGATCACGCTCAGCCACAGCGTGCTTACAACAAAACACTACGGATGCTGTGAAGCGGTATGCCCTTTTGGACGGATATCGGAGCACAGGCGAAAAGACCTCCAGGAGTGAGGAGCAAGTAAAAGCCAGCGGGGCAGGATATCACAAAGGCTCGCGGAGAAAGGCTAAAGCAGCAAGTTTGGTGAGTTATACACCACTCCGGTGTTTAGCCGTATTTAAACCTGCCACACCGCAGATAGAGCTCTGTTCATATTTCCACATACTGCATGATTTGCACGCACCAACAGCGTCTGGACAAGATTTATTTATTTCCCTCCCCATACACCAAACACCTTGAGCAACACTGGGAAGAGTTTCTTGCTTAGACCACTAACTGTTGCCTACTAGTCCAGACTCTGTCTAGACCCACATCTGTCTGTTCCCTATAAAGAAGCCCATGGTGCCATAAGAACCTGTCTAACACCGGCAGAGACAGACTTGGACGCCCAAAGTCTAATACCCTCCAAACTGGGATCAGAGAGCACCACATCCCTAAACTGTGTCAATAATTCTGGCCACCCACCCTTAGTCCCTAAGTCGGGGGACACAGGGACAGGTAACGGGGAAGGTAAGTCAAGGGGCTCTAATGACTCAGTTTGGCTTACCTGCCTGGTCTCCGCAGAAACCTCTGGAACTGTTGGTCCCAAATGCCGGAGGATGACGGGTTCTCTATTGGTAATCCCTGCTGACTGGCTCCTGGTAATTGCTGCCACAGGAGCCAACCCCGTGGTAAATACACGCCATATGCCCCAGATCATTGCCAAGTAGAACCTCTGCATCAAATCCAGGTAATACAACTACCTCACTCATGCCTCTTCCAGCTCCCCAATCCAAAAAGACCCTGGCAATTTGGAGGGACCGCGGCCCTCCATCCGGCATGGCCACTTGCATCCCAGGCCCTGGGAGTAAATCCTCTGGCTTGACCATATCGGGTCGGACCAGTGTCACGGTGGCACCAGAGTCCAACAAACCGGCTGCCAGTCGGTCCCCAATAGTCACCAAACAATTAGTGCCCCTTTAACACATACAGTAGAGTTTTTTTATTTCATGGTTTCCCCTAGTAAGACCAGAGTAATTATTTTACCACTGGTGTCTACTACCAGTAACACACAGAGCAGTTCTTAAAAGGACAGTAATGTCTAAATTAAACTTTCATGATTCAGATAGAGCATGCAATTTTAAACAACTTTCCAATTTTACTTCTGTTATCAAATTTGCTTCATTATCTTGGTATCTTTTATTGAAGAGTAAAATTGTAGCCTTGTAAGAGCTCAGGAGTGTGCACCTGTCTTTAGTACTCTATTTGCAACATTATTTGTAGCTTTTTATACAGTGTTATTTTTACAACACTATTCACTTGTTAAAGGGATATTCATTGATTTGTATATCTACATAAAGTTTGTTAAAAGAAGTGCATGCATTTGTATAACTGGGCCCTAGGGACTGACTAGTAGATGATAAGCAGGACTCCCACTGTTTTATTGGTAGATGGTAACAAGCCTCGCAAGCATATAAAAAAAAACATGCTCAGTTGTGTTTTCTTAGTACAGGATGCAACAAAGCCAAAAGGGACAAATGTGTGTGTGCCCTGTGTGCTATGTACTGTAATGCTGTAGAATGATACAGAGTTACTACTTGTATTACATTTAGTTCTCATCTCTGCTGTTTTGTTGTAGTCAAGAGAAATGCTCTTTAACAGCAGATAATTGAACAGTCAATTTAGTTTCTTTTCCATCAAGAAGTATTTTATTCTCTTAACCTATTATGGGAAGGTTGAGGTTTCATTTTTAAGAAGAAGTTGATTCTCACAGTCACAAAATAGTGTTATTAACCTTGCATGGGAAGAAAAATGCATGACATGCTAGGGGTCGAGTCATAGATGGAAAAGCACATTTCTGTACCATGCTGCTTTTTTGCCTGTCTTTTGGGAGCAGTTCACATGCTTGACCTGACGACTGGAGGATGCCTGATTTTCCACAAATTCTCAGTGTGCAGGGAGTCCAAATTTGTACAGAGATGGCAAATTCCACAACATTATTATTGGTGGAAATCTTTAAACAGCTAAAAGAATAATAAAAAACAAATATAGTTAGCAACTAACTAGTGTATATTTTCTTGCACTTAAATAAAGAACACTCCAGACATACAGTGTGTGTATGTATGTATGTATGTATGTATGGTATGGATATATAGATAGATAGATAGATAGATAGATAGATAGATAGATAGATATAGATATATATATATATATATAGATATGAAATTTACAAAACTGCTTGGTATTAAAAAAACGTTTGGAATTTCAGAATAGCTTGGATTTTGGAAAATATATTTGTATCTGTAAAATGTGACAGCTTGGAGGGGGATGGGACCAAGTGTAAACAACAATATCCTATGTCATTTACATGTCACAATACAGCTAATACATAAAACCTAAGGGTAGCTTTATATAATTTTTAATATTTGTATACAGTCCCATCAGAAAGATAGTGTATGTATAGCTCTTTTATTTTAAACTATTATGTGTTTTGTTTGTTTTTTTGCCTGTCCTGCTTTTATGAACACATTCTTTACATTTTCTTTCTTTCTAAATGATTATCAACTTAATATTATTTGTGAGTTAAGCTTTTGTTTTCCAATTCTTTGTTATGTCTTTTGTATCATTAGGACATTTGAGTCTTAGATAGATTTTTTACATTTTCAAAGCCAAATCTTACATTCCAGAACACAATTGTTCTAAATCATAAGCTGGCACAAACCGATCTGATGGCTTTTGTACTCTAACTAGAGATACCTGGAAAATCCAGTTTTGTATTTGAATTGATACTTTGTATAAAAAGTGACTGGTATCCCTTGCCTGAAGCCTTACACATCTCATTTTGCTCAGCTCGGAAGCTTTCTTTATGTGTTTGTACAAAATAATATGCAGTGTTCTTAGAACTACTTTGAAGGCAAATATTAAGTATGGTGAATATTTGTTTTGGTAAATTAGTCTAGTCTTAAAGTGATATGCAACCCAAATAAATTCTCTTGTGGTTCAGACAGCGCATACTATTTAAGAAAAGTTTCCAATTTACTTCTAATACCAAATTTACTTTGTTCCCATGATTTTCTGTGTTGAAGAGATACCTAGGTAGGCATCTGGAGCACTACATTGCAGGAAAGAGTGCAGCCATCTAGTGCTCTTGTAAATCGATAACATTCTTTCAAAACTGCCATATAGTTCTCCAGAAATGGGCTGGCTCTTAAGCATATGTCCCTGTTTTGCAACAAAGGATACCAAGAGTAAAGAAAGTGATAATATAAGTAAATTAGAAAGTTATTTAAATGTGCATGCTCTATCTGAATCATGAAAGAGAAAAGTTTTGGGTTTCATATCCCTTTAACGATAACAAATGATAAAATAATAGTCATCACAAACCGTAAAATAGTCACAATGAAAATAAAATAAAAAGTCCAACCCATGTTAATAAAAATCGCTGTGCACTGAAGCAAGGAAGAAACTTCCAAAAATAAAAAAATTGGAGGAAAGGAAACCAGGAACAGCTGTAGCGATTCCAACAATGCCTCTTCTGGAAGCCCATCCAGTGTCACTCTGCAGGAAAAAAAATCTAAACATTCCCCTGCTGTAATCTATTATATCAAACCGTTGCTTTAACTATTTAGTGCGCACGCGACAATCAGTAAGGCATGTGCACAAATTTTGTTCCCAACAATGTAGTAACTGTATAATTAGGCTCACTGGCTCCTCCTTCTATAGGAGTGTCGCTTCACAATCTTGCGAGTACCACGTGACCCGCCTTGTCTGATGCCCCACCTATGGAAGTGGAGGAAGCTGTGGCCCATGCCTATAGAAGGAGGAACCGGCAGCCCTAATTATACAGTTACATCATGAGCACAGTATATTATAGCGGGGGATCTTTTTTTTTTCATTGAGACACCAGAGGGGCGCCATAGCCTCTGGTGCATGTGTCGTAGTTTGTATTTGAAAGAGATGAAAATACATACAATGCAGTGCTGTAATGGCCAACAGAAATAAACTCCAGCCAAGTTAGTATTCATGTAGTATAGAGCTTCTAAGCGCTAAGACAATAGTCCAAATCAGAGAACCTCAAGTAAAAACTGTAACTTCCAGACTTGAAAAACTGGATAAAAACAATATAATCTGCCTAAATGTCGCTCAGGGTGTCAATGAAAATAACCGTTGTTTCCAACTTTTTAAAAACACGGCTCAGTTGATCTAGTTAACCCTTCCCTGTGACCAGCGTCAGGTTCCCCTGGTACAGGTCACAGGGAAGGGTTAATAGATCCACTGAGCAGTGTTTACAAAGACTGCAGAGCAGACATACATGATGGGGTAATGCAGAGAGTCTTGTATTTGTAGCAGTACAAGCTAGTAACTAGGCCATTGTTTTTTGTTGTTGTTGTTTTTTTTAAAAAGACCCTCTCCACACTAGTTTTGAAAGGAAAAAAATGGACGCACAAAAGGATCACCAATATATTTTAGAAAAGAAGGAACTTGTGCAGTTAATATTCACAAGCACATCCATATGTGTTCATAAATAGCTTTGGGATAACTAAATGGCTATGGAATGAGCTCCTGTCAACTTGCAAGTCTTTCATTTAGAGCTGGTATTCAAAACTTCTCTCAAAATTGTATGTGTATTTATAATATTGAAATAAACCTAAAAATTTACACAGAAAAAGGAATGTGGAGGACTAGGATTTCCGAATATTAAATATTATTATTGGTTCTTCATTACCAAGAAGAATTAAGTATCTTACACATAGACAATTTGGTAATACCTTATTCTCTCAGTGCCCTACTTCATTTAGCTGGAAAAGATATCTCTCATAAACTCCAAAATAGGAAGATAATTGTAAATAACATTTTGGCTTGAAATAAATACTGCAAATCTATAACACAGTCACGATATCTCACTATTTGTGGGAAGCCAGATTTTACTCCGGGCATATCCTCATATATTTTTAAAAAATGGAAACAAATAGGCCTGTTTTTTTTTATGGTTCAAATCAAAGCCATCACATTACCGATCGGACTGATCCCATTCAAGCCATCTCTGCACGGATGATCAAGTGAGTCTGGGAACCAATATGATCCGCCGCCTGCGATCTATACACGGCACTACTCTGACATGCTAAACTTGCATTTCAGGCAATTAGTGCTGACTCTTAAATAACTTTACGTGCATGAGCACAGTGTTATCTATATGAAACACATGAACTAACACCCTCTAGCAGTGAAAAACTGTCAAATAAATAGGCGGCCTTCAAGGACATAGAAATTAGTCTTTAAATCAGACACTATTATGAGACCATAACTAAAAATATGGCCAGGACTGGTCCCTGGGAGCAATTAACGCAGGACTGAAGCTAATGCTAGTTGGCATTAGCACAGTATCCATTTGGTACAATATAGTCCTCCAAAAAGTCGGACAGGAATATTTAAACAATATATATCAGAAATGGCTAATAGATTTTAACGAGATTACAGTAACTGCCATCGTGGAAAGTATTAAGTTAGTACAGCTAACTATCTCAAATGGGTGTCAAAGCACACACGAGCCCTACACAGAGCTTATTTGACACCACTTGATATAGTTAGATGGAATGTTGAAGACACAATGAAATGTTCTAGGTGCAGTCTGAGAAATGCTTAATACACTCTTTCTGGGAGTGCCCTGAAATCCAGAAATTCTGGAACCGCATCAATTATTGTCTAAACAGGTTTCTGGAGATTAAGAAACTGATATTCTTATTCTATAATAAAACATATTCCCTTGAAAATAGTGAGTTGATTAACACAGCTATTCTGAAAAAAATGGAAATCCTGTTTCAGCCCTAGCATAAAAGAATTCAGCAAAAATATGCTCCTGTGATTAAATATTGAACAATTTGAGGTGGATAAAATTCATGAGAAAGGAGTCAGGAATTTTTTCAGGAAATGGCAAAAAGTTATTCTATCCTTCCCAGAGTCCAAAGACAAATTATAGCTCCCTTCAGGAAGTCTGAGTTCTTCTACAGTCAGTTCTTACAGGGAGGTTTCCAGATCAGATGCATGGGGAGATTAATATGGGGCGATTAATTTAGAGATACTTGCCCTACCTATTATTTTTTCTTTTATGGGGGAGGGGAGCCCTGACCAGGTCAGACTTTTGGGGAGAGAATGAGGAAACTGTCCTCTCTTAGAGCTGGTTTTGAAGGACAAAATCTCCCCCCCCCCCCCCCCTGGGACTGATATCCCCTCCCCTGCCCTTTTTTCTTAGTATTTTGCTCTTTTTTTTTTTTTTTTTTCCTGCTAAACAGGAGTAATGTCAAGTTTCATAGGACACGCTGCTTGATCTGGATGTTTCTAAAAGAAAAAAATACTTTATATATAATTAGATTTATTGCTAGGTCCATAGCATCAAATAAGCTGTCTATAGATTGTATATTTAAAGGGATAGTAAACACCAAAAATGTTATTGTTTAAAAAGATAGATAATCCCTTTATTTACCATTCCCCAGTTTTGCATAACCAACACTTATAGAAATATACTTTTTACCTATGTAATTACCTTGTATCTTTTGACAAACTTGCATTTCAGGCAATTAGTGCTGACTCTTAAATAACTTTACGTGCATGAGCACAGTGTTATCTATATGAAACACATGAACTAACGCCCTCTAGCAGTGAAAAACTGTCAAATGAATAGGCGGCCTTCAAGGACTTAGAAATTAGCATATGAGCCTACCTATGTTTATCTTTCAACTAAGAATAACATCATCACGGATCAACCATTACAAGGACAGTGTCACTTCAGTCAGATCAGCAGTTAACGGAGGATATACTGATACAGTGCTACTTTCTGTAAAGAGAAGCTATCCGATACTGAGGTTTCTGTTATGGGCACAGACAGTAAGTAAGTGCAACTTGTTTTTTCGATTTTTGATGTATTAAAGCTGATGCTGTAAATCGTGCATCTGTTGTCTCGTTTTCTTTTATAGTTTGTTTGTGAAGACTTTGGCGCTATCACGGTCTTGTGAAGGCTGCACCAGACTCGGGCTGGAAGTGGGCGTCTTGGACATATTGTAGCTATGGACATATTTGGGCTGCATTTGTATCTTTTTTGGTGTTATTTATTTTAATTGCACATCGTGACTGCGATTATATTTTACTATAGTGTATCAATTGTATTTCACACTAACTAAGAGTTCCCATACCATAGGGGAGTGCTGCTTAATAGTGGTTTGGAGTTTTGTATAATTGCCTTAGTCTGACAGTCAACTTCCAGACTACAAATTCGAGCATTCAATGAAAAATATCAGGCATAGAATTGATTAAAATAGTTTTCATTTGACGATGATAACCAGATGATATACCATTTGTTAGTTCTCAAACTGTGTCTGTGTCTGACATATTACATGTATAGCTTCAGTGCAACAGGTATTCAAGGCAGTTCACGGTTTTGCTCCACGTGGAGCCCGACAGTCAAGCAGAACATCAGAAGCCATCGGGCTGGCTTCTAATGCTCTGACAGTGTGCTGAGGGCCTCAGTTGGTCAAGGCACTCTGTAAAATATTATATAATTAAAAAAATATAGGGGGGCAGAGCCGGCCAAGGAACCAGCATGGCCGCTTATGTGTAGAGCTCCGTAAAGCTGACTCCTTGAGTAAATATATTCCGCTGAATGGGGACCTGAACCTATATCTTACGAGTACCATCTACCGCCACTGACCTCCCTCCTAAGACGGATCGAGGATTAAAAACTTTCCCTGGGCATTTACAGCCGATTATGTGAACCGGATCACATATTGGCGCTAAACTGCGCAACACTTTCTGAGGCCCAGTGGACAGCGCACAGCAAACAGCAGCCGCTAGTCACGATAGAGCTTGGTGGGACAACTCAACTATACAGTTTGACTTTGCACTACCGATCGGACTGATCGCATTCAAGCCATCTCTGCACGGATGATCAAGTGAGTCTGGGAACCAATATGATCCGCCGCCTGCGGCCTATACACGGCACTGCTCTGACAAGCACCTCAGATGTCATCAAAGTACACCGACAATAAGAACTTACAGGGGTAATCCAGAGACTGCCTTAAACTAAGCCCTACAGCTCAAACTCAATAATGAAAGCCATACTGAAAGTTTAAGATATACTAACCAATGTAAACAGCTTGACCTCATATATTAGAGAGATTTAAATATGCAAAATGACTATATAAATACCAGATGATTTAATAAGGACTACAACATAAATCTCTCTCTTAACACAATATAAGCCTATGTGATTCCACTCTCGCGAGGAAACAATTAAACTACACATCTATATAGGAAAACTACCTCATCATAAGAGAGATATATACAATGAAAGTACACAACTGTAAGAGGCCTATATAGGAAGCTTGTGGATACCTAAACACTGGTCTGCAAACTGATTTATGTTTTATTGCCATCGTTACATTGGGAATTAGCGCTTCTAATATTAGTTAACACTGAGATTTGTCACCACAAGTGCCCTCTTTTCCTGTATTCTTCAGAGAACTGAGACCTTTTACACTCTGTTTTAGTTGATTATTAGTGGTTAAAGGATAAGCCACCAAAGTGTTTATCGCACAGATTGTGGCCTAGTTTACATATTATCAAGGACTGCCTAACAACACAGTATTTGAGACCTAGCCACAAACAAACAGTTAATATTCTTAATTAAATAGAAGCAAACACAACCGTCTGAAGATAACAGAATTCTCACTGCTCATCTGAGAGAGCGAAATTAGCGTCAAAAGGGCGTCCAAAAGGCAAACTAAAGCTGACAAACACATAAAATCAGTTACTACTCCAGGTGCAGAAATGAATGCATACTTTAAAACCATGGAATCTACAGGCTCCTCACAACCAGCGTCTCCACATCCAGAAATTCGTGAAGAAAGAGAAGACATAGATACCACAATACATAATAAAGACCACCCTCTCACAAGAGCGGACCTGAAATCTATACCCTCAAATAAGGACTTCACCCTTGTCTCAAGTAAGCCAAGTGATTAAAGATGGACTGGCGGAAGTTAAAAAATACATCACGGATATAGGTAATAGAGTATTACAGCTTGAAGAACATGCAAAAGAACTTTCTGAGTCTACTAACTTAACAACAATGCAGCTACAACAACAGACAACAGAAATTATACAACTACAAAGCCAGATAGAAGACTTAGACAATAGAGGTTGTCGTCAGAATCTAAGAATACAGGGAATCCCAGAATCTGTATCTATCACAGACCTACCACAGTATCTCCAAAACCTTTTTTCGTTTTCTACTGGACACAGAACCAGAATCCACTATTCTATTGGACAGAGCCCATAGAGCGCTATGTCCCAAGCCACTTGCAACAGCACCACCAAGAGACGACATACTAAAAAGTCAGTAACCTTAAATGGTTCTACTATTCAAATATACACAGACCTAAGCCCTTTAACACTCTCCAAATGCAAAAAAAAAAAAGGGGTTTTTTCACCTCTCATTTAAGAGAACTCGGAGTCCCATATCGTTGGGGTTTCCCTTTTTTATTAAAAGTCCTAAAGGACAATGAAGAAGTGGTCTATAGGGATATGGAAGATCTCTAAAGATTCTGTTCACAGCTAAACATACCTCAACCTAAAATACCACAAGAAGAAGAACCCAATTTTGAAGCTCAGAATCTCAAATCAACTCAACCCAAACCTCAACGACAGAAATGGACTACAGTATATAGGAAACACAAATCAGCTGCAGTGGTTACTCATCACACGGACCCGCAAAGCCACACTCCACCTTGAAGTCCTCCACATACCAGACGTTTGAAAATATAATTTATGAAGTAGAGCATGATGTACAACCAGAATTGGTAGACTATAAGAACGCTTTCATAGACCTTTTCTACAGGTTACAAAGTAATTTGAATACATTGGTCATCCAACATTCCGAAAAGAATTGACCAATTTAAAATCCCCCTTAGATTGAAGATGTTTCACTTATGCATCTTAAGGAGCAGTAGTAGTGTCTTGCTGCTACAGTACCCCCTCTAGTAATTTGAAAGAATGGTTACTACTGGGTCTAAAATATTGTTCATGTTTTTTAATGTTCATTTTATTAATTTAAATGTTTTGTTTTTCTTATGCTCAATACTAATTTCAAATTTGATTGTTCTAATACTCCTGCCTTATAAGGCGAATACAACATATATTACTTGGCAGAGATCAACTTTCTTCCACCAACATACGACTCCCGAGGCTGGGGATCACACTCCTAATTTTCTACTCCCAATTCAAGGTAAGCCGTTACAAACAACTTCACGTAAGCTCAATTTAACTACATTAAACAATCATGCATAGACCCATACATATAGTCTCTTAAAACACAAAAGGCCTTAATTCCCCCACTAAACGCTCAATAGCACTGAAGTGGTTTGCAAAACAGAGAAGTTCTATAGTTTTATATTCAGGAAACTCACTTTTCCACATTAGCAGATCCAACATTTTCATCCAAAGGTTTCCCTGTAGGACACTTTAGTTCAAATGTAAAAAGAAGGAATGGGGTGGGAATACTTATTCATAGAAGTATCCCTTTCCAATTAATTAGCTCTACCACAGATAAAGAAGGTAGAATCATTAAAGGTGGTAGGTCTACTATACAACAGACCTGTGACTTTGGTTAAAATATATATGCCCCTAATTCTAATAGATCCTCCTTCTTCAAACGCCTATTATCATTAGTTTTAGAAGTACGAAGAGGCATGGTCCTATTGGGAGGGGACTTTAATGTAACAATGGATCTAGCACTTGACACGTCAACAAAACAACCAGGACCCTCTACCAAACCCCTGGACTCCGTCTTTCATTGCTGTAAACAACTAGGATTGGCTGATGCTTGGAGGATTCAACATCTTCAACAGAGAATTTACAGTTTTTATTCACACCCTTGGGCTATGTATTCTAGACTTGACTATCTATTTATAGATCAATCCAGTCTCTCACTAGTCACCGACACTGATATTTTGCCAACAGCCTGGTCGGATCATTCTATGATCACAATAGACTTGGCATGGCCTGACCACCCTATACACCCCTATATTTGGAAATTAGACAAATATCTATTACACCATCCTCCTACACTACAGGTACTGTCAGCATCTCTTTCAGAATACTTTAAACCTAATTCCACCTCTGATACAACTCCCCTTACCATCTGGGAGGCACATAAGGCAGTCCTACATGGGGAATGCATCAATAATCAGGCTCACATGAAAAAAATATATAATTCTACATTAAAGACGCTAACCTCGCGATTGCATAAGTTGGAAGTACAACATAAAAATTCCCCTAAAGACTCTAACCTTCTCACTCTACTAACTACCACAAGAAAAGAAATGAATAAAATTGTTATAAAAGAAGCACAAAAGAAAGCCTTAGCACTAAAAAAGACATAGATCAGGTCCTTTATTAGCGCGAGCATTAAGAGCAAAAAGGGGTCAAACACATATACATAAAATTAAAAAACAACATAATACATATTCTTACGACAGTATACACATAGCAAATCAACTCAGCGACTTTTATAAACATTTATATAATCTCAAAATACCAACCACAGAAGAACACTTCACAGCTACACAACACTATATAGAGGCAGCGAACATAAATACACTATCCTGAACTCAAGCAAATGACTTAGACAAACCTGCATAAATAAAAAGAGAGAAGCGCTCAACCTGGAAACGAACAATAGCATAATAGCTTGTTCTATGGCTAGTTACCACCCAAGAAGCAGCCTCTTTTTGCCCAACATGTGCCTTTCACAGAGAAGAACTTTCCTGAAGCATATCAGTCTGATCCTGACTTCACAGTACAGTCCAGCCCCGAAATACCAGGCAATCCCTCTCTGAACGAGAGAAACAGCAAAACCCCAGACGTACGTTTCGGCCTATTGTGGGCCTCGTCAGTGAGGTGCAGCCATATCCCTCTAGGCACACTGAGCAACGGATCCACGTCTGGATTCCCGCATCACACTTAGGGAGACTTCCCAAAATGTCATAATTTGCATAAATAAAAAGAGAGAAGCGCTCAACCTGGAAACGAACAATAGCATAATAGCTTGTTCTATGGCTAGTTACCACCCAAGAAGCAGCCTCTTTTTGCCCAACATGTGCCTTTCACAGAGAAGAACTTTCCTGAAGCATATCAGTCTGATCCTGACTTCACAGTACAGTCCAGCCCCGAAATACCAGGCAATCCCTCTCTGAACGAGAGAAACAGCAAAACCCCAGACGTACGTTTCGGCCTATTGTGGGCCTCGTCAGTGAGGTGCAGCCATATCCCTGTAGGCACACTGAGCAACGGGTCCACGTCTGGATTCCCGCATCACACTTAGGGAGACTTCCGAAAATGTCATAATTTGCATAAATAAAAAGAGAGAAGCGCTCAAACTGGAAACGAACAATAGCATAATAGCTTGTTCTATGGCTAGTTACCACCCAAGAAGCAGCCTCTTTTTGCCCAACATGTGCCTTTCACAGAGAAGAACTTTCCTGAAGCATATCAGTCTGATCCTGACTTCACAGTACAGTCCAGCCCCGAAATACCAGGCAATCCCTCTCTGAACGAGAGAAACAGCAAAACCCCAGACGTACGTTTCGGCCTATTGTTCGTTCCTGGTAGAGCGCTTCTCTCTTCGTATGCAAATTATTATGACCCTGGGGAAGTCTCCCTATGGGTGATGGGGGAAACCAGACGTGGACTCCTTGCCCAGTGTGCTTAGAGGAATGTGGCTGCACCTCACTGACGAGGCCCATAGGAGGCCCAAAACGATTGTCTGGGGTTGTTATGTTCCTTGTTCAGAGGAGAATTGCCTGGTATTTCGGGGCTGGACTGACCTTACTTGGCGGGATCAGACTGATATACTTCAGGAAAGTTTTCTTCTGTGAAAAGCACACTGGTCTAAAAGAGGCTGCTTCCGGGTGGTAAATCGCCATAGAACAAGCCACTGAGCTGTTGTTCGTTCCTGGTAGAACGCTTCTCTCTTCGTATGCAAATTATTATGACCCTGGCGAAGTCTCCCTATGGGTGATGGGGGAAACCAGACGTGGACTCCTTGCCCAGTGTGCTGAGAGGAATGTGGCTGCACCTCACTGACGAGGCCCATAGGAGGCCGAAACGATCGTCTGGGGTTGTTATGTTCCTTGTTCAGAGGAGAATTGCCTGGTATTTCGGGGCTGGACTGACCTTACTTGGCGGGATCAGACTGATATACTTCAGGAAAGTTTTCTTCTGTGAAAAGCACACTGGTCTAAAAGAGGCTGCTTTCGGGTGGTAAATCGCCATAGAACAAGCCACTGAGCTGTTGTTTGTTCCTGGTAGAGCGCTTCTCTCTTTGTATGCAGACTTAGACAAACCTATCTCACTGAAAGAAATTCAAATGGTAATTTCCAAATTACCATCGGGTAAAAGTCCAGGGCCAGACGGCTTCACTAATTTCTATTATAAAACTTTTAAAGACCTTCTAGCTACTCACCTTTTCACCCTATTCCAAAATCTAGATGACTCAGGCAAATTCTCACCTGAAATGTAACAAGCACATATTTCTGTAATCCTTAAACCAGAAAAATCACATGAAGATCTGAGCAGTTATCGTCCTATCTTACTGCTAAACACAGACATTAAGATCTTCAGTAAAATCTTAGCTAACCGCATAAATACCATACTAAATGAATTAATACATGTAGATCAGTTAGGCTTTGTGCCTAAACGCGGAGCTAGAGATAATATTTTAAGAGCCATAACGTTAATAGAATATGCTAAATTTCACCATATTGACTCACCGTATTAATTACAACAGACGCTGAAAAAGTGTTCGATAGAACAAGCTGGAGATTCCTCAAACACACACTAACAATATTTGGCTTTGGAACTAAAATGATTTTGAGAATTTTCAGTCTATATTCCCACCCAAGCGCTAGGGTAAAAGCAAATGGCATGCTTTCGGATCCCTTCACAATACAAAATGGTACACGCCAAGGATGCCCTTTTGTCCCCTATCCTATTTATTCTATCTATGGAAATACTAGCTTCTTATGTCCGCAATAACAGTGATATCAAAGGTATCCAAATAGGACCTAATGACTTTAAAATTGCAATGTATGCAGATAATGTATTGTTTTCAATTTCATCTCCATTGTCTTCTATCCCCGCAATTATGTTCAAGTTACACAGATTTGGTAAATATTCCAATTTTTCAGTCAATAAATCAAAATCCGAAATTTTGAATATATCCCTTTCTCAAACAGAATTTCGTAAACTAACTACTATCTGCCCACTTCGTCTACAAACAAACTCTATCAAGTATTTGGGTAAACACCTCTCCCCACAGTCTACAATCCTTTTTAATAAAAATTACAACTCCTTATTACATACCACACATAGCGATCTCATCAACTGGGCAACTAAACCTCTTTCTTGGTGGGGGCGAATCCAATCAATAAAAATGACCACTCTCTATACATTTTATAGGCCCTACTGATTCATTTGCCCAATTGGTTTTTACATTGTCTTCAAAGCCATATCATCTCCTATATTTGGGGAAGATGTAATCCCAGAATAAATCGTAATACTCTTGACAGATCAAAAATACACAGGGGAATAGGACTACAAAAGATTAAGGATAATTAAAATGCAGTGACACTCCAGCGAGTGTTGGACTGGCACGGAGTGCATGACTTTAAAGCGTGGATCTCAATAGACTCCCTTATACTTAAAGCACCACAAGTACACGCCCTATGCTGGGTACCAAGCGACCTGAGACCCCCACAGACCCGACACCTGGAGTCTCACAAGCATTTCTTCAAAAATTGGGACAAAATGTATTACTACTACACACCATATAACATCTAGTAGATCACCCTCGTTTCCCGTATTTTTAAATGCTGAAATGATTCGGGGATTGGATAAAGGATTCAAAACATTGACCGAATGGGGATATTCAATTCCTCTGTGCCGGTTCACAGAGGATGGAAAATTACGGGACAGACATAAACTAGATACCTTAGCTGATGGTAAATTCACAAGTTGGCTAAAATATGCACAACTGCACCACTTTTTTCAGACTTCTCCTTTCAAAAAGGAACTATTAGGATCACTCACCCCCTTTGAAAACCTATGTCATAGTGGAAATTTAATTCAACACCCTTTATCATTATCTCGTAAATTATTACTAACACAACACAAAACACAATTACCTTCATATACAACCAAATGGTCTATAGATCTAAATACAAGGATAGAGCAGAAAGAATGGGACAGAATTTTTAAGCTTACCACATCTTTGACATCACCACAGATACTCGAAATGAACTACAAAATAATGTCACGTTGGTATCTCACACCTACTAGGTTAAATACAATATACCCTGACTCTTCTAGGATGTGTTGGAGAGGGTGCGGGGAACAGGGTAGTTTGATACACATGTGGTGGTTCTGCCCCAACATAAAGCCTTTATGGAAGGAAGTTGAGCTTAATTTCCAGTCGACTATAGACAAACTTTTCACTATCACCTAGAATCGCACTCCTAAACGATCTCCCCAAGCTTTCCTGCAAACTCCAATCCACCATTTTACAGATAGGGCTAAACAGTGCTAGATCGATAATTGCACGGGCATGGAAGACAACAGAAATTCCTTCAAAGACTAATTGGTTAGAGAGAATGTCTGAGCTTTTAAGGAATATGGATACCTCAAACGTAATACATTCAATTTCTTTCTAAACTCCAAGTTTCACTGGGAAGATTCACTTCATTCAACCCCACCACAAATGGTACCAACACAAACATAACTACATTATTACAACGATACACTATCGGGAGTGGAAGAGACTCCAGCCTCGGGAGATGGAAATACTTACCCTACTTACGTAAGTCTTTGTCTTATTACTCACAGAATTATCCTTTTGTTTTACATAAAACTTGTAATTTTGTTTTCTGACAGCATCTTGTCTAGAAATGTAAGAATACTGTTTAAAAATTTGTAAAATATTAACTGCATGACACAGTGCACAGGGATAACTTTTAAGTACAGAGACTTGGAAATTGAGCTAATACTCTCAAACTCTCACAAGTGGAATCATCAGAACTGTATCTGAGAAGATTAGTAATATCACTGCAAGTATAAGTATTGAGCATTTAATTTGTTAGAAGTTAAATTTTGTTATTGTTTTTGTTATTAACAGTACTTTTTATAATGTGAAATGAGAAAAAAAAATAAAAAATATATATATAGTGTGTATATATATATATATATATATATATATATATATATATCATTGTATGAGTTATTTTTTTCTATATTTTGTGTGTAGTGGAGGATTTTAAACTCGCCTTTTATCTCCCCCTAATTTAAAATGCTGTTGTGTGTGTGTGTGTGTGTGTGTGTGTGTGTGTATGTATATATATATATATATATATATATATATATATATATATATATATATATATATATATAATTATTTTTATTATATTAAAACCCCATATAGCCCCCCTCCCCCATGTGGCTTCAAAGGTGGCGGTGCCCAGGGCATCATGGGGCTTCTGGGGGTGTCCCTATCCTGCCTCATTATAGGGGCAGGCTGGGGTCATCCAATCTGAGCTTGCCCCTATAATTACATTTATAATAATAAAAAAATCCCATTAGTAAATATTGACACTGACCAGTGTGGATCTCACTCCCTCTCCTCACTTGCGGTTTTGTGGGAGAGAGGTCTGTGTTTAGAGAGAGAGATTTAGTTAGTTATATTAGTTTAAAAATTGTGAGACCCAAAGGCCCTTTTCAGAGCCATTAACCTCTAGCTTGCCAGTGATCACTATAAATCACTGGCTCTTGCACAAAATAACTTTTTTGCTCTGTGCATTTTTTTAGGGGTTAATTTTTCTTTTCTAGTAATTTTTTTGTGAGACCCAAAGGCTCTTTTCAGAGCCATTTAGTTAATTTTAAATTAAAATTGTGGGTTTTTTTTTGTTTTTGTTTAGTAATTTTTTTTCTGTTACTGATACAAATAAATCATGTCACAGAGAACATATAGAGTAGTCTTTTGTTCAAGCTACTGTATTATTTTGATACAGTAGCTTGCGGTACAATTAGAAAGAACCGTGCAGGTTTCCCAGGATAACTTACGCGCACCCAGCTACGAAAGGGGGAGACCTCAGCTCTTCGCAGAGAGGAGCTTTTGGCAGTTTTTAAGTACAGAGACAAGAAGGATGTGTACCTTCTTACCACCATCCACAATGAGAGGACTGTGGAGGTCTCTGTACGTGGCAGAGCTGAGAGCATAAGGAAGCCAGTGTGCATCAAGTCTTATAACCGGCATATGGGTGGGGTGGATCTGGCAGATCAGCTGCTGCAGCCCTACCTAATTATGTGGAAGACAACGGCCTGGTACAAAAAGGTTGCAATTTACTTAATGCAGATTGCACCCCACAACACTTTTTTGTTGTTCAGAAAAGCAAACCCCGGAATGAAACTGACTTTTTCTACTGTTTCAGCTTCAGATCATTTCAGGGATTTTGTACCAAGATGCAACTGCTCCCCGGGCAGTGATGGGAGAGAGAGAGCAGAGTTGGGGTTACCCCACTTTATTTTCAACCCCCCCCCCCCCTACTGCGACGAAGCAGAATCCTCAGTAAAAATGCAGAGTTTATACCAAGAGAAGGCAGAGAAGAGGCATCACCTTTTACTGTCCTGATTGACAGCCTAGGGACTGCTTCAAGCGGTATCACACACTGGTTTTTTTTTTTTTTTACATTTGCAGCTGTTTTTTTTGGGGGGGGGTTGTTGGTTACGCTTACTGTTAGTGAGTTTGTTTGTTTTTATTTTTACTGTGCCAATTTTTTAAATTTCACTGTTCTATTTTTATAAGTTCTAAAATTGGTGCTGTATTTTACCAAAACCCCTGTCAAACCTATGCATAGGGTATGGGTGTACTTAGGGGGTCTTGCAGAAAACAACCTGGAGTGTTTTCTTGAATTAACTTACAACAATCTCTCCTAAATTATAGTCAAAAAGCAATGTGTGTGTAAAAATGAAAATTGAAAAATTACCGCCATAAACTTTCTACAATTTTTTTGTCTAAAACGGTTGCATCAAAGCACTCCATATACAATACCTTGGGGTGTCAACGTTTCAAATACATGCACTTTATTGACAATAAATAAAACTCAGAAGAAATACTCTCACTTTCAACTCAAATTACAAGTCATACAATTGTAACTGAACCTTCCTAAAATCCTGGCAAACCTATGCATGGGGGCATGGGTGTACTCAAGAGGTCTTGCAGAAAACAACCTGGAGTGTTTTCTTGCACTAACTGCAGGCTCTCCTAAATCATAGTCAAAAAGCAATGTGTGTGTAAAAATGAAAATTTAAAAATTACCACTATACACTTTCTCCAATTCTTTTGGCTAAAACAGTTGCATCAAAACACTCCATATACAATACATTGAGGTGTCACATTCATGACAAGTAAATAAATTGGGGTAGAAGATATGTTAAATGGGGAGAAAAAAAATCACAAACACATGTCTGAATTTTGGCATTGCACCCCCCAAACAAGCCAACAAATCTATGCATAGGTGGTATCACTGTACTCAGGAGATGTTGCTGAACACATAGTGTGGTCTTCTTTGGCAGTAACACATAACAGGAGCTGAGAATCCATGCCTAAATTAAAATGTGTGTGAAAAATACAAAAAAATGACTGCCCATTAGTTTGACAAAGACTAGTGCTTGAATTGGTGCATGGAAAATGTTTAAAATACCAGCTTTTCAAATACCCTAGGGTGTCTACTTTTCAAAAATATATGGTTTGATGGGGGTAAATTACATTGGCCAACTTAAAAAATGTCCCAAAAATGACATGGGTGCATGGGATGTGAAAATTCCAAGTTGGAAAACTGGAATGCGCCCCCTAAAAATAAGGCATTTTAGCCCCATGAGAACCCGACACACCTATACATGGATGGTATCACTGTACTCAGAAAAAGTTGTTGAACACATCTTGAGGTGTTTTTTGGCAGTAACACATAACAGGAACCGAGAATCCATGCCTAAAATACGTGTGTGAAAAATAACACAAAAAATGACTGCCCAAAAGTTTGGCAAAGACTGGTGTTTGAATTAGTGCATGGAAAGGGTCTACTTTTCAAAAACATATAGTTTGATGGGGGTAAATTACATTGGCCGGCTTCAGAAATGCCCCAAATAGGACATGGGTGCACGATGACAGATGTGAAAATTCCAAGTTGGAAAACTGGAATGCGCCCCCTAATAATAAGGCCTTTTAACCCACAGAGAACCTGACGCACCTATACATGGGTGGTATCACTGTACTCAGGAGATGTTGCTGAACACATATTGGGGTGTTATTTGGCAGTAACCCTTAACATTCTCAGTAAATGTATTCTTAAATTGCTATTTTGTCAAAAAATCACCATTTTTTTTTCTTCAAACTTTGGCATTGATTGGTGGTAAAATGGTTTCATGAAAAGAGTCAAAATACCCCAAGTTTAATACCTTAGGTTGTCTTCTTTTAAAAATGTGAAGGGTTATTCAGGGATTCCTGACAGATATCAGTGTTACAATTGCTAATTTTGAGAAAAAAAAATGGTTTGGAAATAGCAAAGTGCTACTTGTACTTATTGCCCTATAACTTGCAAAGAACATGTAAACATTGGGTATTTCTAAACTCAGGACAAAATTTAGAAACTATTTAGCATAGGTGTTTTTTGTTGGTTGTAGATGTGTAACAGATTTTGGGGGTCAAAGTAAGAATAAGTGTGTGTTTTTTTTTTTCTTCAATTTTTTCATTATATTTTATAATACTTAGTCCATTTAATGGCGAGCCAATTGGTATATAATGTGTGTGGGTACAGTAAATGAGTAAGAGGAAAATTACAGCTAAACACAAACACCGCAGAAATGTAAAAATAGCCCTGGTCCCAAACGGTAAAAAAATTGAAGTGCTGCAATGGCAGCAAAAGAGCTGGGGTTTTTTGTTTTTATTTTGGGTTTTTTTGCGTGGGTGGGGGGTATTACTGTTAGGGGTTAATTTGTATTTGTTTTTAGGTAAAAGAGCTGATTGCTTCAGTGCAATGCCCTACAAAAGGCTATTTTAAGGGCTATTGGTAGTTTAGTCTTAGATTAGGGGGTGTTTTTATTTTGGGGTGGCTTTTTTGTTTTTATAGGGGTATTAAATTAGGTTTAAACTTTATTTTAGATCATTTAGTTTATTTTTTATGTAATCTTAGATTTTTTTGATTTTTTTGTGATTTTAGATTTTGTTTATTTTATGTAATCTTAGATTTTGTATTTAAATTAAATCTTAGGTTTTATTTTTTAATGTAATGTTAGGATTTTTTATTTTAATTTTAGATTAGGATTTTTAATTTTGATATTTTAATTAATTAATTAGTTTAATAGTCTTTATTTTATGTAATGGGAATTTATTTAGGGGGTGTTAGGTTAAGGGGCTTAGTCATTAGATTAATAATAAGTAATAAAGTTCAGAATCCCTCTTGTATATAATTAAGACGATGCCCATTTAAACATCTTAGCCCACTGTGAAGCATATGTCTATATTTTTAGCGTTATGTGCAGGATGTACAAGATTGTACAGACAGAGAACAAAACACGGATTTCAAAATCGACTCACCACTTTGAGGATGCGCCCCATGTAAATATATAGCAGCACGCTCCTGTGCTTGGAATTCTGTCAACTTGAAATGCGCATGCGCTACTCCTTAAACCAAACTGGGTTCTTATACCCCTCTGTGTTTTATTGGAGGGAATGTGGGTCCTAAAAGTGCCTCCTTATCGGACTCTGCATGGGTGCTATTGGCATGGTGATCACCTGAAAATTAGAGTTTGACCCCTCGTTAAGGAGAAGGTAATCCCCTCTTTCCCATGTGGGGTCTCACGCCTCTTATTAAATCAGTGGAGTAGCCTTCCCAGCATCACAACTAACCCTTTAACGATGCAAATGTACAGGGTACGTCGGCTATCGTTAACATGCCCTCTTATCAGGCCTTGTTTATAGCGCTGGTCTTGCCGATATTGGCAAGACTGTGCTATATCTAAATGCCTCCGGAGGTGAGGCATGCAGTACTAGCCAACTTCAGCGCTATCAGCAAAGCTGTGCTAGTAATCTTCTTAAAGTGAATGTAAAGTTAACCCTACTGCCTCACGGCATTGTATAGACTTTTAAAAATGAAGCAGAGTTTAATTCATTACATTTTTTATAATTATTTTCTGAAATTTTTATCTTAAATTCTCCCCCCCCCCCCCCCCCCCCGGACGTTCAGCCCCTTTGCATAAACATCATGGCCCGGGGGAAACAAGGATTAGTTGTTTTAAGAATCGTCAATCAATTAGACAATATGGTGGGCGGTAGAGCTGCGCTTATCGGCAGAGCAGTAAAAAGGTAAAAATTTCAGAAAATAAATAAATATAAACTTAATGAATCAAACTCTCATTTTTAAAAGTCTATACAATGCAGTGGGGTTAACTTTACATTCATTTTAAGAAATGTGCGAGGTACAACAGTCATTAAGGGGTTAAAGGCAATCAGCTGCAGTTTAGGGAGCACTTTATTTGATAGAGGGGAGTCTGCCCTTTGAAATGAGAGGTTGATTTTGCTCTTGAACAAATGGGGGTTGGTAGAAACACATTAAATACTGCTGCAGATTATGGTCTATGGCTCACATAGGCAGGCCTCACAAACAAGTAAATCACTGCATCAGGAAGGACTTCCTTGCTTCCTATTGCATCATCACACTTGCATGTGGTAATGTCACAGAGATGTCCACATCTGAGGGGGGCCCTGGAGGGCGATATAATGATGACCTCTAGACTCTGTGCTAATAATTGGTTTATTTAATTGTATTTCTTTCATGTAATTGGCAAGAGTCCATGAGCTAGTGACGTATGGGATATACAATCCTACCAGGAGGGGCAAAGTTTCCCAAACCTCAAAATGCCTATAAATACACCTCTCACCACATCCATAATTCAGTTTTACAAACTTTGCCTCCTATGGAGGTGGTGAAGTAAGTTTGTGCTTGTTTTTTAGGATTTCTTCTATGATAAGCGCTTCTAAGCATTCTGAAGCCCAATTCCTCTCAGAGTACAGTATTTGTTAGAGGGATGTGAAGAGAGTATCGCCTATTGATTTTATGGTTTTCCTCTCGGGAAATCTTTTCATGGGTTCTCTGTTATCGGTCGTAGGGATTCATCTCCTACCTCCCTTTTCAGATCGACGATACACTCTTATATACCATTACCTCTGCTGATAGTTTTCAGTACTGGTTTGGCTATCCGCTATATGTGGATGGGTGTCTTTCGGTAAGTATGTATCATTATTTAAGACACTCTACGCTATGGTTTGGCGCTTTATGTATTAATATAAAGTTTTAAATATATGTGTTTTACTTATATTTGCCATGAGTCAGGTCTATGTGTATTTCCCTTTGCAGTCTAAACAGTTTCAGTATAGGAATCATGTTTGGGAAGTTTATTTAAACTTTTTTTCTTACCTGGGATTCAGTCTTTTTCTAATTTGACTTTCATTTTTTCACGGACAAATCTAGGCTCGTGAGGGCGCAAAATGCTGGTTTTTATTGCGTAATTCTTAGCTTGAAATTTTTTTGGCATGAAGTTGTGCCTTTGATGGTGCAAATTTCGTCATTTCCTGAGTCTTTGTTGACGCTAGTTGTTTTGGAGCGTTTGTTATGACGCAAGTTGTGTCATTTCCTGGTGTTGGTTTTGCTGCAACATTTTTTAACTTTTTGCGTAATGCGTCATTCTTGGCTCCAAACTTTTTGTTATTTTACCCCTCTCCCTCTATTGCTCGCTGTTTTCATGAACTTTGAAAGCTATTGTGCCTGATTTTGTTTTTCTCTACTGAAACTGTTACATTGTGGAAATTGATTGTTTTGCCTAATGTTATTTTTCTTTTACATTTTGTGAGATGTCTCATTCTGATCCAGACTCTGATGTTACTGTAGAAACTATGATGCCCTGGAACACAATTCTACAAAGCTAAGTGTGTTCTTTTCATTTTTTAAGATGTTATTTCTTCAGCTCAACTATGTGCCATTTATTTATCATGTTTTATTCTAGCAATGTTTCTACATTTACAATAACATTTACTGATTTTTACATATAGTATTCAGTTAATGTACTTGATTTCATCTGCAAACATGTTATTGCTTACATCATAAGAGGTTATGACTGCTATTATGCCTTTAAGTAAACTTACAAGGTCTTTTCAAAATTGTTAAGGTTTAATTAATTTTGTTCTGACCGTCAGCATATTTTTTTTTTATTTATTTTTTTTTATTGAGGAAAAATAAGTGTGTACAAGTCATATAGCAAAAAAATAATACAGCAAATATTTGATGTACAAGCATAATGATAGTCCTCATTTTTCAGCCCCTAAAAACGGTGATATAAGCCACTCTTGGGCCTTGTCTGAAAAGTCAATAAAAGTCCAGGGGTTTAAGTTGAACATATATCAAATTGAACTTAGAAAGATAACATACATCTGAGATAAAATAAAGAAACATCGCAGTACATATCTTTAGGTAATTTAGATGCCTTAATCAAAAGCCAAAGCTGAATGCTATAACGCAACTCACTCAGTAATACACAAATAGAGTAGACCAACATATAGAGCTATTTTCCAAGCCAACAAAGGTCAACCGCTGTTACCTCAATAATGTTTTCTGTTTTTAGTGTACCTTATGACTATACATGTGCCCTCTTAATAAAGGCATGCGCTGCATCCGGGACTGGCATAAGTGTGCTGTTTCTTGATGGGCTACATCTATATTGTAGAATCTGCTAACCTTTTAGTTACTATTTCCACACTAATATTACCTTTAGCTTAGGAAATCAGGACGCTGCTTGATGAAAGTATTTCTTTTATTTTACAGAAAATAAGTATTTACATAGAAACAAGTTGCTAACTAATGTAAGGGAAGGAAAGGGAAGTTGGAAAAGGGGAGAGGGAGAGATGGAAGGAGAGAGGTGAGTGAGAAGAGAGAGCTTGCTTAGCCTACAATGGCAACTAACTTATATAGTCATTCATTCTTTCTCACAGCCCAGCCCACACTCTATAAATTCTTCAGAGACCAGATGACATCATTAGATCAGGGGGGTAGAATGTGACGTCCTTAGGCTGTTGGTGATAGGAACTGAGATAAAATCAGGGCCTTGTACACCATCTGTGCTGAAATGCTAAAATGTTTGTAAGGGTTGTAAAATGTCTTAGTGAATCCTGTGGTATCCTTCTGATCTATTGTTTATTCAGATCTCCAACTGGTTTCCACTTGTCTTGTCACCTCTGAACTGGAACTGTAGGTCAGTGTGCATTTAACCCTTTGTATAGACAAATGTCCCTTAGCATTTCATTATTCAATAATGTCCATGGAAATAACAGTCTGATATTAAAGTTAGGTGTGTTCATAAAATACAACATTCCCCTCTTTGATCATTAAATCACTTATGATCATAACGTTGTACTGATCACTTTATAGTTTCTTCTGTGAGTGGGGCAACCTGAAATAAAACCATTCATTCACATCCATACTCTAAATAAATACTAAAATACAATCCCCTTACAATGTGTAGCACATTCTAACAATCACATTATGAATATGATGATTAGATCAATTTTACAAATACAATATATATTTTTCCCAGTTAGAATTAACAATAATCTGAGATGTATATCAAATCATCGGCATATTTAGAGTAATTATACATATGATACAAATTAATTGTTACATATCACACACAATCTTAATGACTACTACTAGGAGTAGTGCTCGAACTTTGCTAATTATTTTCTAGCACATTGTGAGATTTGAATGTTATACATATGTGACAGATTATAATTTATTAATACAAAATACTTGCTATCTGAGGTCATAAACAAAACGTAGCCTATAGCTTTGCAAAACATGTATACTAATGTCATTTTAACATTAAATCATAGTATCATTATCTGCTTCAAGGCATGTACACAGTCTTATAATCTACTGGTCAGCACTTAAACCTATAAGTAGACAATGTTATACTCTTTAAACATAACTGGCTTATGAATTTTTTTTTTACTGAAAACCATTGTGGCAAAACAGATTTAAAAATAAAAAAAACTAATACGGAAGTAAAAAAAATGTTACCTATTGTGATAAAAAAAACAAAAAGAGAGAAAAAATAAAAATGTGCCTAAAAATACAAAAATGGTAGTGAATAAAAAATGTCCTTAAAAATAAAAAATGTCCTCAAAAATACAAAAATGGTAGTGAAGGGATCCCCCGTTTGGTTCCTTGATAGAAAAGGAACCATATTACAAAAAATAACAATAATTCATTTTAAACATATAAAACAGAACAAACACAACATAAAAACAGTACGCCATACAAAACATGTTGCTGTTCTCTTTAAATATAACAGCGTTCTTAAATAACTAAATTTGGATTTTGCATTCAATTATCCAATTTAAAATATCTAGTCTTCTCTACAGTAAATGATTTGTGCTTCTTTGGGTGATGGTATAGGTTGCTTCTGTAAGTAATCAGAATTGTTAGTTCATGACATTAATAACACAAACAAAATAACATAGACATATAAAACAGTACTTGAAACCATGACTTTTAAAATAAACTGGTTATGATCAATTGTTTGCAAATAATTCATTGTGACTATATTACATTTATGTAACTGATGAGCTCATCATAAAGTACCACGTGGTCTTTAAGAAAAAGGGGGAAATGCATTTCTTTATACTATAAACATTTTATTCATGGATAGCAACAACCTGTGAATAAAAATAAACAATTACAAAATTCTTAATTTCTAGAAGTAGACTGTACAAAGTTCACTTCTCTTCAAGTAATAGCCCTAAAAAAAGAAACATAGCATTAATATAGACATAAATACAAAGTAAATAAATGAAACAAAATAAATCTCTACTTGCCTATAGTAAAAATCTACCATCACTATACATGGAATACAGGGTAATATAATGTAGAGAATAAAACAGATTTCTGCAATCAATTGGCAATATACACAGGCTGAGCTAAATTCAATATCAATAGATGCATTGCCAATTGTGTATAATTAAACAGTGCCCAAAATGGCCAGTTTATTATGTAAGGCATCTGAAATTGAACATTTGTCCCTTCTTTTTTGGATGAGGGCTCTTTGCAATTTTGCTGATAGTCTTTTTTAGATGGGGGCTCTTTGCAAGTTTCCTCCCTAGTAGGTTCTTCTATTATTTCTTTCTTTGTTAAAGAAGATATATTCTGTTCCTTTTCACCTTCAAATATAGCACTGTATTTTCCTTCCTTACTTAAATATGATATTTTGTTCTGCCTCCTAAAGTAATTTTTATCCCTGATATCTCTCATTGATGTCACACATTCCCTCATGATGTGCCCAAACTTTCCACATTTAAAACGTCTCAAAAATCTCTGCTTTCCCTGACTCTCAGTTAGCATAGATATATTATTATGAGTAGCATTCTTATGCTTTGAGTCTTTAAACCAGTCTTTAAGTATGTTAACAAAGTTGGTATAGGAGCTGGCATTTCTAAGAGTGATTCTTGTACTACTGTCAATTAATGTGCATTTATTTGCCATAGAATGCAGAAAATCTGCATCATCTGGGGACATGTTGTGGCAGTCATAAGTTATCTTATACAGTGCAAGGTACTCAGTGCAAAACAAAATCGGGTCATCTCCTTCCTTTAAAATTGCATTTGCTATGGCACTGGTACCTCTGGCATCACGACAACACATTACATACTGTAATTCCTTTAATCTGTCCCCTGAATTTCCCCAGTTTGCATCAATATCAGGAGACACTCCTTTATGGGTGCCTACTGGTGCCCTTAGCTGTGCAGCTACTTGTGATGGCAACCAGGCCCGAAGCAAAGCACAGGCATCTCTGTTGCCTAAATTATACTGAGTAATAACAGCTTCTAACTTATTAGAAAGGATTACAGGTGGTGTGGAGGTATCAAAGTGACCTAAAATATGGCACAAATTATTACGGTCTTGTATTGTAAGGGGGGCAGAGTTACTATGATTATTTACTTTAGTTTGTAATTGGGGGTTACTTTGTCTGCATTCTATTTGAGGAGTTAGAGTAGAGGGGACCTGGTTTAAAGTTAACAAAGAACTGTCAGGAATGTTAGGGGTTTGTCCATCTAGTTCTATAGTTTGACTTTCATTACCATCTACTTCTAAAGGACACACATGTGCTAGACTACTCCTGTAACAGTTGCATTTGTCTTGTATCCCCTGTGCTTTAAGAGACAAGATACATTGTTCCTTATTTAAAAGCTGTGATTCAGACTCCCATAAATCTGCCTTAAGTGATGCAATAACATTCTCTCTCTGCATTTCCTTTTGTTCCATACATATTACTAATTGTTCTCCCATGCCACACCTCACTTCACATTCATTAAGCCTCTCTTGTAGCTCAGCATTCAGTTTAGTAAGTTTGCCTATCTCTTCACTCAGTGTATCACACTCACATCTCTTTTCAGAGTGACTAGCAACAGCCATAATAGATTGACCAAGTTTATCCAGCTGTTCTATGATATCAGTTCTTTCTGCCTTCCATTCCAACTCTTTCTGTTCAGCAATCTCTTTTATTCTTAGAAACATACTCAGTAAATTACTTAGCTCTCTTTTTTCTATGTCTTTCTGAAACAGTTTTCTACTTAGTTCATTATTGTGCTTTTCACATTGTTTAATTACATTATAAAACTGACGTGTCAATGGATCTTCTGCACATGTAATAAATGTGACAGAGGCATATTTCTTAATGTATTTCTCAACCAGTTCCATTCTTATTAACAATACACACACCAGATTCACACAACACACTATACACAGTACAGATGTACACACTGATCACACAACACACTATACACAGTACAGATGTACACACTGATCACACAACACACTATACACAGTACAGATGTACACACTCACAAGTACACATCTAACATCATCAAACCTTTTGCATTATTAGCCTAAAATCTAGACCTAGAGGGATCTCCTTTTGAGCTGCATGTAAAACTGGGCTATGCCTATTACACTTTACCCTCAGAGATGTCTGTTTACTCTCTTGTTTTCAGATTTTAGTAAACTTAATTCAGCAAGAAACAATTAATACATTTACTTTTCTGTAGCATACAGAGACATATCATAAACACAAAGAAACATACTTACAGTACTTGCAGCTTTCTCTTTACCCAGTGTCTTGTAGATCTGCACACTTCCCACACAGATAAGTCTGGTTCGGCCTCTATTCACAAGGAATTCTTGCAGCTCCCGCACCTCAGTTTAGCAAATTCAGCTGTAGTTCAACGTGGAATTAGTGATTTATCCACGTCCCGTATGGGGTGCCAAATGTAGAATCTGCTAACCTTTTAGTTACTATTTCCACACTAATATTACCTTTAGCTTAGGAAATCAGGACGCTGCTTGATGAAAGTATTTCTTTTATTTTACAGAAAATAAGTATTTACATAGAAACAAGTTGCTAACTAATGTAAGGGAAGGAAAGGGAAGTTGGAAAAGGGGAGAGGGAGAGATGGAAGGAGAGAGGTGAGTGAGAAGAGAGAGCTTGCTTAGCCTACAATGGCAACTAACTTATATAGTCATTCATTCTTTCTCACAGCCCAGCCCACACTCTATAAATTCTTCAGAGACCAGATGACATCATTAGATCAGGGGGGTAGAATGTGACGTCCTTAGGCTGTTGGTGATAGGAACTGAGATAAAATCAGGGCCTTGTACACCATCTGTGCTGAAATGCTAAAATGTTTGTAAGGGTTGTAAAATGTCTTAGTGAATCCTGTGGTATCCTTCTGATCTATTGTTTATTCAGATCTCCAACTGGTTTCCACTTGTCTTGTCACCTCTGAACTGGAACTGTAGGTCAGTGTGCATTTAACCCTTTGTATAGACAAATGTCCCTTAGCATTTCATTATTCAATAATGTCCATGGAAATAACAGTCTGATATTAAAGTTAGGTGTGTTCATAAAATACAACATATATAAAACAAAACTTAGAACACACTTACAAAATATTGCTCTTTCCTATCTCTCTCTATAAATAGTTAATGACCCCACAGTCACAGCCCCGGCCGCGAGCCGCTAAGGGGGGCCAGCAAAGCCTTGCATTGTTTAGTTGATTTTTTTTTTTTTTTTTATCTGTAAAATATATAGATGAGGGTGTTATCGGCAGTGCAACACCTGCTAACTATCAAGGGTATTATTGTGGTGTCGTAGTGCATTCATGTGTTTTCTGTCTCCTACAGTGATAGCGCGTGAAACCTTTTCGTGCAGAACGCTAAAATAAAGTAATATGTAAGCACTCTTTTTACATAATATATACATACTGGCTCTACGTGAAAAATAGAGATTAAAAATATTAAAGGAACACATAAACATTGATAACAAACTAAACTATGATAAACATTGCAGATTTCACGAGTTATTGCCTATCAGTACTAAGATATTATTTAAGGGTAGATCAACCTCCCTCAAAGTTCAGTAGCCGAGCCTGGGCCACCTCAGCATCCTCACGAGCAGCAGCCGACGAATCGCAAGCACAAGCTTTCCTTTGCAAAGAGTGTCTTGAATCGGCATGATTACCATGCATTGTTGTGATGTGTAAGTCCCGATTATGGACAGACAGTGCAGATAGAGCTCCTTCACAAGATATAGAGTCCGGGGCGCCATCCGGAATGTAGATTTGAGGCAAGGGATGTGGTTTCCCTGGTGTTGTGCTCTTCTGGGGGTCCCCCTCATTCCCCCTATAAGGCCACCTCATAACAGAGTTCTTTCTAAACAGCTGAAGCAACCCCATAGATTCTGCATTGTTTTGCATCCGTCGCTCAATGAGACCGGAACCCCACTCACCATTGTGGGCCAGCAGTGTAACAAAGTTGATATCGTTTTGTCGGTCACTGCACTGAATGTACTCCATTTTAGATTGAGAGGCGGGATATTGCCCCATGAAAAGCTTAGTGGCCTATGCTGGAGTGCGTCTCTGTCATTTTCCCATAGCTCCGGTTCTTTCAACCTGAATCTGTGTTTAGGCTGTGACTTTGCAGGAAAAGTTGCATTCTTATTTTGTAATTGTATGGCTGTTCCAAGCACGGAAGCATGGGGCTGAACATTGACCTCTTGCCATGACTCATAATTAACTTTATATATAATAAGTTGTTGGTCTACTATTTCTGCTGGCTTAGTCTCTGGTATTTTATTTATAAGGAGCTGTAATTCACTTTGCGAGGGAGCTTTATCAATTAAAGCCTGCATCATAGCTTCTAGTTTCGCAAATCTGGCTTCCATCTTATCAAGGTGATCATTGGGCCACGTGGTGGTGTTCTTATGCAGCATACTTCTCTTTAATGCGGGCATACAGTGTGAATTTGTTTTCTCTAAGCGGTCTTAAAATCTGTAAGAGAACTGAGGAGCCACTTTGTTTACAAACTTCAACCAGCTCTGGTATATCACCCCGGGAGCCCGGGGGGGGAACGCTGCCTGCGAGTTTTGCCACCGCTGCAGGCCTCTATTGTCCAGTTTCGGCTCAGGAGTCATAAACACAGCAGGGTATTGAAGATTGAGTGTAGGGTCACTCGTTGTGCTGGTAAATGCTGTAAATTTTGAGTTATAATCGGCGGATTATCGTCTCCTCATCCAGAGCTCCAGAAACATGCGACTGCTCAGAGCCGCTACTTGGACACGCCCCCTGACCGTCAGCATATTTAAGTTTATTCTACTGATGAAGGTTTCTTTGACTCAAAGGATCCTGTATCAGACAGTTTGTTAAAAATTCTTATTTTTCATTTGAACATTTTTTTGTTCTTTTGTTAAGGAAATGTTTCTATTTATAGCTTTTAGGAGTCTAGTCCTCCTATTAACTATCGCCTAGATTTAGAGTTCTGTGTTAGCCGTCAAAAGCAGGGTTAAGCGGTCCTAACGCTGCTTTTTACCCCCCGCTGGTATTTAGAGTCAGCTAGGAAAGGGTCTAACGCTCACTTCCAAGCCGGTACTTTTCCATACCGCAGATCCCCTTACGCCAATTGCGTATCCTATCTTTTCAATGGGATCTTCCTAACGCCGGTATTTAGAGTCTTGGCTGAAGTGAGCGGTAGACCCTCTACCGACAAGACTCCAGCCGCAGAATAAAGTCAGTAGTTAAGAGCTTTCTGGGCTAACGCCGGTTTATAAAGCTCTTAAATACTGTGCTCTAAAGTACACTAACACCCATAAACTACCTATGTACCCCTAAACCGAGGTCCCCGCACATCGCCGCCACTATAAGAAATTTTTTTAAACCCTAATCTGCCGACCGCACACCGTTGCCACCTACATTATCCCTATGAACCCCTAATCTGCTGACCCTAACATCGCCGACACCTACATAATATTTATTAACCCCTAATCTGCCCCCCCCAACGTCGCTGCTACCTACCTACACTTATTAACCCCTAATCTGCCGACCTGACCTTGCAGCTACTCTAATAAATGTATTAACCCCTAAACCGCCTCACTCCCACCTCAAAAACCCTATAATAAATAGTATTAACCCCTAATCTGCCCTCCCTAACATCGCCGACACCTAACTTCAAGTATTAACCCCTAATCTGCCGACCGGACCTCGCCGCTACTCTAATAAATGTATTAACCCCTAAAGCTAAGTCTAACCCTAACACCCCCCTAAATTAAATATAATTTTAATCTAACGAAATAAATTAAATATTATTAACTAAAGTCTTCCTATTTAAAGCTAAATACTTACCTATAAAATAAACCCTAAAATAGCTACAATATAACGAATAATTATATTGTAGCTATTTTAGGATTTATATTTATTTTACAGTCAACTTTGTATTTATTTTAACTTTACAATAGCTATTAAATAGTTATTTATTATTTAATAGCTACCTAGTTAAAATAATTACAAAATTACATCTAAAATAAATCCTAACCTAAGTTACAATTAAACCTAACACTACACTATCAATAAATAAATTAAATCAATTAACTACAAGTACATACAATTAAATAAACTAAACTAAATTACAAAAAATAAAAAAGATTACAAGAATTTTAAGCTAATTACACATACTCTAAGCCCCCTAATAAAATAACAAAGCCCCCCAAATAAAAAAATTCCCTACCCTAATCTAAATTTAAAAAGTTAACAGCTCTATTACCTTACCAGCCCTTAAAAGGGCTTTTTGCGGGGCATGCCCCAAAGAAATCGGCTCTTTTGCCTGTAAAAAAAAAAAACACAATACCACCCCCCAACATTACAACCCCCTACTCTAACCCAAACCCCCTTAAATAAACCTAACACTACCCCCCTGAAGATCTCCCTACCTTGAGTCGTCTTCACTCAGCTCAGCACCGATGGACCAAAAGAAGACATCCGGAGCAGCAGAAGTCTTCATCCTATCCGGGCAGAAGAGGACATCCGGACCGGCAGACATCTTCATCCAAGCGGCATCTTCTATCTTCATCCATCCGACGAGGAGCGGCTCCATCTTCAAGTCCTCCGGCGCGGAACATCCTCTTCCTACCGACGGATGAAGGTTCCTTTAAGTGACGTCATCCAAGATGGCGTCCCTCGAATTCCGATTGGCTGATAGGATTCTATCAGCCAATCGGAATTAAGGTAGGAAAAATCTGATTGGCTGATTGAATCAGCCAATCAGATTCAAGTTCAATCCGATTGACTGATCCAATCAGCCAATCAGATTGAGCTTGCATTCTATTGGCTGTTCCGATCAGGAACAAACAGCCAGGAACAAACAACAGCTCATCAGCTAGTTCTATGGCGATTTACCACCCGGAAGCAGCCTCTTTTAGACCAGTGTGCTTTTCACAGAGGAAAACTTTCCTGAAGTATATCAGTCTGATCCCGCCATGTAAGGTCAGTCCAGCTCCGAAATACCGGGCATTTCTCCTCTGAACAAGGAACATGACAACCCCAAACGATCGTTTCGGCCTCCTATGGGCCTTGTCAGTGAGGTGCAGCCACATTCCTCTAAGCACACTGGGCAAGGAGTCCACGTCTGGTTTCCCCATCACCCATAGGGAGACTTCCCCAGGGTCATATTAATTTGCATACAAAGAGAGAAGCGCTCTACCAGGAACGAACAACAGCTCATCAGCTAGTTCCAGTACCCAGTTTGCAAAAAAAATGTTTTTTTTTTTTTTTTTTTTCTGTAGTGTAGCTTTCCCACCCCACAGACCAACCCACACCCCTGCCTGATCATTTTTTTCAGCTTGCCTCCCCCCCTTTTTTCCCACTTTTCACTGAAAAATTTCTTTAGTGTAGCGGTTCCCACCCGCTCCCTCCCCATGCATCAGTGCGCGCCCTTTACTAACCCCGCCCACTATCCTGCCCCCCTCCACATCACAGGGCCCATCAATGGCCTCCCACCCGCCTCCCATGTCGGCTCCCACCCACCAACGATACTGGCCATCGATGTCCGGTGCAAAGAGGGCCACAGAGTGGCTCTCTCTGCATCGGATGGCCAAGGAGGGTTATTGCGGGATGCCTCGATATCAAGGCATCACTGCAATAACCGTAAAGCGGCTGGAATCGATCAGGATCGCTTCAACTGCTTTCCCAGACCGACAACGTGCAGGGTACGTCCTCAGTCATTAAGGGTATTTTTTTGGAGGACGTACCCTGCATGTCGTTACACTTCCTGATATTCACTGTTTTGTTCAGGCTTTGATTGGTATCAAACCTGTTCATTTATTGATTTTCTCCTTTTTGGAGTCTTATTTGGTTTAAAGATTTTGCAGGCTCTTTCTCTTGCAAGGTGTATCCAGTCCACGGATTCATCCTTTACTTGTGGGATATTCTCCTTCCCTACAGGAAGTGGCAAAGAGAGCACACAGCAGAGCTGTCCATATAGCTCCCCCTCTAGCTCCACCCCCCAGTCATTCTCTTTGCCGGCTCTAAGCACTAGGGTCTCTCTCAGGAGGGTAAAGTGAATGTGGTGTTAGAATTGTAGTTTTTATTATCTTCAATCAAAAGTTTGTTATTTTAAATGGTACCGGTTTGTACTATTTACACTCTAGCAGAAAAGTGATGAAGATTTCTGCTGAGAGGAAAATGATTTTAGCATGTTGTAACTAAAATCCACTGCTGTTCCCACACAGGACTGAGGAGTACCAGAAAACTTCAGTTGGGGGGAACAGTTTGCAGGGTGAACTGCAAAAAGGTATGTTCAGTCATTTATTTCTAGACAAGACTGAGATAATGCTAGAAGAGACTGACAATATCCCCATGAGGGGAGGGTAAGCTATGTTCACAGACTTAGTAAGGAATTGAATGCTTACATAATAGGGCTAATTATGCTGGTTGACACTTATTCAGGGCAATCGATTGTTTAGCTAAGAAAAATATCGTTTGCAAGACACTTTGAAAGCCCTTTTGGGTTCTTTCTGGGGTTATTACCCACATGGCTGTTTTTTATTCACTTAGGAGTGATTTATTAGGCCTCACAGCTCCGGAGTAGAGTGGGAGGGGCCTAATTTTGCGCCTCAGATGCGCATTTAGAATTGCAGAGAAGTTCATGCTGCTTCACATGGAGGGTCCTGCTGCTGTTTGAGGACCTTAAATAAGCTATATTCCCACAAATCTGATCCCTAAGGGCAGGTAGGGCCACAGCAAGGCTGTGGCAAGGTGCTGTAGTAATTTTAACCGGGTGTTGGCTTTAGGCTACTCCGGTTTGGACATTAAGGGGTTAATCGTTTTGCAACTTGTGGTGCAATATTATTAAGGCTTTAGGTACATACTGTGAAAATTTCGAAAGGATTGCTGCATTTTTCACTGTTTTGTAAAATTGTGTGCTCTTTATTTCTTAAAGGCACAGTAACGTTTTTTCAAATTGTGTTTTTTTATTTGATTAAAGTGATTTCTAAGCCTGTTTGTGTACACTACTAGTCTGTTAAACATGTCTGACACTAAGGATAATCCTTGTTCAATGTGTTTAGAAGCCATGGTGGAACCCCCTCTCAGAATGTGTCCCACTTGTACTGATATGTCTATACACTTTAAAGATCATATTGTTGCACTTAAGAATGTGGCCCAAGATGATTCTCAGACTGAAGGTAACGAGGGTAGCCCGTCTGCCTCTCCCCAAGTGTCACAACCAGTTACGCCTGCGCAAGCGACGCCTAGTACCTCTAGTGCGTCTAACCCTTTTACATTACAAGACTTAGCGGCAGTCATGGATAATTCTCTTACAGCCTTCTTATCTAAACTGCCCGTGTTACCTGCAAAGCGTGATTGCTCCGTTTTAAGAACAGATTATGAGCATTCTGAAGCTTTGGTAACCGTATCCGATATACCCTCACAACGCTCTGAAGTGGGAGCGAGGGATTTGATGTCTGAGGGAGAAGTCTCTGATTCAGGAAGGGTTCCTCCTCAGACAGATTCAGATACATTGGCTTTTAAATTTAAACTAGAACACCTCCGCGTTTTGCTTAGGGAGGTATTAGCTACTCTGGATGACTGCGACCCTTTGGTGATCCCAGAGAAATTGTGTAAAATGGACAAGTACCTAGAGGTCCCTGTTTACACGGATGCGTTTCCGGTCCCTAAGAGGATTGCGGATATCGTTACTAGGGAGTGGGATAGACCAAGTGTTCCCTTTGTTCCCCCTCCTGTTTTTAAGAAAATGTTCCCCATATCTGACCCTGTGCGGGACTCGTGGCAGACGGTCCCTAAGGTGGAGGGGGCTGTTTCTTCACTTGCTAAACTCACAACCATACCAATTGAAGACAGTTGTGCTTTCAAAGACCCTATGGATAAGAAGTTAATTTTAATTTTTGTTAATAATAATTTTTGTTCAACAAGGTTTTCTTCTCCAGCCTATTGCCTGCATTATTCCTGTAACTACTGCAGCCGCTTTCTGGTTTGAGGCGCTGGAAGACTTGCTCCAGACGGAGACCTCATATGAGGAAATTATGGATAGAATTAAGGCTCTAAAGCTAGCTAATTCTTTTATCACTGACGCCGCTTTCCAAATAGCTGCAAAAAATTCAGGTTGGCTAAAGTCCTGGTCGGCCGATGTGTCGTCTAAATCCAAGCTTTTGAACATCCCTTTCAAAGGAAAGACCCTCTTCGGGCCTGAATTGAAAGAGATTATTTCAGAAATCACTGGGGGAAAAGGCCATGCTCTCCCTCAGGACAAGTCCTTTAAGACGAAGAACAAAGCTAATTTTCGTTCCTTTCGTAATTTCAGGAACGGCCCCGCTTCATCCTCTCCGGCTGCAAAGCAAGAGGGTAACGCTTCACAGCCCAAGGCAACCTGGAAACCTTACCAGGGCTGGAATAAGGGGAAACAGGCCAAAAAGCCTGCAGCTGCCACCAAGACAGCATGAAGGGGTAGCCCCCAATCTGGGACCGGATCTAGTAGGGGGCAGACTCTCTCTCTTCGCTCAGGCCTGGGCAAGAGATGTACACGATCCATGGGTGTTAGATATTGTATCCCAGGGATATCTTCTAGAATTCAAGGGTTCTCCTCCAAGGGGGAGGTTCCACATTTCTCTTCTGTCTACAGATCAAAGAAAGAGGCGTTTTTACGCTGTGTAGAAGATCTACATACAATGGGAGTGATCCACCCAGTTCCAATCGTGGAACAAGGGCTGAGTTTTTACTCAAACCTGTTTGTGGTTCCCAAAAAAGAGGGAACTTTCAGACCCATCCTGGATCTAAAAATTCTAAACAGATTCCTCAGAGTCCCATCATTCAAAATGGAGACCATTCGGACAATCTTACCAATGATCCAGGAAGGTCACTATATGACTAACGTGGATCTAAAGGATGCATACCTACACATTCCTATCCACAGAGATCATCACCAGTTTCTCAGGTTCGCCTTTCTGGACAATCATTACCAGTTTGTGGCTCTTCCTTTCGGCTTAGCCACTGCTCCCAGAATTTTCACAAAGGTGCTAGGGTTCCTTCTGGCGGTTCTAAGACCGCGGGGCATAGCAGTGGCGCCTTACCTAGACGACATCTTAATCCAGGCGCCGTCTTTCCAAAGAACCAAGTCTCACACGGAGATTGTATTGGCCTTTCTGAGGTCTCAAGGGTGGAAGGTGAACATCAAAAAGAGTTCTCTTTCCCCTCTCACAAGGGTTCCCTTCCTAGGGACTCTAATAGACTCGGTAGAAATGAAAATATTTCTGACGGAGGTCAGAAAATTAAAACTCTTAACTACTTGCCGAGTTCTTCATTCCATTCACCGGCCATCTGTGGCTCAGTGCATGGAGACAATCGGATTAATGGTAGCGGCAATGGACATAGTCCCTTTTGCTCGGATACACCTCTGACCACCGCAACTATGCATGCTCAGACAGTGGAATGGGGATTATGCAAATTTGTCTCCTCAAATTCAGTTCGACCAGGAGACCAGAGATTCTCTTCTCTGGTGGTTGTCTCAGGATCACCTGTCTCAGGGAATATGTTTCCGCAGACCAGAGTGGATCATTGTAACGACCGACGCCAGTCTGTTAGGCTGGGGTGCGGTCTGGCACTCCCTGAAAGCTCAGGGCTTATGGTCTCAGGAAGAAAAGCTTCTCCCGATAAACATTCTGGAACTGAGGGCGATATTCAACGCTCTTCAGGCATGGCCTCAACTAGCTGCGGCCAAATTCATCAGATTTCAGTCGGACAACATCATGACTGTAGCTTACGTCAATCATCAGGGGGGAACAAAGAGTTCCCTAGCGATGACGGAAGTAACCAAAATAATTGGGTGGGCGGAGGATCACTCCTGCCATCTCTCAGCAATTCACATCCCAGGAGTAGACCACTGGGAGGCGGATTTTCTAACTCAGACTTTTCACCCGGGGGAGTGGGAACTCCACCCGGAGGTATTTTCCCAGCTGACTCAGCTATGGGGCACTCCAGAATTGGATCTGATGGCGTCCCGTCAGAACACCAAACTTCCTCTCTACGGGTCCAGGTCCCGGGACCCCAAGGCGGTATTGATAGATGCTCTAGCAGCGCCTTGGTCCTTCAATCTGGCTTATGCTTTTCCACAGTTTCCCCTTCTCCCTCGTCTGGTCGCCAGAATCAAGCAGGAGAAGGCTTCGCTGATTCTGATAGCGCCTGCGTGGCCACGCAGGACTTGGTATGCAGACCTAGTGGACATGTCATCTGTCCCACCATGGACACTGCCAATGAGGCAGGAACTTCTAATACAGGGTCCGTTAAAGCATCCAAATCTAGTTTCTCTACGTCTGACTGCTTGGAGATTGAACGCTTAATTCTATCAAAGCGTGGTTTCTCTGAGTCAGTTATAGATACTCTGATTCAGGCTAGAAAGCCTGTCACCAGGAAAATCTACCATAAGATATGGCGGAAATATCTTTGTTGGTGTGAATCCAAGGGTTACTCATGGAGTAAGATTAGGATTCCCAGGATATTGTCCTTTCTCCAAGAAGGATTGGAGAAAGGATTGTCAGCTAGTTCCTTAAAAGGACAAATATCTGCTCTGTCTATCCTTTTACACAAGCGTCTGGCAGAGGTACCAGACGTTCAAGCGTTTGCTCAGGCTTTAGTCAGAATCAAGCCTGTCTATAAACCTGTGGCTCCGCCATGGAGTCTAAATCTAGTTCTTTCAGTTCTTCAAGGGGTTCCGTTTGAACCTTTACATTCCATAGATATCAAGTTATTATCTTGGAAAGTTTTGTTTTTGGTAGCTATCTCTTCTGCTCGAAGAGTTTCAGAATTATCTGCTTTACAGTGTGATTCACCTTACCTGGTGTTCCACGCAGATAAGGTAGTTTTGCGTACCAAGCCTGGTTTTCTTCCTAAAGTTGTTTCTAACAAGAATATTAACCAGGAAATAGTTGTTCCTTCTCTGTGTCCTAATCCTTCTTCGAAGAAGGAACGTCTGTTACACAATCTTGATGTAGTTCGTGTTTTAAAGTTCTATTTACAAGCAACTAAGGATTTCAGACAAACATCCTCCTTGTTTGTTATCTATTCTGGTAAGAGGAGGGGTCAGAAAGCGACTGCTACCTCTCTTTCCTTTTGGCTGAAAAGCATCATCCGTTTGGCCTATGAGACTGCTGGCCAGCAGCCTCCTGAAACAATTACTGCTCATTCTACCAGAGCAGTGGCTTCCACATGGGCTTTCAAAAATGAGGCTTCTGTTGAACAGATTTGTAAGGCAGCGACTTGGTCTTCACTGCATACTTTTTCCAAATTTTACAAATTCAATACTTTTGCTTCTTCGGAGGCTATTTTTGGGAGAAAGGTTTTGCAAGCAGTGGTGCCTTCCGTTTAAGGTACCTGTCTTGTTCCCTCCCTTCATCCGAGTCCTAAAGCTTTGGTATTGGTATCCCACAAGTAAAGGATGAATCCGTGGACTGGATACACCTTGCAAGAGAAAACAGAATTTATGCTTACCTGATAAATTACTTTGTCTTGCGGTGTATCCAGTCCACGGCCCGCCCTGGCATTTAAGTCAGGTAAAAAAATTTTGTTTAAACTACAGTCACCACTGCACCCTATGGTTTCTCCTTTTTCTTCCTAACCTTTGGTTGAATGACTGGGGGGTGGAGCTAGAGGGGGAGCTCTGCTGTGTGCTCTCTTTGCCACTTCCTGTAGGGAAGGAGAATATCCCACAAGTAAAGGATGAATCCGTGGACTGGATACACCGCAAGAGAAAGTAATTTATCAGGTATATTAATACATAAAAGGTATATTAATACATAAAGTGCCAAACCATATCTGAGAGTGTCTTAAATAAAGATACATACTTACCGAAGACACCCATCCACATATAGCAGATAGCCAAACCGGTATTGAAAACTATCAGCAGAGGTAATGGTATATTAGAGTATATCGTCGATCTGAACAGGTAGGTAGGAGATTAATCCCTACGACCGATAACAGAGAATCCTTGAAAAGATTTCCCGAGAGGAAAACCATAAAATCAATAGGCAATACTCTCTTCACATCCCTCTGACAAATACTGTACTCTGAGAGGAGTTGGGCTTCAGAATGCTTAGAAGCGCTTATCATAGAATAAATCATAAAAAACAAGCAGAAACTTACTTCACCACCTCCATAGGAGGCAAAGTTTGTAAAACTGAATCGTGGGTGTGGTGAGGGGTGTATTTATAGGCATTTTGAGGTTTGGGAAACTTTGCCCCTCCTGGTAGGATTGTATATCCCATACGTCACTAGCTCATGGACTCTTGCCAATATGAAAGAAATGAATTTATCAGGTAAGTTCTTACATAAATTGTTTTTTTCTGTGTATTTTATTTTAGTTTGCATGTTAGACATGCCCTACATGATAGCTTACATGTTAAGATGCCATTCTGTCTTTTTAGTTATAACACTTGTCATGTCAGCATACAGATACATAGAGAGTATACATAAGTATACAGGGAGTGCAGAATTATTAGGCAAATGAGTATTTTGACCACATCATCCTCTTTATGCATGTTGTCTTACTCCAAGCTGTATAGGCTTGAAAGTCTACTACCAATTAAGCATATTAGGTGATGTGCATCTCTGTAATGAGAAGGGGTGTGGTCTAATGACATCAACACCCTATATCAGGTGTGCATAATTATTAGGCAACTTCCTTTCCTTTGGCAAAATGGGTCAAAAGAAGGACTTGACAGGCTCAGAAAAGTCAAAAATAGTGAGATATCTTGCAGAGGGATGCAGCACTCTTAAAATTGCAAAGCTTCTGAAGCGTGATCATCGAACAATCAAGCGTTTCATTCAAAATAGTCAACAGGGCCGCAAGAAGTGTGTGGAAAAACCAAGGCGCAAAATAACTGCCCATGAACTGAGAAAAGTCAAGCGTGCAGCTGCCAAGATGCCACTTGCCACCAGTTTGGCCATATTTCAGAGCTGCAACATCACTGGAGTGCCCAAAAGCACAAGGTGTGCAATACTCAGAGACATGGCCAAGGTAAGAAAGGCTGAAAGACGACCACCACTGAACAAGACACACAAGCTGAAACGTCAAGACTGGGCCAAGAAATATCTCAAGACTGATTTTTCTAAGGTTTTATGGACTGATGAAATGAGAGTGAGTCTTGATGGGCCAGATGGATGGGCCGTGGCTGGATTGGTAAAGGGCAGAGAGCTCCAGTCCGACTCAGACGCCAGCAAGGTGGAGGTGGAGTACTGGTTTGGGCTGGTATCATCAAAGATGAGCTTGTGGGGCCTTTTCGGGTTGAGGATGGAGTCAAGCTCAACTCCCAGTCCTGCTGCCAGTTTCTGGAAGACACCTTCTTCAAGCAGTGGTACAGGAAGAAGTCTGCATCCTTCAAGAAAAACATGATTTTCATGCAGGACAATGCTCCATCACACGCGTCCAAGTACTCCACAGCGTGGCTGGCAAGAAAGGGTATAAAAGAAGAAAATCTAATGACATGGCCTCCTTGTTCACCTGATCTGAACCCCATTGAGAACCTGTGGTCCATCATCAAATGTGAGATTTACAAGGAGGGAAAACAGTACACCTCTCTGAACAGTGTCTGGGAGGCTGTGGTTGCTGCTGCACGCAATGTTGATGGTGAACAGATCAAAACACTGACAGAATCCATGGATGGCAGGCTTTTGAGTGTCCTTGCAAAGAAAGGTGGCTATATTGGTCACTGATTTGTTTTTGTTTTGTTTTTGAATGTCAGAAATGTATATTTGTGAATGTTGAGATGTTATATTGGTTTCACTGGTAAAAATAAATAATTGAAATGGGTATATATTTGTTTTTTGTTATGTTGCCTAATAATTATGCACAGTAATAGTCACCTGCACACACAGATATCCCCCTAAAATAGCTATAACTAAAAACAAACTAAAAACTACTTCCAAAACTATTCAGCTTTGATATTAATGAGTTTTTTGGGTTCATTGAGAACATGGTTGTTGTTCAATAATAAACTTACTCCTCAAAAATACAACTTGCCTAATAATTCTGCACTCCCTGTAGAGGTACTGTAACCTTTAAACAAAAACATTTCCAAACAGAACAATATGTGAAGAAGAAATAATGTGCCCTTCACTTAAAGGGACATAAAAGTGTGACAAAAATGCTTTAATTTGGTAGAGCATTTTGATGCCAAAGCTATCACCTGTATATCTTTATTTTTTTATCTAACTGATATATACAAAAATCTATAGTAGGGTGGCTTCTTTGAAAATAACACACCTGTTTTAAATGATAGCATAAATATCTTGCGTTATTGTGGTGCAGGACATTTCAACCAGAAAATATAGCCTTGTTTGCACAAAGAAATAACCATTCTGTCGCATTCAGCTCCCTGCAGTCCAGTGGGACCAGTAGTGGCTTTATGATAGAAAGAATAATAAACCCAGGGTGCTAGTGGATTTGTTCCGCCTAAATAAAACGTGCAGCTAAGAATACACGTTCTTTTCTAGAGAACAGGACATGTGTAGGAGTGAACTATTATTACACAAGATATGGCATTTTAAAGACTCAATTTAGCACATTCTTTACTTAAAGAGCTGCAGAATGTAGGAGAATAGTTCAAGCAGTAAATAAAGAGTTTAGAAGCTCAAAGATTTCAAATTTATAAAATAATGGAAAATATTGTCCAATAATGTATTTAATCATTTTCCATTCTTTGTAGGCTTTTGACATGGTAAATGTTTGCTTAGCAAAGTTGATTTTTCTGCACACCTTTTTCAAAGCATTTTTCTTTACACCTGCATGCCTCTATAAGCTTGTTTAACCTGTGCGTTTCCAATTGTAATTGGCAACATTTGCAGTACAACAGTATTCAGGATTGCTCTGTGTTGTTTTTGTATCAAGCTGCGATCACACTTTGGTATCCTTTGACCTATTGCTTTTGTGATTAATGTCAAGCACCTGTGGGAATTGGGTACCATTTCCTGTATGAACTCAGTTCCACTTAAAAATAATTATTTATCCTTTTTTGTAAAGTTACTTTAAGCAGCTAAGGGATTTAAAGAGGTATTCATCTTTTGATGTCTAGTATAGCTGCAAGTAATTGCTGAATTGCAGATGATCTACATACAAATAAATGTAAAATTAATTTTAACAAAGTTTTTGTCAGCAAAATTTACATTGCTGTCCATGCACTTATACCCTGAAGAGTTTCTTGAGTGTGTATGGCTGATTTCTTTTGCTGTGGTTTGTTAGAGATGAATAGACGTTAGATCCTGTACTGACTGAGCAATCCCTAAGTAGCATGTTGAAGGGTGAGGGTTCGGGTACAGGATTAATTCCCACCTCTGTGGCAGTGGGAGAAAAAACACATTTTTATAGTAAACTTACAGGACAATCTGAAAGTGCATTGTATTTTATATTATTCATAATAAATTAGTTTATGGGGAATACATATTAAGTGTGATGTCCCCCAAAATACAGTATCCTAAATTATCCATTGTTTTTTTTTTTGTTTTGTTTTTATTTTATAGCCGTTCACTTTGCTTCTGGCTATCATGCACAACAGGTTAATATGTTTTATAAAACGTGCACAAATGTATTTGGTATTGTAGCGTAGTTGATCATATTCAAGAGCTGAACAATTTCTCATCAATTCTGCACTAGTCAGAGACTTCACAACTTCAGATGTACAGCCATTCTCTTCTATTGCATTACTAAAAAACACACATTCAGCAATTCTTCCATTACTGTTATCAATTATAACTGCTACTGAAGCAACTAAACCTTACCTCTTGGATTGTGCGTGTGAATTGAGTTGACAGAAAGCAGAACAGAGAATGCAGTGCACTAAAAAGCCGACTCTAGAATCTATTTAACGGAAGGTTATGTATGTATATATATATATATATATATATATATATATATATATATATATATATATATATATATATATATATATATATATATATACACATATAATGTGACCCCGGGGGTGATCACATCTGACTGGAGTGACGATTTGAGGAGAGAAAACGGGCAGCTGAGGATGACCTGTGAAACTGGGGTCCTTTTGGAAGCTGATTTGGTGATCGGTTTGAAAACGGTGTCTGTGATGTACAGAGGCGACATCAAGTGAAATATCAAAGGTGTAAGCCTGACACACTGAATGAGACGGAAGAAGCAGTTTCTTAATTGCCAATATATAACATTTGTTGCTGGATAGATACTTTGCAACAAGTAACTGTATCTCATATGAACTTACTTTATTGCCGGCTATGCGTTTGGCCTAGGCTTGGAAAAGAGCCATTTTACATCTATGCTGAAACGGCAAGTTTAAACTGCCTTTTGTCTGCTTACTTGATGTATCAAATTTTTGGGGAGTATTTATAAGCGGACCTTTTTGCCACTGTTTAGTATCTGTCTTGGATATAGACAGGGATACTTTGGGAGTGCTTATTAACCCTTTGTAGTGTTCACACTATCTCAGTCCTGCTTTGTAAATTCTATGATTATTCCTATCCCCTGTTGCTTTAAAAGATGTTCATCAAAACCCTGTATGTGCTGGCCATCAAGTTTGTACTGTGTTTTAACATTTGTGTGTGAAATGAATGTGTATATGTATTGAGTCTCAGTAAGAAATAATGGTTAAGCACATCTAATAAAAGCATATGTTTTTAAATGCACATATTGTGGAGTGCTGCCAAAGTGACCAAAATGTATATAATAATAAGAGCAGGTATTGGCGCACCTCAAGACACATGAGACCACAAATTATTTCACATATTTTATTTTTTTTCCATTTTTTCCTTAATGCTGCAAAAATTGCCTTCTTAATATTTCATCTTTTTTTTTTTTACATTTTTTAAATAAAGATGGGATCTTAGTCACACAATATGGCCATATTCTGCTCAGCCAGTCACCACTTACAAGGTGTCCCACAAAAGACTGGTCCTAACTCTAAAATTTTAGCCAAGCTAAGCTCAAGAATACAATTCTAATATATCAAAATAGAATTTCCAATCTCTCTTCCAGACTGCATGGGATGAGGCTTCCTGGCTACATGCTATTACACATACTTCAAACTTGTTTCCCAATGCTGCAAAAAATTGCCTTCTCAACACCTCTTAACACTATGAAGTTAGCCAATACAATTCTAATATACCAAAATAACATTCCAACATTACAATACTATACCTCTCATCCAGACTGCATGGGATGAGGTTTTCTGGCTTTATATACACACAGTTAAATATCTGTGTCTGGAACACACCTGAACTGGGTGGAGTGCTTTAAACCAAAAGGGCTTTGGTCAGTTTCCCCAGTGATAAATCAGTAAGAAATAATGGTTAAGCACATCTAATAAAAGCATATGTTTTTAAATGCACATATTGTGGAGTGCTGCCAAAGTGACCAAAATGTATATAATAATAAGAGCAGGTATTGGCGCACCTCAAGACACATGAGACCACAAATTATTTCACATATTTTAACTTTTTTCCATTTTTTCCTTAATGCTGCAAAAATTGCCTTCTTAATATTTCATAATTTTTTTAATTTTTTTTAAATAAAGATGGGATCTTCCCATGCAGTCTGGATGAGAGGTATAGTATTGTAATGTTGGAATGTTATTTTGGTATATTAGAATTGTATTGGCTAACTTCATAGTGTTAAGAGGTGTTGAGAAGGCAATTTTTTGCAGCATTGGGAAACAAGTTTGAAGTATGTGTAATAACATGTAGCCAGGAAGCCTCATCCCATGCAGTCTGGATGAGAGATTGGAAATTCTATTTTGATATATTAGAATTGTATTCTTGAGCTTAGCTTGGCTAAAATTTTAGAGTTAGGACCAGTCTTTTGTGGGACACCTTGTAATTGGTGACTGGCTGAGCAGAATATGGCCATATTGTGTGACTAAGATCCCATCTTTATTTAATTTTTTTTTTAAAAATTATGAAATATTAAGAAGGCAATTTTTGCAGCATTAAGGAAAAATGGAAAAAAGTTAAAATATGTGAAATAATTTGTGGTCTCATGTGTCTTGAGGTGCGCCAATACCTGCTCTTATTATTATGTATTGAGTCTCACACATCATGCATCAAATTTTGTACTCAATAAAATCTATTTGATTATTTAAAAGAGTGCTGTACTCCCTCGCTGTATATAGATCTTTAGGTAGCCCTATTGCTCTATCTTTCTTTTTTGTATGTGTGTATATATATATATATATATATATATATATATATATGTGTGTGTGTGTGTGTGTATATGGTACAAGATACAAATAGGTATCACATATGTAGGAACTGTAAGACCGCCAATCACACTAGATTAGAAAAGAATACCAATACACAATCACACAGACTGATAAACTTAGCTTTATATTAGTGCCAGGAATTCTTGGTCTTTCATTATGGTAACAGCTGCTAGTTGTCATGAAAAGAGTGAGGACAGCTTTTTACCAGCTGTTGTAAAGACAAGATCCCAGTTTAGTCCCCTGTTCTGTCTGATTTATTGGTTGCAGGAAGGATATAATACATATGTAAATTTAAACAAAAATAGCAAAAAACCAGGCGAGTCTCCAGGCACTATAGAATAAAAGTTCAATGTTTATTGGAAACCAAATAAAAGAGTTTAAGACATAATAAACATAAAATAAGAGAGCTGAGCTGTCTTACGCGTTTCGGCTACAGTTAGCCTTACTCATAGACACACTTTGTGAGCACAGACACCAGGCTTAGATAGCCAAGTGGCCGCGAAAACAAAGCCCCAGCTGAACGTAATTAGCATAAGGTGCATTCATATATTATACTGAGAAACTATTACAAAAGTGACAGATATGGAAAGGGAAATAAACTGGATTGTAACAATACATTGTCAAAAGAGGCACCAGTGCAAGCATATAGATAGGAGTGTTAACCAATGGTAATCGCTTACTATCATCAGTATTATAAATGTAAATATATATATAAATAGAGCGGGCAAGGTGATCTGCAATTTAAGGGAACATACCCGTATATTAAAATGTAGAAAACAATGGCTAGAGTTAAAAAAGGAACAGAACCAGGGAATCTCACATAAGTATGAATAGACTTATACACTCATATAGGCTAACAAGTCCCTCATTACAAAGTAGATATTAAACGTAATACTTAATTTTTTGAACTTTTAAAATATTTAAAGGGACATACGCTTAAGTAGAGGTGCTTGAATCCATACCAAGCACGAATTATGCCCAATTATAAAAGAAGTTTAACAGGACATATAGTAACATTTGGAAAATAGCTGTAAGTTTGGGAGTATACTCCTCATTATTTAGCTAATCGATGTAAGATTCATATTCTAATGATAAAACCCTTAATTACTGGGACTTAAATGTTTGGTATAATAGAAAGGAGACTGTGGTTATAAGGTGACAGATATCAGGCACATAATTAGAATGTTAAATTCTCTATACGCTTATTGTTATAAATACAAAAAGTGACATGTATTCTTTGGATTTATGAATGCTTGACCATTAGAATCAAATGAATTCCAATAATCAGCTTCGTTTCCAGAGGTTAATAACATCTCCTTCTATATTGAAACCTTCCGGTCTCCTAGTTCTAAGTTGGAATATCCAGTATGCCTCTTGGTATAGTAATCTAGTAGTCATGTCACCTCCTCTGTCTGGTGTCCTGATTTGCTCTATGACCTGCCATTGAAAGCTTTTAACATTTTTACCATGTTTGTGGATGAAGTGTCGTGCTAGATCTGAACACTCAATGCCATTGTCAATATTGTTGAGATGTTCACGGATTCTAGTGCGTGCTTCTCTAGTCGAGCAACCTACATACTGTTTTCTGCAAGATGTGCAGTCCACCAAATAAATGACATTGTGTGTCCTGCAATTGGTGCAGTTCTTAAGGAAATAGACCCTTTGAGTAGCCATAGATTGAAAATTTTTTGTAATACGTGTGTAGCTACAGGCTATACATTTGTTAAAATGGCATTTATAATGCCCCTTAACATGTAACCAACTGCTAGTACCAGATTTTTTCTTTAACATACTCGGTGAGAGCATGTTCCCTATGGTGCAGCCTCTTTTGGCTACAAAATTGCACCCAGATTGAACATAGTCTTTTAGACTATCTTCTGCCGTGAGTATAGGGAGATGTTTGGTGATGATTGCACAAATATCCCTATATTGGGAGCTATAAGTGGTTGTGAAAAGGGGTTTAAACTTATCAAACTTTTCACCCCTAGAAGAGTTGTAATTGGTTGATAACATGGTTGACCTGTCAATGCGTTTAACCTCCAATAAAGCCCTATTGACAACCTTCTTTGAATACCCTCTTTCTAAAAGTTGGGTGGCTAGTATCTCACTATTTGTTTCAAAGTCAGTGTCTGTTGTACAGTTGCGCTTCAAGCGTGTAAATTGTCCCTTTGCTATCCCAAAACCCGTGTGTCTGGGATGATTGCTTTTTGCATGCAGAATATTGTTGCATGAAATGGGTTTGCGGTACAAGTTCGTGATCACCTGGCCCTTTTCAACATCACCTGTTAGGGTGAGATCTAGATATGTTGTCGTATGGGTATCAGATTGGTAGGTGAATTCTAATCCTGCTTCGTTCTGGTTGATAAAGGACACAAAATCAGATTTCTGATCTTCTGTGCCAGTCCAGATGATCAAAAGATCATCAATATATCTTTTATAGGTGTTGATGCAGTCTCGATATGGGTTACCCTCACCATAGACGTGGGACCGCTCCCACCATGCCATGAAAATATTCGCATAAGATGGTGCAAATTTAGCACCCATGGCGGTCCCACGTCTCTGGAGGAAATACTCATTCTCAAACTTAAAGTAATTATGGTGTAGGAGAAAGTCTAAAGATTTAACTATAAATTCCTTAAGTGTGTCATCATAATTACTTAATTGATCTAAAAGACATCTAACTGCTATCAGCCCTTGATCGTGCGGAATGGCAGAGTACAGACCAACCACGTCAATTGTCAACCAAGAACAATCTTTATTCCAAACCACTTGTTTCAGACAGTTAAGAAGGTGCTTAGTGTCACGTAGGTATGATGGAATCTGCAGGACAATGGGCTGCAGCAGGGAGTCAATCCAGCTAGATAGCTGCTCAAATAGTGATCCAATACCCGAGACAATAGGTCTCCCTTTCACCACCTCCAAGGATTTATGTACCTTAGGGAGGTGGTGAAATATTGGTACAACAGGGTTAGAAACATATAAAAAATCCAAAGTATCCTGATCTATGACTCCATCCTCCAGGCCATCGTCCAGCAGACTCCATAACTTTGTCTTAAATAATTCTGTTGGATCAGAATTCAAAATTCGATAGACATCTCTGTCATATAATTGTCTATGAGCCTCCTCTATGTATTTGGATCTATCCAAGACCACAATACTACCTCCCTTGTCTGAATCTTTTATGGTGATGTCTTGTCTAGATTTTAATTTATCCAAAGATTCTTTTTGTAATGCTGTTAAGTTAGGGTAGGTGTGTTTTGGATTATTATGGAGCTCAATCAAATCTTGTTCTACCCTTTTGTGAAAGGCTTCTAAAAAAGGTCCCCTTTCACGAATGGGGTAGAACACTGATTTCGGTTTGTAACCAGCATGTGACGTTTTTAAAGTAAGTGAATCTGTTTGTGCCTCAACACTTAGATCCTGCAGACTAAGTATATCGCACACTTCTTGAAAGTCCACTATATCATATATATGTGTTTGAGTGGTACATAGTGGTGGATCTGAGGGGGATATGGAGGTATCGTCCTGGTGTTTGTCCCAAAAAAATTTTTTTAGGGTAAGATTTCTAATTAGTTTATTAACATCGACAATCGTGTCGAAGAGGTTAAACTTCTTTGTAGGGACATAACCTAAACCCAGACTAAGTACCTCCATCTCCCCATCAGTCAAAGCAGTAGAAGATAAATTGATAATCTTCAAAGGGTATATTTGTTCCTCCTTCCCCTGCCCCTGTAACGCCCCCTTCTGCCTCCTGCCCCTCTTCCTCTTACCCCTCCTCCTGCGATACCTCTGGTGGCAATTTGAAAAACCTGAGTATCTGCTGAGTTGTTTATAGGGACTGAGGTGGCAGTAGGTCTTGGATCCATTTCATTGTCACTGAGAAACTCCATATTCCTTTGATCATTAACTGAGATCAATTGGGTAGATCAATTGGGTAGAGTTATCCCTCTTATGGGCGTTTCTCGTGACTATGGGATCCTGTCTGACATTCTTAATAATTGGACGTAAAACTTGTGATTCTTCATCAGAGGGACCGCTCGAGTCAAATCTATTCTCATTATCTGAGCGGTCATCCTCAGAAGTATCATTATCTGAAAAAGTGACCCTCTAATATGTAAATTTAACAAGACACTTTACTTTTTTTTTTCACTAAATGGGATATTAGTTTTACTCCTCCTGTTTGGTATTGGGAGTACACAGAGTGTCTCTGGGGAGCGTTTTTCTTATAGGGGCAGTGTTTTTTAATTTAAATTGTTTATTAAATATTTTGTGGTTCAATATGGATCAGGAAATTTCCCCTATAGCTCAATGCAAACTTTATTTAGAATGCCAGGTTGAACCTCCCCTGCTTTTCTGTTCCTCCTGCATAGAGAGGACTCTGTTACATAAAGATAGTATTTTTGCCTCTGAGCCACCACTCTCTCAGGATGATGCTGTTCAGGCAATGCCGCAGCAGTCTCCTCCTTCGTCTTAAGCCTGAATCTCCGGAAGGAGTTTATTTGAAAGCAGAAATTGCTGCCCTGGTATCTTCTGTGATATCTTCGTCATTGGCTGCTATTCCCAGGCTACAGGGGAAACACAAGAGGAATGTTAGAGATTGAGATAGAAGGGTTTCTGAGACTACACAGGTTATTCTTTCTCATAAGTCTGATGAGGAAGATACGTCGGTAGCCTCTGAGGGTGAGATCTCAGATTCAGACAGTGTAATTCCCTCATCTGATGCTGAAGTTGTATCCTTCAGTTTTAAGCTTGAACATCTTTCTATCTTGTTAAAGGAGGTTTTGGCTACCTTGGACGACTCCGATACTCCTGTCGTTGTCAACCCTAGGAAACTTAATAAGTTCTTTAATGTTCCTTCCTCTGTGGAGGTGTTTCCTGTTCCAGACCGTGCTACGGAAATTATTGCTAAGGAATGGGAGAGACCCGGGATTCCTTTTTCACAGTCTCCGGTTTTTAAAAATATCTTTCCTGTGGCAAACGGTGCCCAGAGTGGAAGGTGTGATTTCTACTTTGGCTAAGAGAACTACTATTCCTATTGAGGATAGCTGCTCCTTTAAAGATCCAATGGACAAAAAGCTGGAGGATTATTTAAAAAGGATGTATGTCCATCAAGGTCTCCAATGGCAACCTGCGGTGTGTATTGCTACTGTGACAAGTGCGGCAGCTTATTGGTTCAACGCACTGTCTTAGTCTCTTCAGGTAGAGACTCCTTTGGAAGAGATCCAAGACAGAATTAAGGCTCTTAAGTTAGCTAATTCCTTTATTAATGATGCTTCATTGCAGGTAATTAAGTTGGGAGACAAAATATCTGGTTTCGCTGTTTTAGCGCGCAGAGCATTATGGCTGAAATCTTAGTCAGCGGATGTTTCATTTAAGTCCAAGCTTTTGGCGATTCCTTACAAGGGTAAGACCTTGTTTGGTTCTGGTCTGGCAGAAATTATTTCCGATATTACGGGTGGTAAAGGGTCTTTTCTGCCACAAGATAAGAAGAATAGACCAAAAGGACGTCAGAGTAATTTTTGTTTCTTTCGTAATTTGAGGTAAGTCTTCCCCTTCCTCTTCCAAGCAGGAACAGTCCAAGCCTTCTTGGAAACCCAATCAGTCTTGGAACAAGGGGAAACAATCAAAGAAACCTAATACTGAATCAAAATCAGCATGAAGGGGTTGCCCCCGATCCAGGATCGGATCAAGTGAGGGGCAGAGTTTCTCGGTTCTCTGAGGCCTGGTTATGAGACGTCCCAGACCCTTGGGCCGTGTATATAGTATCCCAAGGTTACAGGTTAGAATTCAAGACCTTCTCTCACAGGGGCAGATTCCACCTCTCAAGATTATTTGCAGACCAGATAAAAAGAGAGGCGTTCTTAAAATGTGTACAGGATTTTTCCTCCCTGGGAGTGATAGTTCCAGTTTAGGAACAGGGTCTCGGTTTCTATTCAAATCTGTTTGTGGTTCTAAAAAAGAGGGAACTTTCCGTTCTATTCTAGATCTAAAGTGTCTAAACAAGTTTTTCAGAGTACCGTCCTTCAAGATGGAAACCGAACGTCCCATTCTTCCTTTAGTGCTAGAGGGTCAGTTCATGACAACAATAGACCTGAAGGATGCGTATCTTCATGTTCCCATTCACAGGGATCATCACAAATGCCTTTCTGTACACATACTTTCAGTTTGTGGCTCTTCCATTTGGCCTTTCCACAGCTCTCACAATTTTCTCAAAGGTTCTGGGGGCTCTCTTGGCAGTGATTCGGTCTCGGGGAATTGCGGTGGCGCCTTATCTGGAAGACATTTTAGTTCAGGAGCCATCTTTTCAACAAGCAAAATCTCACATAGAGATCTTGTTGTCTTTTCTACGTTCCCACAGGTGGAAAGTGAATTTGGAAAAGAGTTTCCTTGTTCCAGCCACAAGGGTAGTTTTCTTAGGAACCATAATAGATTCCCTATTGAAAATATTTCTGACAGATGCCAGAAAAGCCAAGATTCTTTCTTCTTGCCTTTCTCTACAGGCTACTGTTCGGCCATCAGTTGCTCAATGTATGGAGGTAATTGGTCTGATGGTAGCTTCCATGGACATCATTCCCTTTGCTCGATTCCATTTGAGAGCTCTGCAATTGAGCATGCTCGGAGACTGGAACAGGGATTATGCGGATCTGTCTCAGAGAATAGATTTAGATCAGTTGACTAGAGACTCTCTTCTGTGGCAGCTTTCTCAGGAGCATCTATCTCAGGGCACATGCTTCTGAAGACCTTTCTTTGTGATTGTGACCACAGACGCCAGCCTGCTGAGCTGGGGAGCAGTCTGGGACTCATTAAAGGCGAAGGGACTCTGAACTCGGGAGGAGTCTGCTTTCCCCATACACATCTTGGAGTTGAGAGCGATTTTCAATGCTCTGATGGCTTGGCCTCAGTTGTCCTTAGCCCGGTTTATCAGGTTCCAGTCGGACAACATATCCTCAGTGGCTTACATCAACCACCAAGGAGGAACTTGGAGTTCCTTAGCCATGAAAGAGGTGGCTCGGATTATTCAGTGGGTGGAAACTCACAATTGCTGTCTATCTGCCATCCGGGAGTGGACAACTGGGAAGCATATTTTCTGAGCAAACAGACGTTTCATCCCAGGGAGTGGGAGCTCCATCCGGAGGTTTTCTCCAGCTTGACCCTCAGATGGGGGATGCCGGAGCTGGATCTGATGGCATCTCGGCAGAATGCCAAGCTCCCGAGGTACGGGTCAAACTCAAAGGATCCGCAGGCCGCTCTGATATATGCTCTGGCAGTCCCTTGGGAGTTCAGGCTGGCATGGCGTGGACTCACCATATCTTAGAAAAGAAAACAAAATTTATGCTTACCTGATAAATGTATTTCCACCGCCCCACCCTTTTTGTGTTAAGACAGCTTTTTCTGACTAACATCAGGCACCTCTACACCTTGTGTTACTACTTTTTTTCTCCATTTCCCTTTGGTCGAATGACTGGGGATTGTGGGAAGGGGAGTGATACTTAACAGCTTTGCTGTGGTGCTCTTTGCATCCTCCTGCTGGCCAGGAGTGATATTCCCAACAGTAATTGAGGACGTTGTGGACTCTCCATATCCAGAAAGAAATACATTTATTGCTGGATATGGTACAGGGACTCAATTGACATCTGAAAGCACAATAGAGAGAGCAGGGTTAGCATAATATAGTGTTAGGGTTGCCACCTCAGCCATATTTTTTGGGGAACATGAGTTACACATGCTTTAGAGTGTGCAAGAAGGAACATGTATTGAGTTTCTGGACATCTCTATTTATAGTAGTGTTCATTCCTTCAACACGTCAAATAGGCAGGTTGTTAAGCCTAATAGGCAGCACTGTGGTAAGTATTGAGTATAGCTCTTGTATAAATTTTATTGCCTCTCATAAAATGCTCACTATTGAGTCTTCTTTTTCTGTGTTAATCTATGTAGCTGTGTTTTGAAGAATAATAGGAATTGGAGTGACTGGAGAGATCTGTGAACTGTGTCCACTTTAAACAACACTCTCTCCTTTTATTCACCTTCATTTCTTTATTCTATATTATTTAGTTTCACCTGTTCAGTTTTACCTGTTTGATTTAGCATCATTCCTAATTTTCTCTCCTTTTCTTAGGCCTTAAAGGGACATGAAACACAATTTTTTTTTCTTTTATGATTCAGGTAGAACATACAATTTTATACAACTTTCCAGTTTACTTGTATTATCAAATTTGCTTAATTTTCATCATATCATTTGTTGAAGGAGCAGCAATGCACTACTGGTTTCTAGCTGAACACGAGGGTGAGCCCATGACAATCGCTGTGTGTGTGTGTGTATATCTATGTATATGTGTATATATATATATATATTTATATCTGTATATGTGTGTATATATATATATATATATGTATATTCAGCCACTAATCAGCAGCTAGGAGTTTTCCTAGATAAACCTTTCATCAAAGGATAACAAGAGAAAGAAAGAAGCAAGTTAGATAATATAAGTAAATTGGAAAGTTTTTTAAAATCGAATGCTTTGTCTAAATCATGAATGTCTAATTATGACTTTACTGTCCCTATAATTTGCTTGTTGGTCAGCAGATTAATATTTAAGCAAACAGCAGTATTTGGACTAGATGCTGAAACCCCCAGATTGTACCATCAGAAGACACTGTGCAACAATAAATATTACACTTATAGCTTACTGCCATTGGTTTATTTTCACTTGCATGTTTTGGTATTTGTATATTATTATTGTATTGAAAATCCACAGGTATCATGAATTTATTTGCCCAAAATGGCTACTACATAATATATTAGCACAAAATAATATATATATATATATATATATATATATATATATATATATATAATAATAAAGTTAGGGAAAAAAGGGGATAAGGAATATTCAAGAGGGCGCAACACTCAGAAAGTAAGACCCTAAATATGGGAGTCTGTTTTAAGTTAGTTTAAAAAACCCAGTTTACTGGAATAGAGCAACTGGTTAATGTATATGTCTGGGTTTCCAAATGATAGAAATGCTGTAGATCAGAAAAAAGGTGATTATAGTTATTATTTAGTGTCACTATTAAAAGCTAATATTTAGTTGGATAACAAATGGTATCTAAAATGAATGTATACAATATACACAATTAACTTAGTTGGAATGCAGTTAACAATATTGTTGTTCTAGCCACATAACTAGTGTAGTACCCGCTGGATTGTGTGTGACAAATTAAGTGCACAAAGACATATATCAAAATGCAGCCACCTGTATCCAGGAGTGACCTAAATATTAGCAGAAGTCACTATGATACTTTAAATATTATGATAGCCTAAGCATACCATGCGTAGTAGTAATAATAATGATAGGAGAGTTTCAATATCAATCTAAATCACAACAAAAATAGCCCAATAAAGTTCAATAAAGTTCAAAGTATAAGTCCAATATTGGTGGAAAGCTTCAATAGCTGTAGGTAGATGCAAGTAATGCAAAATGTTTAGGCAAATATAACAATGTATCCACGTTCCACAATGAGCCCGTTGGGAGTATACTTACACTCCGTTACCTCAATCTAATGAGGTAAGTGCCGCGCAGTGTATAGGTAGTTCTCCCTCCCGGTATCTGTGGTATAGTGGAGCGGTGTCCTCTTACGATCCAGAGATCTCTTTAGCACTCTCTCTCGAATTTGGCTCAATCATGTAAGAGAAAGGACATACAATAGTGCAACATTGTATGGGAATATCACACTTTTTATTTATTTAACAATTGTGCGCTTACATCAAATGACCTCAATAGTATGAGGTAATTAAAAGCATTGGTATAAAAATTCTTTGTCCTTTGACTCCTGAACAAATACTGATAAAATCTGTGTACAATACAGATGGAACATTCGGTAAAAAACAAGGAACCTGACGCGTTTTGAAGGGATATGGAACTTTTGTGCCCTTCTTCCTCAGAGGATACATTGTTATATTTGCCTAAACATTTTGCATTACTTGCATCTACCTACAGCTATTGAAGCTTTCCACCAATATTGGACTTATACTTTGAACTTTATTGAACTTTATTGGGCTATTTTTGTTGTGATTTAGATTGATATTGAAACTCTCCTATCATTATTATTACTACTACGCATGGTATGCTTAGGCTATCATAATATTTAAAGTATCAAGCATAGTGACTTCTGCTAATATTTAGGTCACTCCTGGATACAGGTGGCTGCATTTTGATATATGTCTTTGTGCACTTAATTTGTCACACACAATCCAGCGGGTACTACACTAGTTATGTGGCTAGAACAACAATATTGTTAACTGCATTCCAACTAAGTTAATTGTGTATATTGTATACATTCATTTTAGATACCATTTGTTATCCAACTAAATATTAGCTTTTAATAGTGACACTAAATAATAACTATAATCACCTTTTTTCTGATCTACAGCATTTCTATCATTTGGAAACCCAGACATATACATTAACCAGTTGCTCTATTCCAGTAAACTGGGTTTTTTAAACTAACTTAAAACAGACTCCCATATTTAGGGTCTTACTTTCTGAGTGTTGCGCCCTCTTGAATATTCCTTATCCCCTTTTTTCCCTAACTTTATTACACATTTTATTCTATCAGGTTCACTGTTCCTGGGGGCACAGTTTTCTCTGGATAGATATTCATAGGCAGCAAATTCATCACTCAAGTCACATTTGAATATACATTTTTAGGGTGTTTTTACAGCGCCACCCCTAAACCCGTCTTTTTTGCTTATATATATATATATATATATATATATATATATATATATATATATATATATATATATATATATATATATAATGTCAATTAGAACTCCCCTGGCCAATATAACCTATGCAGATCCAACTGCGGCGGCCCTCCCAGAATGGAGGAATGTGAATCATGGTTCCAATATATTTCAGCTAGAGATCGGCAGGTACAGGTCAAGCAGGCAAGAGAGGAATGGAGTTGGCTTAAATACTACTCCCACTTCCCTCATTCCCCAGTCATTCTTTGCCTTCCGTCCCAGGAGGTTGGCAGAGAAGTGTCAGAATTTGTTTGGTCTCTTATGGAGGGAACTACTCTTCACAAATGGGACAGGAGTTTTAAGTAGCCCTATAAGCTTCTCAACTTGAGGGCCTGGGTGAACGTTAGTCCGGAGATGCAGTGGGAGCTTCCCTTTGCGACACCATCTCGACTCATATTAACAGCTCCTACAGCAATCAGCGTTGACGAGTTTCGCAGACTGCTTCTTCTCTCAAGTCCATGTGAGGAGCGATGCTACTAACCTGTCACACTTGAAGGGTCGTGTTCCCGTTCCACGGCGTAGATTCTGTTAAGATTGTTTCATTTTTTATTTCATAATGTTAACACAGAAGACAGGGTCACAGTGCGGTGCCTTTTATCTTTACAGAATCAAGGGTTAATATCTCCTTAGAGGGATTATTGAACAGGGGGGAATAATAATCTTATATGTTTTTGATTTTATGCTGCTTTATGTGTGAGATGTTAGGCTCATAGGCTGTTATGGAACATACAGGTTTCACTTTCACTTTGAGAGATATGCAGCTTACAAGCTTGGCGCGCTTTCTCTCATAGCAGGGTCAGTCCTGCATTGTGCACTTGTGATTCATTCCCTCTTTCCTGACCGGACTCAGAGGGGACTCATAAATCTCTGTACTGTCTGGGTCATAGGAGGTGGTGAGTGCCCCAGCCAATGGGGTATAAGGGTGCCATTTTTTTGAATAAAGTAAGATGTTTTATTTCTCTAGTTCTCCGGTTAATGCACTAGCGATGGAGGATTCTGTTACTTTAGAGTGGGGCGCTCCCTCTATTCCTAAGGAGTAATTCCTGTTTATATGGTAAGGAGGCCCTAGTTCTCCCTCTCAATTATGTTCCATATGCGTTGATAATGTGATAATATCAAACATGTTTGATACCACGGAGCCGTCCACCTCTGAGGAGTTGTCGTCCGGTGAGGTGTGTACTCTACGTTGTTATCTCTATACACATGCAGTTTTCCCATGGCATTGCGGATCCTCCATCTGGAGGGGGCCGAACGTTACTGTGCAGTTCAGACGGCAGTGTCTGCAGCCTTAATGCTTTTCCTCGCCCTGCTAAGTGCAAGTGAAGGTTTACATACTGCACTCCTTCCCCAGAGTACATCAAATAATTTTTGTATTTAACTGATAGGGTTATCCGAGGATGCGGTTCTTTCTGAGACTTCAGAGTATGAACTTTCTGGGTCGGAGTCTGCTGCCTCTCAACCTCCAGCTGCGGAGGAACCAGACTTTAGTTTTAGGAATTTGCGTTTCTTCTAAAGGAAGTTTTTGGCGAATTTAGGGGTTCCAGAGGTCATATTACCTGATGAACCTTTATTTCCTAAATTCAATAGAGTTTGATGACAGGGTGGTGCCTTCCCTGCTCCTGCTGTCCTGGGTATTCCGCCTTGGACTGTACAGTTCCCTGCGGGTGCGACTGTCCCTGAGTGTTGTGCCTTTGGTTACAAAATTGCACGCCTTCGAGTGTTACTCAGACATGTTTTTTCAGTTATTGAACGACCCTATCCTTATCGGATACGGGAATACTCAGTCTGCTCTTTGAATGGCGCACCTCATTAGACACGTGGGGATGATGTAATCTCCTGATCTTTCCCAGGTTTTTTGGAAGATCAGGGCTCCATTTAGCTGGTCCTGTGGTAGGCCTGTTTCCTCTTGGGCGTTTGCCTTGTATTTTATTTTCATCCGATAGCATGTCCTGTCTGTTTTCCTTCTTCCCCTCTGAGGGAGGATTTATGCAGCTTGACGATTAGGACCCGGATTGCAGACTTGTCCTGTTTGGGGTCAGTTCTGTCTGGTAGCTGTTTGTACACGTGGCGTCGCTCTGCTTGGCTGGTCCGGTAGAGGCGCCAAGTGCTCATGTTATCCTCTGTGTTAAACTAAGCATTCTAGAGGGCCGGTGGCTCCGTGAGGCAGGAAGGATTGTCTCAGTCCTGATAGCCTTCAATTTGGATGACTGGATTCACTGTGTCCCTCTCTCTCTCTCTTGTGTCTGGGTTTGTCAGACCCTAGAGCTCCTTCCCATGTAACGCCTTCTTGCCGCCGAGTTAGGCGGTTTGGCCTTTTTTCTTTTGAGGCCCTGGGAATTGTCCTTCTGGACTTAGTCCTCAGCAGCTAGTAGTTTTATGGATAGTTCAGCTGCCTTGCAGCGGATGGGTTGCAGAATGTGACCAGCTGCAGCTATTGCACATTGACTGTGTACGGACTATCCCATAACATATGTTTAAAATTGGCCGATATCAGTGAACATTTTGGACATTTGTAGAAATCGGAGTTTCCACATTTGAAATCCCTTTTCCGTCGTGAAGTAAGTCATGTGTAATAATTTAGTGTGCAATTCCCTCCATGTGTAAGAGAGAGTGGTTTGCATGACTTCCATAATGGATTTTTGTATAGTAGGAGTTTCTAATGGTTCTGGTGTTGGTATTGGTGCCCATTTTGAAAATATTTTTGTTAAATTACTAGGGCCTTTTTGAGAAATAAGACTTTGATAACATGTAAAAATGGACATATGTCCATTTTTAACTGATACCAACCAATTTTCCAATGCCCCCAGGACCAATTCCACCCAGATTCATTTCTTAACTGTCCGGCTTAATGCTCGACTTGCAAGTAGGTGAAAAAATCCTTCTGTGGTAGCTCATATTCCCTTCTAAGGGAATCAAAGGTTTTAATACAACTTGTTTCTACGTCTAGTAATTGAACTATCCTATTCAGGCCTGCATTATGCCATCTTTGAAATAGTGCTGATTGCACGCCTGCGGGAAACTGAGGGTTCCCCTTCAGCGGTAAATATCTAGAGGTCTTCTCATCTAGTTTCAAGAGATTGCAGATTTTAGACCAGGCTTTAATGGGATTAATTAAGGACCTGAATTTTTTTATTTCGGGTGGGATTTTCACAATTTTGATATGAATTAGTGCTGCAAGCGAGAATGAAAAGATTATATTAGCTTTTAGCTCGTTATCTGTTACATAGTCCTTGGAAAAAATCCAATCAGTTATTATCCGTGCCAGAAAGGCGTAATTTATATAATTGGAGATCTGGCAAAGCACATCCCCCAAATTTTTTAGGTAACGATAATTTTCTCTTGTAAGATGTATCGAGTCCACGGATTCATCCATACTTATGGGATATTCTCCTTCCCTACAGGGAAGTGGCAGAGAGAGCACCCACAGCAGAGCTGTCCATATAGCTCCTCAGCTCCACCCCCCAGTCATTCTCTCTGCCTGCTTAACTGCTAGGAAGGGCAAAGGGAGTGTGGTGACAAAAATGTTAGTTTTTATTTTCTCAAGCAAAAGTTTGTTATTTTAAATGGTACCGGTGTGTACTATTTACTCTCTGGCAGAAAAGGGATAAAGATTTCTGCAAGCAGGATGATGATCTTAGCATTTTGTAACTAAGATCCACTGCTGTTCTCACAAGGGCTGAAGAGTACAGGAAAACTTCAGTTGGGGGAACAGTTTCCAGGCTAAACTGCATTAAGGTATGTTCAGTCTATTTTTTTCTAGACAGACTGTTATTTCTAGAAAAGGCTGGCAATATCCCCATGAGGGAAAGGTAAGCTGTATTCAGTAAAAGAGGAATCCAAGCTTGCATAAAGGGCTCATAGTTACTGGTGACACTAATAGGAAAAAAACGTTTTGGTTTAATTACAAATAAAACATTTTTTGAGGGACTTTAAGGGGTCTTTGTGGCTTGTTTAAGGGTTATTAACCCACATGGCTTTTAGGCCCCATAACATAGAGTGAGGTGGGAGGGGCCTATTTACAGTTTATTTACCTCAGAAGCATCCAGCTACTTCTCCAAAGATTCCTGCTGTATTTGAGGGCTGTAAAGTTTTTTTTTTTCCCCACAAATCGTTCCTAAAGGGCAGGTAGGCGCCACAGCAGAGCTGTGGCAAGGTGCTGAACGTTATTTTACCGGTTTTGAATTTTTTTCAATCCGGTTTTTACTTTAAGGGGTTAATTGTTTATTTGCATAGTGGTGCAAAGTTACTAAGGCTTTATGATGCTACTGTAAAAATTTCATTTTGTTTACTGCTTTTTTACACTGTTTTGCAGAGTTTGTGCAGCTTTTTTTCTCTTAAAGGCACAGTACCGTTTTTGTTTAAAGTGTTATTTTCTTTGATTAATGTGTTTTCCAAGCTTGTTTGTTTCATTACTAGCCTGTTTAACATGTCTGACACCAAGGAAAATCCTTGTTCTATGTGTTTAGAAGCCATTGTGGAACACCCTCTTAGAATGTGTCCCACTTGCACTAATATATCTATAAATAATAAAGAGCATATTTTAGCACTTAAAAATATTGCAATAGATGATTCTCAGTTAGAAGGAAATGAGGGTTTAGCATCTAGCTCTCCCCAAGTGTCACAACCAGTAACGCCCGCACAAGTGACGCCAAGTACCTCTAATGCGTCTAATTCATTTACTTTACAAGACATGGCCATAGTTATGAATAAAACCCTCACAGAGGTTTTCTCTAAACTGCCTGGTTTACAAGGAAAGCGTGACAGCTCTGGGTTAAGAACAAATGCTGAGCCGTCTGACGCTTTAGTAGCTGTATCCGATATACCCTCACAATGTTCTGAAGTAGGGGTAAGGGATTTGTTATCTGAGGGAGATATTTCTGATTCAGGAAAGACGCTCCCTCAGACAGATTCTGATATGACGGCCTTTAAATTTAAGCTTGAACACCTCCGCTTATTGCTCAAGGAGGTATTAGCTACTCTAGACGATTGTGACCCTATAATGGTCCCAGAGAAATTGTGTAAAATGGACAGATACTGTTTCCTGTTTACACTGATGTTTTTCCAGTCCCTAAGAGGATTGTGACTATTGTTACTAAGGAGTGGGATAGACCAGGTATTCCGTTCGCTCCCCCTCCTGTTTTTAAGAAAATGTTTCCCATATCTGACACCATACAGGACTCGTACACCTATACCTATCGAAGACAGTTGTGCTTTCAAAGATCCTATGGATAAAAAATTAGAGGGTCTCCTAAAGAAAATTTTTGTTCATCAAGGTTTTCTCCTCCAACCTATTGCATGCATTGTTCCTGTAACTACTGCAGCTGCTTTCTGGTTTGAGGCACTAGAAGAGGCTCTCCAGGTGGAGACTCCATTAGAGGATATTATGGATAGAATTAAGGCCCTTAAGTTGGCTAATTCTTTCATTACAGATGCTGCTTTCCAAATAGCTAAATTAGCGGCAAAGAATTCAGGTTTTGCCATTTTGTCATCAAAATCTAAGTTGTTGAACATCCCTTTCAAAGGAAAGACGCTATTCGGGCCTACACTGAAAGAAATTATTTCAGACATCAATGGAGGGAAAGGCCATGCCCTCCCTCAGGATAAAACAAATAAGATGAGGACCAAACAAAATAATTTTCGTTCCTTTCGGAACTTCAAAGGTCCTGCTTCAGCTTCCCCTGCAGCAAAGCAAGAGGGGAATTCTGTCCAATCCAAGTCAGTCTGGAGACCTAACCAGGCTTGGAACAAAGGTAAACAGGCCAAGAAGCCTGCTGCTGCCTCTAAGACAGCATGAAGGGGTAGCCCCCGATCCGGGACCGGATCTAGTAGGGAGCAGACTCTCTTCGCTCAGGCTTGGGCAAGAGATGTTCACGATTCCTGGGCTTTAGAAATTGTGTCCCAAGGATATCTTCTGGACTTCAAAGACTCCCCCCCCAAGGGGGAGATTTCACATTTCTCAATTGTCTGCAAACCAGACAAAGAGAGAGGCATTCTTACGCTGTGTAGAAAACCTACATACCATGGGAGTGATCCGCCCAGTTCCAAGAGCGGAACAAGGGCTAGGTTTTTACTCCAACCTGTTTGTGGTTCCCAAAAAAGAGGGAACTTTCAGACCGATCTTGGATCTCAAAATTCTAAACAAATTCCTCAGAGTACCATCTTTCAAGATGGAGACTATTCAGAATATTCTTCCTCTGAATTAGGAGGGTCAATATATGACTACCGTGGCTTTAAAGGATGCGTATCTACACATCCCTATTCACAGAGATCATAATCAATTCCTCAGATTCGCCTTTCTGGACAGGCATTACCAGTTTGTGGCCCTTCCTTTCGGGTTGGCCACGGCTCCCAGAATTTTCACAAAGGTGCTAGGGTCCCTTTTGGCGGTTCTAAGACCGCAGGGTATAGCAGTGGCGCCTTATCTAGACGACATCTTAATTCAGGTGTCGACTTTCCAGCTAGCCAAGTCTCACACGGACATCGTGTTGGCTTTTCTGAGATCTCACGGATGGAAGGTGAACATAAAGAGTTCTCTCGTCCCTCTCACAAGAGTTTCCTTCCTAGGGACTCTGATAAACTCGGTAGAAATTCAAATATTTCTGACGGAGGTCAGAAAATCAAAACTTTTAATCACTTGCCGAGCTCTTCATTCCATTCCTCGGCCATCAGTGGCTCAGTGTATGGAGGTAATCGGAATCATGGTAGCGGCAATGGACATAGTTCCTTATGCCCGCCTACACCTCAGACCACTGCAACTATGCATGCTCAAACAGTGGAATGGGGATTATGCAGATTTATCTCCTCAACTGCATCTGGACCAAGAGACCAGAGATTCTCTTCTCTGGTGGTTGTCTCATGACCACCTGTCTCAGGGAATGTGTTTCCGCAGGCCAGAGTGGCTCATAGTAACGACAGATGCCAGCCTGCTAGGCTGGGGTGCAGTCTGGAAATCCCTGAGAGCACAGGGCTTATGGTCTCGGGAGGAATCTCTCCTCCCAATAAACATTCTAGAACTGAAAGCGATATTTAATGCGCTTCAGGCATGGCCTCAGCTAGCTGCGGCCAAATTCATCAGATTTCAGTCGGACAACATCACGACTGTAGCCTATATCAATCATCAAGGAGTAACACAGAGTTCTCTAGCGATGATGAAGGTAACCAAAATAATCCGATGGGCGGAGGATCACTCTTGCCATCTCTCAGCAATCCATATCCCAGGGGTAGAGAACTGGGAGGCAGATTTCCTAAGTCGTCAGACTTTTCATCCGGGGGAGTGGGAGCTCCAACCGGAGGTATTTGCTCAGCTATGGGGCACACCAGAATTGGATCTGATGGCGTCCCGACAGAACGCCAAACTTCCTTGTTACGGGTCCAGGTCCCGGGATCCCCAGGCGGTACTGATAGATGCTCTAGCAGTGCCCTGGTCCTTCAATCTGGCTTAGGTATTTCCACCGTTTCCTCTCCTCCCATGTCTGGTTGCCAGAATCAAGCAGAAGAGAGAGCTTCGGTGATTCTGATAGCGCCTGCGTGGCTACGCAGGACTTGGTATGCAGACCTGGTGGACATGTCATCTGTTCCACCGTGGACTCTGCCAATGAGGCAGGACCTTCTAATCCAAGGTCCATTCAAGCATCCAAATCTAACTTCTCTGCGTCTGACTGCTTGGAGATTGAACGCCTGATTCTATCAAAGCGTGGTTTCTCTGAGTCGGTCATTGATACCCTGATTCAGGCTAGAAAGCCTGTCACCAGGAAAATCTATCATAAGATTTGGCGCAGATATCTTTGTTGGTGTGAATCCAAGGGTTACTCATGGATTAAGATTAGGATTCCTAGAATTTTGTCCTTTCTCCAAGAAGGATTGGAGAAGGGATTATCAGTTAGTTCCTTAAAAGGACAAATATCTGCCTTGCCTATTCTTTTACACAAACGTCTGGCAGATGTCCCAGACGTTCAAGCGTTTAGTCAGGCCTTGGTCAGGATCAAGCCTGTATTTAAACCTGTCGCTCCACCATGGAGCCTAAATTTGGTTCTTAATGTTCTTCAAGGGGTTCCGTTTGAACCTATGCATTCCATAGATATTAAGCTTCTATCTTGGAAAGTTTTGTTTTTAGTAGCTATCTCTTCGGCTCGAAGAGTTTCTGAGTTATCTGCTTTATAGTGTGACTCACCTTACCTAGTTTTCCATGCAGATAAGGTGGTTTTGCGTACCAAACCTGGGTTTCTTCCTAAGGTTGTTTCTAATAGGAATATCAATCAGGAGATTGTTGTTCCTTCTCTGTGTCCTAATCCTTCATCAAAGAAGGAACGTCTGTTGCACAATCTTGATGTGGTTCGTGTTTTAAAGTTCTACTTACAAGCAACTAAAGATTTCCGTCAAACATCTTCATTGTCTGTTGTTTATTCTGGTAAACGGAGAGGTCAAAAGGCTACGGCTACCTCTTTCCTTTTGGCTGAAAAGCTTCATCCGTTTGGCTTATGAGACTGCTGGCCAGCAGCCTCCTGAAAGAATTACTGCTCATTCTACTAGAGCAGTGGCTTCCACATGGACTTTTAAAAATGAGGCTTCTGTTGAACAGATTTGTAAGGCGGCGACTTGGTCTTCGCTTCATACATTTTCCAAATTTGATACTTCTTCGGAGGCTATTTTTGGGAGAAAGGTTCTACAAGCAGTGGTGCCTTCCGTAGTATGGATGAATCCGTGGACTCGATACATCTTACAAGAGAAAACGGAATTTATGCTTACCTGTTAAATTTCTTTCTCTTGTGATGTATCGAGTCCACGGCCCGCCCTGTCTATTTAAGACAGGTAGTATATTTTTATTTAAAAAACCTCCGTCACCACTGCACCCTATAGTTTCTCCGTTTTCTTCCTAGCCTTCGGTCGAATGATTGGGGGTGGAGCTAAGGGAGGAGCTATATGGACAGCTCTGCTGTGGGTGCTCTCTCTGCCACTTCCCTGTAGGGAAGGAGAATATCCCATAAGTATGGATGAATCCATGGACTCGATACATCACAAGAGAGAGAAATTTATCAGGTAAGCATAAATTCTGTTTTTTCAATGAAATTCAATGCCATATAAATTTCCTTAAGGCCGTATTAAATACCCTAATATCTTTCCCTTTTAACATAACTGGAATATTTTGGCATATGTATAATATGTATAATATTTTAGGAAGCTAGATCATTTTATATAATGCTAGGTGACCTGATATTGACATAGGGAGATTTTGCCAGTTTTTCATTATTTCCATTACCTTGTTTAATACAGGGGTTATATTAAGATCATACTAGTCATCTGGGTTGGAGGAGATTACCATGCCCAGATATTTGAATGAATCAGTTACGGTAGTAAAAGGTATCATTTGCAATGAGCGTTTAGTCTGTTTTATCCATAATAATTCGGACTTAGTATTATTTTTCTTATATCCTGAAAACGAGGCAAATTGGCTAATAATAGAAAGGAGCTTTGGCAGATTAATTTGAGTGTCTCGCATATATATAAGTATGTCATCAGCATATAAGGCTATCTTAAGTTCTTTCTTGCCTATTCTAACACCGTCTAATTGTTGCCGAATCCGAGTTGCCAATGGTTCAATCGCGATATCAAAAAGGAGAGGAGAGAGGACACCCCTGCCTGGTTCCTCTACCCAAAATTATTCCTGTAGAAGTTCTCCCATTGAGTATCAGCCTTGTATGGGCTGTATTATTCAAATTTTCAATAAATTTGGGGAACTTGCCTTCAAAGCCAAATTGAGCAAGAGTGAAAAAAAGATGATCAAAGTGAACTGAATCGAAGGCTTTTTCTGCATCAATTGAGATTACCGCCATGTCTGGGCTATCCTCTCCGCCCTCCTGCATATGCCTCTTAAGTGTTGTAAAATAATCAATAACTATGAATAGCTCTCTTATTTTGGCAGAGAAATTTCTTTTTGCCAAGAAACCTGCTTGATTTTTGTGAATGATATTAGGAAGAAAATTTTGTAATCTATGAGCCAAAATAGAGGTAATTAATTTGTAATCTGTATTTAGCAGAGCTATTGGTCTATAAGATTCTTTCTGGGCTGGATCTTTCCCTGCCTTTAAAATAAGAGTAGTATAAGATGCTGCAAAATTGTGAGAGATCGGATTTGCCTCAATATACATACTATTGAAAAGAGTAACTAAATATGGGGAAATGGATGAAGAAAAAATTCTCCTGATTGTCCATGTATTGAGATCTTTCCCAGGTTTTTTGGAAGATCAGGGCTCCATTTGGCTGGTCCTGCGGTAGACCTGTTCCTTCTTGAGCGTTAACCTATGGGTTGCCTTGTATTTTATTTTCATCCGATAGGATGTCCTGTCTGTTTTCCTTCTTCCCCTCTGAGGGAGGATTTATGCGGCTTGACGATTAGGACCCGGATTGCAGACTTGTCCTGTTTGGGGTCAGTTCTGTCTGGTAGCTGTTTGTACACGTGGCGTCGCTCTGCTTGGCTGGTCCTGTAGAGGCGCCGAGTGCTCATGTTATCCTCTGTGTTAAACTAAGCATTCTAGAGGAACGGTGGGTCTGTGAGGCAGGAAGGATTGTCTCAGTCCTGATAGCCTTCAATTTGGATGACTGGATTCACTGCGTCTCTCGCTCTCTCTCTTGTGTCTGGGTTTGTCAGACCCTAGAGCTCCTTCCCATGTAGTGGAGGGTTGGTGGTCTTGCGCCTTCTTGCCGCCGAGTTAGGCGGTTTGGCCTTTTTTCTTTTGAGACCCTGGGAATTGTCCTTCTGGACTTAGTCCTCAGCAGCTAGTAGTTTATTGGATTTTTCAGCTGCCTTGCAGCGGATAGGTTGCCGAATGTGACCAGCAGCAGCTATTGCACATTGACTGTGTACGGTCTAGCTGTTTTTATGAGACCTTTTGGTCTTCCTCTGTTATCTTTATGTGAGTTAGGTCTCCTTTCAGGGACCTGGGTTCCCCTCCGAGATATGGTTGTTCCTTGTTCCTGGGGATGCTGTGCATCCTTTTCTCTCTATGATCCTCTGATTGTATGGAGGTGATGCGGAGACCAGCCTTTGCTCGAGTGATTTTGGCCTCGGGGTATCCCCTTGCTTGTTGTCCTGTGGCTGTTTGAGAGTCTATGGGCTCCAGTGTCGTTGTACAACTTTTTAATGCCTTAGCTCCTTTGGAGCATTGGACTTTGGCAAGGTGTGGTCTCTTCCTTGGGTCGGGACTTGCAACTTATCTTGTTTTCCAGGTTGATCTGGATATTGCGTTGATTTCTCCCTGTGGTCTGTTTTTTTATGTCAGACGGGATGTTAAGTTCTCGGATATTGTTTGTTTAAACAATTGTGGACTTGGATCTGTTTTCTCCCTGGTGCTTACGGTTGCTGAGGCTTCGCTCAGTGTTTTCCTTTGTGGAGTTGTTGCCGGACTTTTTGGCTCTAGGGCTGGTTCGGGGTTCCTGGGAACTTGGGCTATGTCCTTTTACTTGGACTAATTGACCTGTTCACGGTTGGCCAGGTTGTCTGAGTGCTGATGCTCATTGGGCTTGACTTACGCCTTTATGGTCGGTTTCCCTTGGTCAGCTTGCTGTGGTAACCTTAGGATCACTGCTCTGCAGGCGAATAGGTTTGCAGTGTCTCTGCTGCAGCTATTGCACATTGGATGTTTGTTAGCAAGCTAATTCCTTAGGGGGATTCCTTCCAAGTTCATCTTAGTTGGAGATTAATCTCTCCTTTAGCCTGTGGCTTTGTGTCTTGTGGTCAGGTGTTCTGCTTTTTTGGCCCCATCCCTTTTCTTAGGATGGGGGGCTTATTCTCCTTCTTATGGAGGTGTGGTCCCTTTTCTTAGGGATTCTCTTGGATTCAGGAGGTTGGAACTGAGAATTAACCTTTTAGAGAGGGTGTTTTTCTCTGGGTTGTTACGTTCCATCTGGAGTCTTGCTGGCGCCGTGTCAAGACTATGATGGGCCTTTTGTTAGATTCCTTTGGGTCTATGGCCTTGTCGTCTGTTTCTAAGGAGTTGGGTTGGCACCCTAGCTCTGTTGGGATGGCTGTGGTCATTCTTCCGCTCGTGTTTGAGCTGTTTTTGGGGTTCTTCTGTTCCCTGTTTTCAAGACCTACCGATGCTTGGGCTGTCCCGGTTCGGAGTGGGTTCTGAGATGCTCTGTCTTCTTCTGGATCTAGGTTGGCATTGTAGCTAGCCCTCTGGGTTTGCAAGCTGAGGGTCCCGGGTTACCATTCACCTTTGGGTTCTGGGTGTAACCTCTCTCTCTTGGGGGTGCAGTGGGTCTTGTTGAGGTTATGTGCTTCCCCTTTTCGAAGCTCTGTATGTAGGTCTAGCGGCTCAATTGCCTAGAGTGTGCCCTCTGTCTGGGAGTTCTCCTTTTGCAACCTGTTCTCTTGCTGGCCGTTTTTTACTTCTCAGCAAGTATTCTTCTGGGTCATCGTAATGATGGCTGCGTGTTCTTGACTCAGGGTTTTTTTGTGTGGGTCTGTTACACGTTCTTTTTTTTGTCTGAATTCAATAGTATATTGAATAGTATTCTCTGACGAGGTGAAGATTTCATCTTCAGTTGTCTTTCGGTGCTTTTGCACAGTGTTGAGAGAAAGTTTTCTCTGTTCGATGCCCGGTCCTAAACCTCTGGTTCCTGCTTGGTCTGGGCATAGCCTCCCCTTGTCTGTCAGGACCCATTTGGGTCTTTGTGAGCTGGGCTCGCTATTGGGGTTTTTCCTTTTATTAATTTTGTGGTGACCTTTTGGTTCCCCTTCGGTTCTTCTTTGCCTTTTCCCTTGGGGGGGGGGGGGGGTTAGGCTGGTCTTCCCCTCATAAGTGAGGGGTGAGTGGTGAGGAACCACCTGTTGGGCGACGGTGTCTCCTGGAGGTCTGTTGGCTCAGTTGAGTCTGATTTTGCAGCCTCTAGCTAGGCTTCTGGACTATCTGCAGGTCAGTGCCCTTGGGGCTTTTCCTTTTCAAAGTTTTCTCGGCTTCCGACGAAGCGGGGTTTTTGTTGGGTAGTGGTTTCTGGCTTGGTGCCCTCAGAATGGGCCGCCTATTGTACCCTCCCGTTTTGGCATTCAGTGTCCTCTTTAGCTTGGGTATTGTTTTCCTAAAAGTAATGAATGCAGCTGTGGACTCTTTCCAATTAGGAAGAAAAACATAAATTATGCTTACCTGATAATTTCCTTTTCTTCCGTTGGAAAGAATCCACAGCTCCCCACCCTTTTTCTACGTGGGGCTTCTTTTTATTCTTCTGGCACATTTTTTTTTTTTTTCCCTGATATTTCTTCTACTGTTCCTTGTTCCTCGGCAGAATGACTGGGGGATGAGGGAAGTGGGAGGAGGATTTAAGCCTTTGGCTGGGGTGTCTTTGCCTCCTACTGGTGACCAGGTTCTTATTTCCCAAAAGTAATGAATGCAGCTGTGGACTCTTCCCAACGGAAGAAAAGGAAATTATCAGGTAAGCATAATTTGTTTTTTTTAGAATTGCGGTTCTTTCATTATATTATTGTTCTCTTTAAAGTTAATCACTCTGTGTACTTTGTTTAAAGCTTTTGTTTTCTTTTTTTTGCTAGTATATTATGATCCTCTACGGATTCAACAAGCTAGAATTATTTTTTCATTTATATGGGGAATTATATTGGCTCTAAATGTTATGAGATAGATGTTCAAGCAGCATGATCTAGGATGCTCTTATTTAATAATTGTTTAATATTCTCGTGTCTGTGATTTTACTCCAGCATAACTGCTAATGTATTAACCTTTGAATTCAGCAACCATCCACATGTCTCTTGCCTAACACTAGGATTATAATATATGGGAAATGGGCAACATTTTAGATAACCGATCCTTCTAAACTTTACAATGCCTTGCAAAAGTATTCACCCCCCTTGTCTTTTTACCTATTTTGTTACATTACAGCCTTAAGTTTAATGTTTTATTAATCTGAATTTTATGTGATGGATCAGAACACAATAGTCTAAGTTGGTGAAGTGAAATGAGAAAAATATATACATAAAACTTTTTTTTCGAAATAGAAAACAGAAAATTGGCATGTGCGTTTGTATTCACCCCCTTTGTTATGAAGCCCATAAAAAGCTCTGGTGCAACCAATTACCTTCAGAAGTCACATAATTAGTGAAATGATGTCCACCTGTGTGCAATCTAAGTGTCACATGATCTGTCATTACATATACACACCTTTTTTGAAAGGCCCCAGAGGCTGCACCACTAACCAAACACTGCCATGAAGACCAAGGAACTCTCCAAGCAAGTAAGGGACAATGTTGTTGAGAATTACAAGTCAGGGTTAGGTTATAAAAAAATATCCAAATCTTTGATGATCCCCAGGAGCACCATCAAATCTATCATAACCAAATGGAAAGAACATGGCACAACAGCAAACCTGCCAAGAGACGGCCGCCCACCAAAACTCATGGACCGGGCAAGGAGGGCATTAATCAGAGAGGCAGCACACAGACCTAGGGTAACCCTGGAGGAGCTGCAGAGTTCCACATCAGAGACTAGAGTATCTGTACATAGAACGACAATAAGCCGTACACTCCATAGAGTTGGACTTTATGGCAGAGTGGCCAGAAGAAAGCCATTACTTTCAGCAAAAAACAAAATGGCACGTTTTGAGTTTGCGAAAAGACTCCCAAAATGTATGGAGGAAGGTGCTCTGGTCTGATGACACTAAAATTTAACTTTTCGGCCATCAAAGAAAACACTAATTCTGGCGCAAACCCAACACATCAAATCGCCCAAAGAACACCGGGACTGGGAAACTGGTCAGAGTTGAGGGAAAGATGGATGGTGCTAAATACAGGGATATTCTTGAACAAAACCTGTACATACTCTATATCACTTTTCACTTAAGAACACCTTTGTGGATATATACTCTTTATACCAGTTGCAAGTCCAAAAGTAGCCCCAAAATTCATCCAGAAGATATTAAGTTTAATAGGCAAGTAATACATGTACTGATATCAAAATATGACATATCAAGTTGCAAAGTATGTCTTCTTCCCATTTTGATTAGATGTTTAGCAACACATTTCCTTTGTATTCTCTTGATGACATTTTATTTGTTTGCCTTGGATTGAACCTCAATAAAAATTCATTAAACTATATATATACTGTGTATGTATGTATATATATATATATATATATATATATATATATATATATTTATATATTTACTACATAAAAATAAAAAAATTATATTTGTTTTATGTTTTTTTTTAAAAAATTCAGTGATTTGGGCAGTTATTTTAAAACCACTGTTTTATGTGATATGAAAATTGAAACGTAACATATTTACTAACAGTCATATAATGCAGGATGTCATGTTTGTCTTGTTATTTTGATTTATCAGAATACTTTTTATGCTTTCTTTATAGACTAGTGACCTTTACCCCATGCCACTAAGTATTTTTTTCCACCACAAGCATTGCTGCAGCCCACAAGATCTAGTCCAGTGCTGCTAGGAATTCTGTGCATAGTTTGCTTTATGATATATTTGGATAGATATTAGTGGTTTTGCTAAGCTTGGTATTTGTGACCTGTATCATTTGTATGAATTCAAGCTAGAAATGCTGTGTCATACAACCTACTGGTTTACTCTGTATTCTGAGTTAGGAAATTGAATCACAATCCAAACGGCCTTTGAGTTTTCATTTTAATTCATCTGCAATTTAATCTACTCAAGAGTTGTCACAAAAATGAACTAAAATACAATTAATAGTGATTTGTTTCTGATGAAGAGTATATTTCTTGAATATTTCTGGTAATTAAGCCTATTTGGGTTGATTTATCAAGCTGCGGTGGACAAGGGCTTACATACGCGCCCCTGTCCCCTGCAGTTCGCCTTTAGCAGGCTGAATTCCGTTGCTGGAATTCAGCATTGCACAAGAATGCAATTAAGCGCTCTTGTGCAATGCCGCTCCCTGCCCGTGCACAGCCAATCATGCGTGGGCAGCAGCTGTTAATCTCCCCGGTCGGACGAAACCACTGCTTGTTAAATACGTCATAGGGGTGCAAAGCCTTTGATAAATCTACCCCATAATGTAATCCACAAAATGGAGGAAGAAAATAACATTCTATTCTATGTTGTTTATTTTGCTTGTTTTGTTTTTTTCTTTAAAAAATGAAAGTTTCATGATTTAGATAAAGCATACAATTTACAACTTGGCGTGATTGGCTGTGCGTGGGCAGGAGCTGTCAATCTCCCCGGTCGGACGAGACTGGGGAGATTGAAATTCGACACCTAAGAGGTGGCGAAGAGGTTAGGGAACCTGCAGTCGTAGGGGGTCGAAGGCTGGCGAAGCCTTTGATAAATTGACCCCATTAACTTTTTTCTGATATTACTTTCCTATTTGAATTGCACTTCATTACCTAATCTAAATAGAGTAGTTGCAGCATCATAGTATGTCTTAGAAAGACAGAACTCAATATTATATGCTATAATGCAACTGAAGCTTTGTGAAAAGAACAGAAAATATTTTCCCTTAAGATTCACAATTAATGCAAGATTTTTATTTTTTTTAGTTAATCCTCCCCTAGAAATTTCTTTTTTTTTTTTTTTTTGGGGTTTGATTGAGAACCCACAACTTAACATTTCAGTAAAATGCTTTAATGACCATTAAATACATTAGAATTACATAACCAACAAATGCATAATAAAAAGACAATGCAATAGCGCTTACTCTGGATTTCAAATGGACAGCAATTTTTTTCTAACAAGTTTCAAAATTATGTTTGTGTTTTTGTTCTATTCCAATTACTCAAAACTCATACAGAGATGGATACTTATTTGTATTTCTTCTTTCCAATGGCATGGAGAGTCCACAAATACATTCTAATTTCTAGTGGGAATTCAACTCCTGCCCACCAGGAGGAGGCAAAGAACACCCCAGCAAAGCTTTAAGTATCCTCCTACTTCCCACAATCCCCCAGTCATTCTTTGCTTTTTACATTAGGAGGCTGTGCTCAGATGGTGTCTGAAGATATTTAATCCTTTAATGGGTATTTTACCTACAAGCAAGGATTGGGGCAATGCTGTGTCCACGTGATCCTCTTTAGTAAGAGTTGTGGTGGCTTTTAGCAGTTGGAAGTCGGCGGAAGGTCAGCTTCTCTTCCAACATTTAGGCTAACCCCTATTTAGAAAGGGTTGGTTACTCTGCATTTCTTTTTCTTCAAGGCCCTGACAGAGGTCGGCTGAGTCTGTCATACCTGAGAAGCTGTTCCTGCCCTGAAGCTGGATCCACAGGTAAGTGTTTTTGCCTTCTAGGTTAGAAGGATTCAGCACTTTTGGGGCTTAATTCCCTCAGTAGATTTAATGGATACTTAATATCTCTTTAATTTGGAGATACACAATTTTGGGCAGCACTGACAGGGCACTATACTTCCTTGAGAGGAGTATAAGGGGTTAACCTTCACCTTTTTATTTGTGAGGCAGGCTTTGAGAGGTTTGAATTTCCTTTACTTGGGCTTATATATATTGCCCTTATAGATAATGTTTTTATGTTTTGGGCTAGAAGCTAGTTGGTTTCTTTACTCTATAAGCACAGCTTAATTTGCACACTTTCTAGCTGTGTTGCATCAAACTTTGGTTTTGCGATCACGTGACCGCTCTCCGCTGAGCGACTTTCACTTTCTCAGTCCACTTGGAGAGCGGAGTACAGAGGAGCGTGTTACGATCATAAGAGTTGTTGGGACTTTCTTCTCAACGGATCCATGGGATTTTCAGAACATTTTGAGAGCTGTTGCTGCAAACAGCTCTTTATTATCACTGGTCCCTTTTCTGTATATATATATATATATATATATATATATATATATATATATATATATATATATATATATATATATATATATGAAGTAGGAGGATACTAAGCCAGTCACCACTTACAAGGTGCCCCAATATAGGCTGGTCCTAACACTACAGTCATTTGCTCAAGAGGGCTGAATCATTCCTGCTTTTACTCTTCATAATAGAATGAGACTCCCTGGCTTAATATTCACAACTCTATTACACTGTCATGAGCACAACTGAGCTAAAAAGAATAGTTGTTCCTTGATGTTGTTTGCAGGCAATTTTTTGTAGCAGTTAAAAAAATATGTTGTGCTTTTGAAAATGGATGTGCGCCAATACCTTTTTGTTTGTGTAATTACTGGGTCATATTGGCAGCACTCCCAAAGATGTGTATATAAACTTTTTGTAAGGTGTGCTAAACGAAATTTTGCATATATATATATATATATATATATATATATATATATATACACTGTATATAGTATTTATTTTTATATATATATATATATATATATATATATATACATACACTGTATATAGTATTTATTTTTATATATATATATATATATATATATATATATATATATATATATATATATATATATACTGTATTTTATATATACAGGGAGTGCAGAATTATTAGGCAAATGAGTATTTTGACCACATCATCCTCTTTATGCATGTTGTCTTACTCCAAGCTGTATAGGCTCGAAAGCCTACTACCAATTAAGCATATTTGGTGATGTGCATCTCTGTAATGAGAAGGGGTGTGGTCTAATGACATCAACACCCTATATCAGGTGTGCATAATTATTAGGCAACTTCCTTTCCTTTGGCAAAATGGGTCAAAAGAAGGACTTGACAGGCTCAGAAAAGTCAAAAATAGTGAGATATCTTGCAGAGGGATGCAGCACTCTTAAAATTGCAAAGCTTCTGAAGCGTGATCATCGAACAATCAAGCGTTTCATTCAAAATAGTCAACAGGGTCGCAAGAAGCGTGTGGAAAAACCAAGGCGCAAAATAACTGCCCATGAACTGAGAAAAGTCAAGCGTGCAGCTGCCAAGATGCCACTTGCCACCAGTTTGGCCATATTTCAGAGCTGCAACATCACTGGGGTGCCCAAAAGCACAAGGTGTGCAATACTCAGAGACATGGCCAAGGTAAGAAAGGCTGAAAGACGACCACCACTGAACAAGACACACAAGCTGAAACGTCAAGACTGGGCCAAGAAATATCTCAAGACTGATTTTTCTAAGGTTTTATGGACTGATGAAATGAGAGTGAGTCTTGATGGGCCCGTGGCTGGATTAGTAAAGGGCAGAGAGCTCCAGTTCGACTCAGACGCCAGCAAGGTGGAGGTGGAGTACTGGTTTGGGCTGGTATCATCAAAGATGAGCTTGTGGGGCCTTTTCGGGTTGAGGATGGAGTCAAGCTCAACTCCCAGTCCTACTGCCAGTTTCTGGAAGACACCTTCTTCAAGCAGTGGTACAGGAAGAAGTCTGCATCCTTCAAGAAAAACATGATTTTCATGCAGGACAATGCTCCATCACACGCGTCCAAGTACTCCACAGCGTGGCTGGCAAGAAAGGGTATAAAAGAAGAAAATCTAATGACATGGCCTCCTTGTTCACCTGATCTGAACCCCATTGAGAACCTGTGGTCCATCATCAAATGTGAGATTTACAAGGAGGGAAAACAGTACACCTCTCTGAACAGTGTCTGGGAGACTGTGGTTGCTGCTGCACGCAATGTTGATGGTGAACAGATCAAAACACTGACAGAATCCATGGATGGCAGGCTTTTGAGTGTCCTTGCAAAGAAAGGTGGCTATATTGGTCACTGATTTGTTTTTGTTTTTGAATGTCAGAAATGTATATTTGTGAATGTTGAGATGTTATATTGGTTTCACTGGTAAAAATAAATAATTGAAATGGGTATATATTTGTTTTTTGTTAAGTTGCCTAATAATTATGCACAGTAATAGTCACCTGCACACACAGATATCCCCCTAAAATAGCTATAACTAAAAACAAACTAAAAACTACTTCCAAAAATATTCAGCTTTGATATTAATGAGTTTTTGGGTTCATTGAGAACATGGTTGTTGTTCAATAATAAAATTAATCCTCAAAAATACAATTTGCCTAATAATTCTGCACTCCCTGTATATATATATATATATATAGAAAGTGTTCCCAGTAAAGGATAAGCACAATCTTACGGTATCAGTCAGCTGCCAGGGTGCACTTTAGAACCACATCCAGAATCCCATCAAAGAAAAAGGCACTCACTGGTCTTCAAAAAAATGTAACATTTAATTCATTGTATCATTAAAAAGACATGTGTTTTTAATGATACAATGAATTAAATGTTACTTTTTATGAAGACCAGTGAGTGCCTTTTTCTTTGATGGGATTATATATAAGAGGAAATCAATATAAACTTGCGCACAGACAGAGTATTAATACATTAATAGATATATTGCTCCAAAAAACATAATATTGCTAGTCCCATTGACGAGCATACACTGTGGTTAGAGAATAGGTTTCTTCTTACAGGAGGTTACCTCAATCGTATGAGATAATTTTTGTGCACAAGGATCAGAACTGTTTTCCCAGTCTCCTCTTTTTTTCTCTGTGGCTGTTCTTTTCAGGCCTTGTACGGATGTGGGTGAGGGGTTCCTGGTAGAAACTGTCCGCTCTTTGTATCCTCCGGGAGTATGGTTGTATGGTAGAAATTCTCAGTGTAATATCATAGAGAGAAAAAAGAGACTTGCATAGTGTAATTCCAGCAACAGCTGCACAGGAAGTGCAGTCTTCCTGTGCAGCTGTTGCTGGAATTACACTATGCAAGTCTCTTTTTTCTCTCTGATAGCACACTGAGAATTTCTACCATACAATCATACTCCCGGAGGATACAAAGAGCGGACAGTTTCTACCAGGAACTCCTCACCCACATCCGTACGAGGCCTGAAAAGAACAGCCACAGAGAAAAAAAGAGGAGACTGGGAATACAGTTCTGACTGATCCTTGTTCACAAACATTACCTCATACGATTGAGGTAACCTCCGGTAAGAAGAAACCTATTCTCTATCCACAGTGTATGCTCGTCAATGGGACTAGCAATATTATGTTTTTTGGAGCAATATATCTATTAATGTATTAATACTCTGTCTGTGCGCTAGTTTATATTGATTTCCTCTTGTCTATTGTAAAGTTCTAACAGTGCCACAGGTACACTGTATCAATTCTAAGCAGCACGATTAGAAAGATATTCATTGAAATATTAGCTATTTATCTGATTTATGGATTTCTCTTGTAAGATGTATCGAGTCCACAGATTCATCCTTACTTGTGGGATATTCGTGGCAGAGAGAGCACCCACAGCAGAGCTGCCTATATAGCTCCCCCCTTAGCTCCACCCCCCAGTCATTCTCTCTACCTGCTTAACTGCTAGGAAGGGCAAAGAGGAGTGTGGTGACAAAAATGTTAGGTTTTTATTTTCTCAAGCAAAAGTTTATTTTTAAATGGTACCGGTGTGTACTATTTACTCTCTGGCAGAAAAGGGATGAAGATTTCTGCAAGGAGGATGATGATCTTAGCATTTTGTAACTTAGATCCACTGCTGTTCTCACAAGGGCTGAAGAGTACAGGAAAACTTCAGTTGGGGGAACAGTTTGCAGGCTAAACTGCATTAAGGTATGTTCAGTCTATTTTTTTCTAGTCAGACTATGTTATTTCTAGAAATTGCTGGCAATATCCCCATGAGGGAAGGGTAAGCTGTATTCAGAGACTTGGATAGGAATTTCAGCTTGCATGAAGGGCTCATTAGTTACTGGTGACACTGTTTGGTAAAAAGGTTTTTGTTTATTCAATAAATGATGCAATTATAACGTTTTTTTGAAGGGACTAAAGGGGTCATTGTGGCTTGTTTTTGAGTTTTCTAACCCACATGGTTAATTTAGAGACACTCTACTGTTTGTTAGGCCTCAAAACATTGAGTGAGGTGGGAGGGGCCTATTTTCGCGCCTCAGTTGTGCAGTTTATTTTCCTCTGAGACTTCTAACTGCTTCTCCAGAGGTTCCTGCCGTGTTTGAGGGCTGTAAAAGAAGCTTTTTTCCCCCACAAATTGTTCTGAAGGGCAGGTAGGAGCCACAGCAGAGCTGTGGCAAACTGCTGAAAGTCTTTTTTACTGGTTTTGATGTTTTTTCAATCCGGTTTTGCCATTAAGGGGTTAATTGTTTATTTGCATAGCTGTGCAAAGTTACTAAGGCTATATGATACTACTGTAAAAATTTAATTATGTTTACTGCTTTTTTACACTGTTTTGCAGAATTTCTGCAGCTTTTTTTCTCTTAAAGGCACAGTACTGTTTTATTTCTAAGTGTTATTTACTTTGATTACAGTGTTTTCCAAGCTTGCTTGTTACATTACTAGCCTGTTTAACATGTCTGACACCAAGGAAAATCCTTGTTCAATATGTTTGGAAGCCATTGTGGTACCCCCTCTTAGAATGTGTCCCAATTGTACTGATATGTCTATAAAGAACATAAATTAGCACTTAAATATAGAGCAATAGATGATTCTCAATCAGAAGTAAATGAGGGTTCGCCATCTAGCTCTCCCCAAGTGTCACAACCAGTAACGCCCGCACAAGTGACGCCAAGTACCTCTAGTGCGTCGAATTCATTTATTTTACAAGACATGGCCACAGTTATGAATACAACCCTCAGAGGTTTTATCCTGACTGCCTGGTTTACAAGGAAAGCAGGACAGCTCTGGGTTAAGGAAAAATGCTGAGCAGTCTGACGCTTTAGTAGCCGTATCTGATATGCCCTCACAATGCTCTGAAGTAGGGGTGAGGGATTTGTTATCTGAGGGAGAAATTTCTGATTCAGGAAAGACGCTTCCTCAGACAGATTCTGATATGACGGCCTTTAAATTTAAGCTTGAACACCTCCGCTTATTGCTCAGGGAGGTATTAGCGACTCTAGATGATTGTGACCCTATAGTGGTTCCAGAGAAATTGTGTAAAATGGATAAATACTTGGAGGTTCCTGTTTACACTGATGTTTTTTCCCAGTCCCTAAGAGGATTGTGAATATTATTGCTAAGGAGTGGGATAGACCAGGTATTCCGTTCATTCCCCCTCTTGTTTTTAAGAAAATGTTTCCCATATCTGACACCATGCGGGACTCGTGGCAGACAGTTCCTAAGGTGGAGGGAGCTATTTCTACTCTGTCTAAGCGTACAACTATACCTATTGAAGTCAGTTGTGCTTTCAAAGATCCTATGGATAAAAAATTAGAGGGTCTCCTGAAGAAAATTTTTGTTCATCAAGGTTTTCTTCTTCAACCTATTGCGTGCATTGTTACTGCAACTACTGCAGCTGCTTTCTGGTTTGAGGCTCTAGAAGAGGCTCTTCAGATGGAGACTTCATTAGAAGAAATTTTGGACAGAATTAAGGCCCTTAAATTGGCTAATTCTTTTATTACAGATGCCGCTTTTCAACTGGCTAAATTAGCGGCAAAGAATTCAGGTTTTGCCATTTTAGCACGCAGGGCATTATGGCTTAAATCCTGGTCTGCTGATGTGTCATCTAAAACTAAACTTTTGAACATCCCTTTCAAAGGAAAGACCCTATTCGGGCCTGAACTGAAAGAGATTATTTCAGACATCACTGGAGGGAAAGGTCATGCCCTCCCTCAGGATAGATCAAATAAGATGAGGACCAAACAAAATAATTTTCGTTCCTTTTGGAATTTCAAGAGTGGTCCCGCTTCAGCTTCCTCTGCTGCAAAGCAAGAGGGGAATTTTGCCCAATCCAAGTCAGTCTGGAGACCTAAGCAGGCTTGGAACAAGGGTAAACAGGCCAGGAAGCCTGCAGCTGCCTCTAAGACAGCATGAAGGGGTAGCCCCCGATCCAGGACCGGATCTAGTAGGGGGCAGACTCTCTCTCTTCGCTCAGGCTTGGGCAAGAGATGTTCACGCTCCCTGGGTTTTAGAAATTGTGTCCCAGGGATATTTTCTGGAATTCAAAGGCTCTCTTCCAAGGGGGACTTTTCACATTTCACGATTGTCTGTAAACAGACAAAGAGAGAGGCGTTCTTTTCGTTCCTTTTGGAATTTCAAGAGTGGTCCCGCTTCAGCTTCCTCTGCTGCAAAGCAAGAGGGGAATTTTGCCCAATCCAAGTCAGTCTGGAGACCTAAGCAGGCTTGGAACAAGGGTAAACAGGCCAGGAAGCCTGCAGCTGCCTCTAAGACAGCATGAAGGGGTAGCCCCCGATCCAGGACCGGATCTAGTAGGGGGCAGACTCTCTCTCTTCGCTCAGGCTTGGGCAAGAGATGTTCACGCTCCCTGGGTTTTAGAAATTGTGTCCCAGGGATATTTTCTGGAATTCAAAGGCTCTCTTCCAAGGGGGACTTTTCACATTTCACGATTGTCTGTAAACAGACAAAGAGAGAGGCGTTCTTACGCTGTGTAGAAGACCTACATACCATGGGGGTGATACGCCCAGTCCCAAAAGAGGAACAGGGGCTAGGTTTTTACTCAAACCTGTTTGTGGTTTCCAAAAAAGAGGGAACTTTCAGATCAATCTTGGATCTCAAAATTCTAAACAAGTTCCTCAAAGTTCCATCATTCAAGATGGAGACTATTCGGTCTACTCTACCTCTGATCCAGGAGGGTCAATATATAATCACCGTGGTATCTACACATCCCTATTCACAGAATTTTCACAAGGGTGCTAGGGTCCCTTCTGGCGGTTCTACGACCACGGGGCATAGCAGTGGCGCCTTATCTAGACGACATCTTATTTTAGGCGTCAACTTTCCAGCTATTCAAGTCTCACACGGACATTGTGTTGGCTTTTCTGAGATTTCACGGGTGGACGGTAAACATAAAAGAGTTCTCTCGTCCCTCTCACAAGAGTTTCCTTCCTAGGGACTCTGATAGACTCGGTAGAAATGAAAATATTTCTGACGGCGGTCAGAAATTCAAAGCTCTTAACCACTTGCCGAGCTCTTCATTCCATTCCTCGGCCATCAGTGGCTCAGTATATGGAGGTAATCGGACTCATGGTAGCGGCAATGGACATAATTCCTTTTGCCCGCCTACACCTCAGACCACTACATCTATGCATGCTCAAACAGTGGAATGGGGATTATGCAGATTTGTCTCCTCAACTGCATCTGGACCAGGAGACCAGAGATTCTCTTCTCTGGTGGTTGTCTCAGGACCACCTGTCTCAGGGAATGTGTTTCCGCAGGCCAGAGTGGCTCATTGTAACGACAGATACCAGCCTGCTAGGCTGGGATGCAGTCTGGAACTCACTGACAGCACAGGGCTTATGGTCTCGGGAGGAATCTCTTCTCCCGATAAATATTCTAGAACTGAGAGCGATATTCAATGCGCTTCAGGCGTGGCCTCAGCTTTCTGCGGCCAAATTCATCAGGTTTCAGTCGGACAACATCACGACTGTATCTTATATCAATCATCAAGGAGGAACAAGGAGTTCTCTAGCGATGATGGAGGTAACTAAAATAATCCGATGGGCAGAGGATCACTCTTGCCATCTCTCAGCAATCCACATCCCAGGAGTAGAGAACTGGGAGGAGGATATCCTAAGTCGTTAGACTTTTCATCTGTGGGAGTGGGAACTCCATCCGGAGGTATTTGCCCAGCTGATTCAGCTATGGGGCACACCAGAATTGGATCTGATGGCATCCCGTCGGAATGCCAAACTTTCTCTTTACAGGTCCAGGTCCCGGGATCCCAAGGCGGTACTGATAGATGCTCTAGCAGTGCCTTGGTCCTTCAATCTGGCCTATGTATTTCCTCTCCTTCTACATCTGGTTGCCAGAATAAAGCAGGAGAGAGCTTCAGCGATTCTGATAGCACCTGCGTGGCCACGCAGGACTTGGTATGCAGACCTAGTGGACATGTCCTCGGTTCTACCATGGACTCTGCCAATGAGGCAGGACCTTCTAATCCAAGGTCTGTTCATGCATCCAAATCTAATTTCTCTGCGTCTGACTGCTTGGAGATTGAACGCCTGATTCTATCAAAGCTTTGTTTCTCTGAGTCGGTCATTGATACCCTGATTCAGGCTAGAAAGCCTGTCACCAGGAAGATCTATCATAAGATTTGGCGCAAATATCTTTCTTGGTGTGAATCCAAAGGTTACTCGTGGAGTAAGATTAGGATTCCTAGAATATTGTCTTTTCTCCAAGAAGGTTTGGAGAAGGGATTATCAGCTAGTTCCTTATAAGGACAAATATCTGCTTTGTCTATTCTTCTACACAAACGTCTGGCAGATGTCCCAGACGTTCGAGCATTTAGTCAGGCTTTGGTCAGAATCAGTAAACCTGTTGCTCCGCCATGGAGCCTAAATTTAGTTTTTAAAGTTCTTCAAGGGGTTCCGTTTGAACCTATGCATTCCATGGATATTAAGCTTCTATCTTGGAAAGTTTTGTTTTTAGTAGCTATCTCTTCGGCTCAAAGAGTTTCTGAGCAATATGCTTTACAGTGTGATTCCCCTTATCTTATTTTCCATGCAGATAGGGTGGTTTTGCGTACCAAACCTGGGTTTCTTCCTAAGGTTGTTTCTTATAAGAATATCAATCAAGAGATTGTTGTTCCTTCACTGTGTCCTAATCCTTCTTCAAAGAAGGAACGTTGCACAATCTTGATGTGGTTCGTGCTTTAAAGTTCTACTTACAAGCAACTAAAGATTTCCGTCAAACATCTACATTGTTTGTTGTTTATGCTGGTAAGCGGAGAGGTCAGAAGGCTACGGCTACCTTTCTTTCCTTTTGGCTGAAAAGCATCATCCGTTTGGCTTATGAGACTGCTGGCCAACAGTCTCCTGAAAGAATTACTGCTCATTCTACTAGAGCTGTGGCTTTCACATGGGCTTTTAAAAATGAGGCTTCTGTTGAACAGATTTGTAATGCGGCGACTTGGTCTTCGTTTCATACTTTTTCCATAAATTTTACAAATTTGCTTCTTCGGAGGCTATTTTTGGGAGAAAGATTCTACAAGCCGTGGTACCTTCTGTTTAAGGTCCCTGTCTTGTCCCTCCCTTTATCCGTGTCCTAAAGCTTTGGTATTGGTATCCCACAAGTAAGGATGAATCCGTGGACTCGATACATCTTACAAGAGAAAACATAATTTATGCTTACCTGATAAATTTATTTCTCTTGTGATGTATCGAGTCCACGGCCCGCCCTGTTTATTAAGACAGGCATATATATTTTTATTTTTAAACTTTCAGTCACCACTGCACCCTATAGTTTCTCCTTTTTCTTCCTAGCCTTCGGTCGAATGACTCGGGGGTGGAGCTAAGGGGGGCGCTATATAGGCAGCTCTGCTGTGGGTGCTCTCTCTGCCACTTCCTGTAGGGGAGGAGAATATCCCACAAGTAAGGATGAATCCGTGGACTCGATACATCACAAGATAAATAAATTTATCAGATAAGCATAAATTATGTTTTTTGTTATAACTACTAATTAAGATTGAAGGGTTTGTAGCGCTGGTAATTAATCTTTATTTCTAAACAAATATATATTTTATATATATATATATATATATATATATATATATATATATATATATATATATATATATATAAATTATTACTCCTGGGAACCAATAATATGCTTATGGATTCTGATAAAAATTTAGCTATGTCTTTTGACAAATGCTTGTATTGTTTGGAGGCTCAGATTATTTCTCCTGTGCAGTTTTGTTCCACATGTATAAATAAGATGTTACTCTCTAAAAATAAAGATACCCTCTCAGAGCCATCTGTCTCTCAGGATATTGTTGTCCATGACATGCTTTAACTTTCTCCTCAGACGTCCCTGTCTTTGGCAGTTTCACGAGCAGTGTCCTGCGGTTCCTCTCAATCAGTTCCTGGAGGTGTATATTTACCAGGTGATTTTGCTGCACAACTGACTTCTGCTGTTTCTGCAGCCCTGAGTGCCTTACCAGGTATTTCTGACTCTGCCAAGACTGCTTTAGCCAGTTATCTGAGGAGAATCACTCCTCGGTTGCTTCTGAGGGCTAGATTTCTGATTTTGAATCTGCTGTAGTGAGTACAGCAGATTCAGAGGAGGTTCATTTTAGATTTAAGATTGAACATCTCCGTTTGCTTTTGAAAGGGGTTCTAGCTACTTTGGAGAATTCTGAAGATACTGTTGCAGAAGCTCCTAAAAAGGCTAATCATTATTATTATCGGTTATTTGTAGAGCGTCAACAGATTCCGCAGCGCTAATAATAAAGTCAATAGAGTCTTTGATGTCAAACCCAAATCTGTGGAAGTATTTCCTGTACCAGATTGCATGTCTGACATTATATCGCAGGAATGGAAGAAGCCGGGTGTCCCTTTTTTACCGTCTCCTGTTTTTAAAAAGATGTTTCCTGTTGCCGATTCTGTGCAAGACCTTTGGCGCACTGTTCCTAAAGTGGAGGGCGCTATATCCACACTAGCCAAGACAACCACTATTTAACTAGAGGATAGTACCTCATTTAAAGATCCTATGGATAGGAAGCTGGAAGGTTTCTTAAGAAAGATGTTTCTTCATCAAGGCCTACAATGGCAACCAGTTGCTAGTATTGCTACGGTCGTGGGTGCGGCCTCCTACTGGTGTGACTCCTTATCAGGTCTGATTTCGGAGGAGACTACATTAGAGGAGAGCCAAGACAGGATCAAGGCTTTAAAGTTGGCTAATACCTTTATTTGTGATTCCAGTATGCAAGAAGTCCGTTTGGGTGCTAAGATTTTGAGCTTTGCCGTCCTTTTCGCAGAGCTCCGTGGCTAAAGTTTTGGTCTGCGGACGTGGTGTCCAAGTCTAAACTTCTGTCTCTTCCCTTTAAGGGTAAGACTTTGTTTGGTCCCGGTCTGGCTGAAATCATTTCCATGGTCACAGGTGGAAAGGGAATTTTTTTTGCTACAGGATAAGAAGGGTAGACCTAAGGGTCGCCAGAGTTCTAATTTCCGTTCCTTTCCCAATTTCAAGGGACAGAAATCATCCTCTTCTTCCAAACCTGAAAAAGCCAAAACCTCATGGAGGTCTAACCAGACTTGAAATAAGGGCAAGCAATTCAAGAAGCCTTCCTCTGAGAATAAATCAGCTTGAAGGGTCCGCCCCTGATACAATCTCAGATCAAGTAGGGGGCAGGCTTTCCTTCTTTCAGCAGGTTTGGATTCGGATGTCCCAGATTCTTGGGCAGTGACTGTAGTCTCCAAAGCATACAGGATAGAATTCAAATCCCCCCCCCCCCCCCGAGGCAGATTTCTCCTGTCAAGATTATCTGCGGTACAGATAAAGAGAGAGGCTTTCTTAAACTGAGTCAAAGATCTCTTGTCTCTAGGAGTGATTGTTCCAGTTTCTCTGACCCATTTTAGACCTCAAATGTCTCAACAAATATCTCAGAGTTCCATCCTTCAAAATGGAGACTATCCGGTCTTTTCTACCTTTAGTTCAGGAGGGTCAGTACATGGCTACTATCGACCTGAAGGACGCGTATCTTCATGTTCCTATCCACAAGGAACATTTCCAATACCTGCGGTTTACCTTTTTGGACAAACACTTCCAATTTGTAGCCTTACCTTTCAGGCCAAGCCACTGCCCCTCGAATCTTTACAAAGGTTCTAGGGGCCCTTCTGGCAGTGGCCAGATCTCAAGGAATTGCGGTGGCACCGTACCTGGACAATATCTTGGTTCAGGTGCCATCTTTTCATTTAGCAAGATCCCATACGGATTCTCTGTTATCGATTCTCCGCTCTCACGGGTGGAAGGTGAATCTGGAGAAGAGTTCCTTGGTGCCAAATACCAGGGTATGTTTTTTGGGGACGATCATAGACTTGATCTCCATGAAAATTTTCTTGACGAAGGTCAGAAAATCCAAACTTCTTGCTGCCTGTCTTTCTCTTCAATCCTCTGTCCTTCCATCAGTGGCACTGTGTATGAAAGTAATTGGTCTAATGGTGGATTCCATGGAAATGATTCCTTTTGCTCGTTTCCATCTGAGACCTCTACAGTTATGATTGCTCAGACAATGGAATGGAGACTACTCGGACCTCTCTCAGAGGATAGTCTTAGACATCCGGACGAGGGAATCCCTGTCCTGGTGGCTCTCTCAGGACCATCTGTCCCAGGGCACATGCTTCCTGAGACCATCTTGGGAGATTGTGACTACGGACGTCAGCCTTTCGGGCTGGGGTGCAGTTTGGGGTTCCTTAAAGGGACACTCAATCAAAATTAAACTTTCATTATTCAGACAGAGCAAGCAATTTTAAACAACTTTCTAATTTACTTCCATTAACAAAATGTGCACAGTCTTTTTATATTTAAACTTTTTGAGTCACCAGCTCCTACTGAGCATGTGCAAGAATAAGTGTGTATGCATTTGTGAATGGCTGATTGCTGTCACATGGTACGTGTATGCATTTGTGATTGACTGATGGCTGTCACATGGTACAGGGGGAGTGGAAAAAGACATAACTTTTAAAATTGTCAGAAAAAAAATCTACTACTAATTTGAAGTTCAGACTAAGTGCTATTGCATTGTCTTGTTATCTTGCATTTGTTGATTATGCAAATCTACAATGTTGACTGTTCCTTTAAGAGCTCAGGGAACTTGGACTCAGGAGGAGTCTGCCCTCCCAATAAATATCCTAGAGTTGAGAACAATCTTCAATGCATTGATAGCTTGACCTCAACTGAGTTTGGTCCGGTTTATCAGATTTCAGTCGGACAACATTACTGGTCGACGCTCTGGAAGTTCTATGGGACTTCCGTCTAATTTACCTGTTTCCTCCATTTGCCCTCCTTCCTCGGGTGATAGCCCGTATCAAACAGGAACAGGCTTCGGTGATTCTAATTGCTCCAGCTTGGCCTTGCAGAATTTGGTTTACGGATCTGGTGAAGATGTCGTCCTTTTCCACATGGAAATTACCTCTGAGGAAGGACCTTCTACTTCAGGGTCCTTTTTTTACATCCAAACCTAGATTCTCTGAAGCTGACTGCTTAGAGATTGAACGCCTAGTCTTGTCTAGACGTGGTTTTTCAGAGAAGGTTATTAATACCATGATTCATGCTCGTAAGCCGGTAACTCGCAAGATTTACAATAAGGTGTGGCGTACACAAATTTTTTGTTGTGTGAATCTAGGGGGTTCCCTTTGAGTCAGGTGGGGGTTCCCCGCATTCTGTCCTTTCTTCATGAAGTCCTGGAGAAGGGCTTGTCAGTCAGTACTTGGTCAGAATCAGGCCTGTGTTTAAACCTGTGGCCTTAATCTTGTTCTTAGGGTTCTGCATCAGGCTCCGTTTGAGCCTATGCACTCTGTTGATAATAAGTTATTGTCTTGGAAGTTTTTGTTTCTTCTAGCTATTTCTTCTGCTAGTAGAGTCTCAGAGCTTTCGGCTCTACAGTGTGACCCCCTTATCTTATTTATTTTTCATGGGGATAAGGCGGTCCTTTGTACAAAATTGGGATTTCTTCCTAAGGTGGTTTCGGACCGCAATATCAATCAGGAAATTGTTGTTCCTTCGTTCTGTCCTAATCCTCCTTCTCATAAGGAATGTCTGTTACATAACCTGGATGTAGTGGGTGCTTTGAATTTCTTTCTGCAAGCTACTAGGGAATCTACTGCCCTTTTTGTTGTGTTTTCTGGTAAACATAAAGGCCAGAAGGCCACTTCTACTACTCTTTCCTTTTGGTTGAGGAGTGTCATTCGGTATATGAGACAGCTGGACAACAGCCTCCTTAGAGGATTACTGCTCATTCCACTAGGGCTGTCTCTTCTTCCTGAGCCTTTAAAAACGAGGCTTCTGTGGAACAAATCAGCAAGGCGGGCACTTGGTCTTCGTTGTGTACCTTTTTCCAAATTCTACAAATTTGATGTTTTTGCCTCTACTGAGGCTTCTTTTGGGAGGAAAGTTCTTCAAGTGGTGGTGCCTTCTGTTTAGGTACACCTGTTTTGTTCTCCCTCCCTTTCCATTCCTCTAGCTTGGGTAATTAGAATGGATTTGAGGACTCTCCATGCCATTGGAAAGAAAACAAAATGTATGCTTACCTGATAAATTATTTTCTTTCCTGGCATGGAGAGTCCAGGACCCGCCCTTATTTCAATTTTGAGACAGTTTTTGTCATTTTCTAAACTTCAGGCACCTCTATACCCTTTGTGTCCTCGTCTCTTTCTATATTCCTTAGGCTGAATGACTGGGAGATTGTGGGGAAGTAGGAGGATACTTAAAGCTTTGCTGGGGTGTTCTTTGCCTCTTCTTGGGGGCCAGGAGTTGAATTCCCACTAGTAATTAAAATGGATTTCTGGACTCTACATGCCAATAAAGAAAATAATTTATCAGGTAAGCATAAATTTTGTTTTTACTCCCAGTCACTGGTTGGTGCAGACAAGTAAATTACAGTTCATACAAATTTGATGGCCTGTTTTGAATCTGAACACACATGCCTTACAGATTTTGATACAATGGACCTGATCATAAACTCACTGACATATTATAATGTCTCTACATCCAGAACCCTGCACAGTGAGAGAAATAGCTCAAGCTAACATTTTCCTTTTACATTTTTTAAGGAATGTTGAAGTATGAGGAGACATGTTATAGAATCTCTCCAGAGCAGAGAGCTTTAGCTCATATGCCCTATGTGAGAAATACAGCTCTAGCTTAAAGGGACATAACATTGAAAAAAGAAAAAATATGTTAGAGCATTTTATTTTTGCACCGTTGCTTTATAACACCTGTAAAGGGTTAGACACGTCGTCAAAGTCTGCTCCATAGCAGTAATGCACTATGAAGAGCTAACTGAACACATCTGATGAGCCAATGTCAGGAGGTATATGTGTGTAGCCACCAATCGGTGCTGGTTCTTGCATATCTGTTATTCTCCACGAGAGTGAGCACAATGTTATCTATATGGCACACATGAACTAGCACTGTCTGTATGTTGTTCAAGATTTAAAGGGACATGAAAACCAAAAAAATTCTGTCACATTTCAGACAGATCCTACAATTTTAAACAACTTTCCAATTTAGTTTTATTATCAAATTTTACTTTATTTTCACAGTATACTTTGTTGAAAGAGCAGTAAAATGCAGTATCTGGTGAACCAATAAGCAGCTAGCTCCCAATAATGCATTGCTGCTCCTGAGCAGTGGCCTGCTGGGGCTTAAAAACAGGCAAACTTAGAGGTTTTAAAGTATATTAATATAATGCCCGTTATGCAAAGCTGGATAATGAGTAGTAAAAGAAAAAAATATATCTTTTTAAGCAATAAAAAAACCCAATAAGCTTATTATTGAAAATCCATTACAATGTAACGAAGAAACATCTTAATATCCTTTAATGAAAATATTTAATTTCTTAATGATTAATTAAAACATATTCTTCTACTGTGCATCGTATGATGATTTGTATTTATTTCTTTTTAAAGGCACCAAGTATAGACGATAAAGTAGATCTGCATTTTATTGCATTTGTACATCTACAAGGACATCTTTATGAACTAGGTAAGCTTTATCCCTTTCTACGCTCAAAAATGATAATGCTAAATACATTATACAAACACATTAAACATAAGACATAATAATAAGATTTACTGTTATAATGTTACCTACAACAAAAATCTTGTTAGAGAGATACCATTATGTTTATTCCAATTCACTCACTATTGGAGGAACACAGATGATAAATAGTAATGTGTTCTTATTTATTGGAAATGTCTTTTCTCTATTTTCTCTTTTATCGTTTGTATTATTAATGTATTCCTTTCCCTTGTTATGCTTTTTATGTTTATACCAGTACTTTGTTGAAAACTTTTTGCTTGGAAAAAGTATGAGAGCGTCTTCTTGACGCATTGCCAATACACATGTGTTTTGCAGGGGTTAATCAGTTAAGCACACAGTTAGTCCACTCTGGGCCAGTAATGCACTACTGGTCTAGGGCTGAATAAAGTCATTGAGCTATTCTTGGTGATCTATGTGTGAACCTGCTAAGAACAGTAGTGCATTTTCACTCCAGAGCTGAATATAAACACATATTAAACACCATCTAAATGCTAAATATAATCAAAGCAAATCTTAACACAAGAATAATATGTAGATGTGTTGCTTTGTTTTTTTTTAGTAGTTTTAAATATTTCAGCAATAAGGGGTCAATTTATCAAGCTGCGGTGGACAGGGGCGCATAAACGCGCCCCTTTCCGCTCGCCTCTGTCGGGCTGAATTCCCCTGGCGGAATTCAGCATTGCACACAAACGCTATTTTGCCCTTGGGTGCTATGCCGTCCCCTGCCCGCGCAAGCCAATCAAGCGCGGGCAAGAGCTGCCAATCTCCACGGTCGGACGAGACCGGGGAGATTGAAATTCGCCACCTGAGTGGTTAGGTCTGATGACCGCTGCTTGTTAAATACGACGTGCAGGTTTGCGAAGCCTTTAATAAATCGACCCCTAAGTATAAAGTTTTAGGCTAAGTAATGACCACTGGCATGTTATAACCTAGGTTTCCCTATGTTTAAAAACCTCTTATCTCTTCAGCTGTTGCCAGTTAGGGACAGTTATAAATGAGCTGATAAGGTGACAGTCTGAAAGGGTTTAATGACACTTTAACTGTGTGTAAACACATAGATATATGGGCAAGCAATAGCTTACTGTATAACAGCACTGATACAATGATGTCTGTGGCTATTTGGTGATGTTGTAATGTTGTGTATCTAAGATATTGTACAATTGTTCTACTCAATTGTACACTAATTTAATTGTTTTGGGGTCTATTATCACTAATTCAGGCACATATCACACCCATGGCTCTTATTTATTTTACTCTCTTTCCTGCATAGCCATTTCACACAAGTGCTGAGCTACTTTTCGTCTTTTGCATTTTACCACTACCACTGCTGAATTCTGACTGGGGAATTCAGCCCGACAGAGGCGAGCGGAAAGGGGCGCGTTTATGCGCCCCTGTCCACCGCAGCTTGATAAATTGACCCCTTATTGCTGAAATATTTAAAACTACTAAAAAAAAACAAAGCAACACATCTACATGCCGAGAGGGACACAGTTTCTCTTTCTGCATCTGTAACTCTGCAAAACTATTTCTGCACTGTCCCACTCGTGGAGCATGCAAAAATAGAGCAATCTCGCTACTTTTAGCGAGATCGTGGCATTGAGGCCCAGGACAACAGCGTCGTACAGCTGGTCCTTGAGGGCTTAATGACAAGCGCCGTCCTCTCTACTGCGCATCTACTCTGGTCGTTAAGGGGTTAAGTCCAGGTATGTTTATCTTGCGCAGTCTCTACTGTGCATTACTGTATCGTACAAACATATCTGGCCTATTATTATATAGGATAAGATAGATTATAGGATAAGATAAATACATTCTTATTACACATGTTAAGATTGGTGCAAAATCATAAAAAATAAAATAAATGCTAGATATAATGTTGTATGGAAAGCAAAGATTAGCCTGAGAATAGTATGCAGATGATTTTTTAAAATTTATATTATTTGTTTAAAGGGACATGAAACCCAAACATTTTTTTTTCATGATTTAGGCAGAACATACAATTTTAAACAACTTTCTATTATCAAATATTCATTTTTTTGGTATCATTTGTTGAAGGAGCAGCAATGCACTGCTGGTTTCTAACTGAACACATGCGTGAGTCAATGACAATCGGTCATATGTATGTATGTGTATATATTTATATACACTGCTCAAAAAAATAAAGGGAACACTTAAACAACACAATGTAACTCCAAGTCAATCACACTTCTGTGAAATCAAACTGTCCACTTAGGAAGCAACACTGAGTGACAATCAATTTCACATGCTGTTGTGCAAATGGGATAGACAACAGGTGGAAATTATAGGCAATTAGCAAGACACCCCCAATAAAGGAGTGGTTCTGCAGGTGGTGACCACAGACCACTTCTCAGTTCCTATGCTTTCTGGCTGATTTTTTGGTCACTTTTGAATGCTGGCGGTGCTTTCACTCTAGTGGTAGCATGAGACGGAGTCTACAACCTACACAAGTGGCTCAGGTAGTGCAGCTCATCCAGGATGGCACATCAATGCAAGCTGTGGCAAGAAGGATTGCTGTGTCTGTCAGCGTTGTCTCCAGAGCATGGAGGCGCTACCAGGAGACAGGCCAGTACATCAGGAGACGTGGAGGAGGCCGTAGGAGGGCAACAACCCAGCAGCAGGACCGCTACCTCCACCTTTGTGCAAGGAGGAACAGGAGGAGCACTGCCAGATCCCTGCAAAATGACCTCCAGCAGGCCACAAATGTGCATGTGTCTGCTCAAACGGTCAGAAACAAACTCCATGAGGGTGGTATGAGAGCCCGACGTCCACAGGTGGGGGTTGTGCTTACAGCCCAACACCGTGCAGGACGTTTGGCATTTGCCAGAGAACATCAAGATTGGCAAATTCGCCACTGGCGCCCTGTGCTCTTCACAGATGAAAGCAGGTTCACACTGAGCACATGTGACAGAGTCTGGAGACGCCGTGAAGAACGTTCTGCTGCCTGCAACATCCTCCAGCATGACTGGTTTGGCAGTGGGTCAGTAATGGTGTTGGGTGGCATTTCTTTGGGGGGCTGCACAGCCCTCCTTGTGCTCGCCAGAGGTAGCCTGACTGCCATTAGGTACCGAGATGAGATCCTCAGAACCCTTGTGAGACCATATGCTGGTGCGGTTGGCCCTGGGTTCCTCCTAATGCAAGACAATGCTAGATCTCATATGGCTGGAGTGTGTCAGCAGTTCCTGCAAGACGAAGGCATTGATGCTATGGACTGGCCCGCCCGTTCCCCAGACCTGAATCCAATTGAGCACATCTGGGACATCATGTCTTGCTCCATCCACCAACGTCACGTTGCACCACAGACTGTCCAGGAGTTGTCAGATGCTTTAGTCCAGGTCTGGGAGGAGATCCCTCAGGAGACCATCCGCCACCTCATCAGGAGCATGCACAGGCGTTGTAGGGAGGTCATACAGGCACGTGGAGGCCACACACACTACTGAGCCTCATTTTGACTTGTTTTAAGGACATTACATCAAAGTTGGATCAGCCTTTAGTGTGTTTTTCCACTTTAATTTTGAGTGTGACTCCAAATCCAGAACTCCATGGGTTGAAACATTTGATTTCCATTTTTTAATTTTTGTGTGATTTTGTTGTCAGCACGTTCAACTATGTAAAGAACAAAGTATTTCATTAGAATATTTAATTCATTCAGATCTAGGATGTGTTATTTTAGTGTTCCCTTTATTTTTTGGAGCAGTGTATGTATGTATGTATGTGTGTGTATATGTATATGTGTGTGTGTGTATATATATATATATATATAAAGTCAATTTTTCTTTATGTGTATCAGTAACCAATATTGAACTTATATTCGTTAGCTATCCCAAGGTAACCTAAACCGCAAACAAATATAGATCCTCATGGTGTAACATGATGGCCGATTTGTGCATAATTGCATAGCCATCCTCTGTTAGAGGTGTTATTTGTTGGATAAGCAATATAAGTACATGACCTATTTGTGAATGCTTTATACTGATGTCCTAGGACAGAAAGGCCTTAGCTCTTTGTGTACAATCTGGATGTGGTTCTTATGCATAGTCAAGTATCAGTGAGCTTACCTAGATAAAACTTTCAGCAAAGGATAACAAAGTGGAGGAAGCAAATTAAATAATTATGAATAATTAATAATAAATAAGTAAATTGGAAAGTTGTTTAAAATGGTATGCTCTGTCTAAATCATAAATGTCTAATTATGACTTATTAGTGACCCTTTAAGTAGTATACATTGCCATTTTGAAGCCTAGGTTTCCCCTAGCTAATTTCTTCTGCTCAGGATAGTTAGGAACAGATATGTGCAAATCAAGGTTGTGTAGAATATAGCAATGCTAGATACATATGTTCTTTATAACCGTTAATGCTTTTTTACTATGCATAAACTCCCTTAGAGTTGTATGAAATATTAAATTAACCAATGCTGTCATGTGTTTATCATTGTAATGACTATCACCTAGTAGCTGGATAGACACAGGACAACACATTTTAAAGAAAAGGGTTACGGCTAACAAATATGGGTTCTCATGTGTCTCTCTGTATTGTGGAGAGCTGCAGAGGGTATACCCACCCACCAAATGTTCTTCCATGTGTTTTATAGTTGCTGATGGTCATCTAGGAGTATAAGAATTTTTTTTAAGAGGGGCTCCTCCTCTTTCAAATTGTATTTGCTTTATGGGATCTAGAACCCAGTGCATCTTAAGAATCACCTAGTAGGCATGTGATCTACAGGGGTATGACACCCTCTTTCATTCAAGGATTGTGTGTGTGTGTGTCTTATGCGGCCCTTAAGTTTTATAAAGGTTACTATGGAGCCACTTCCCTAATGCAATAAATGTATTAAGTTGGTGTGGGATTTCCATTTTTATATCAATCACTTAATATAACAGGGGTGTGAGACCCCCTCAAAAGAAAGAGTGGGAAGTTCTCTTTGCAAAATGGCTTATGTACCTCAGTTTTATTGAGAATGATAGAGGTTCTATAAAAGTCTTGCTGCCCCTCATCAAACACCGTCCTTATGCCTATTCTTTAAGTTGAGAGATTTTACACCCCTTTATTAAATCAGAGTGGGGCAAGGGGCTCTATAATAAGGGGCATCCATTAAAATTCCATTACGGCCAGTTGAACAGGAGATCACCATTTGTCACAATGATTAGCTACTTTCAAATAAGTTGTCACTTTACCCTCCAGTGCAAACTGACCATATATGGGGGGCTCTGTAATAACCCCATTTAAGACAAAACTGGCTTTTTTTTTAATTTTAGGTAATCATTTATTATCATTTCCATCTTAATATGAGGAGAGTCCATGGCTTTATTCATTACTTGTGGGAATACAGAACCTGGCCACCAGGAGGAGGCAAAGACACCCCAGCCAAAGGCTTAAATACCTCCCCCACTCCCCTCATCCCCCAGTCATTCTTTGCCTTTCGTCACAGGAGGATGGCAGAGAAGTGTCGGAAGTTTATGGAGTAGTCTCTTATGGAGAGTAGTATTCTTCACGATGGGACAGGAGTTTTAAGTAGTCCTGTCAGCCTCTTAGTGAGAGCATGGGTGAAAGTTAAAGTCAGAAGATGCAGGGAGAGTCTTTCTACAAAACCATCCCAACTCGTATTAACAGCTCCTTAAGCAATCAGCGTTGACGATTTTCGCTGCCTGCTTTCTACCACTCAAGTCCATGTCAGAGGCGATGCTACAACACTGTCAAACTTCAGAGACCGTGTTCCTGTTCCATGGCATAGATTCTGGTAAGATCGTTTCATTTTATACATTTATGATAACGCAAGAAGACATGGTCACAGTGTGACTCCTTTTATCTTTACAGAATCAAGGGTTAATATCTCCGGAAAGGGATTATTGAACAGGGGTGGATTTATACATGATTACTTTGTGTTTTTTGCTGCGACGTGTGAGATGTGGCTCTGGCAATATGTGAACAGTCAGGTTCTTCCTTTATTTTGATTAACTGTGCAGTCTGTTTAGTTTGGCATGGTTTTTCTTGGCTACAGGGGCAGTCCTGCATGGCACTCCATGTGACCGGGTGTGGCCTCATTATCTCCTGTTTCCTGACCGTCGGTTGCAGGAGACAAAGCAATTTCTCTGTGGGCCTGGGTCATAGGAGGTGGTGAGTGCCCCGGCGATTGGAGGTATAAAGGTGCCATTTTTATTTTTTCTGTAGTCCTTATTAAAGGTGCAAGCTATGGAGGACTCTGATGTGTTGGAGGGTACTCCCTCTTTGCCTAGATCTAATGCCAATGTTTATTGTGAGGAGGTTATGGTATACCCGCCTGCTCAACTATGTTCCACATGCCTTGACAAAATAGTGATATCTCAAAAGAACAAGATGTTTAGTACCACTGAGCCGTCCACCTCTGAGGGATCTCCGTCCCGTGAGGTGCATTGCCTACAATCATCTCCGATTACACATGCAGCTCCCCAGTGGACTACTAATCCTCCTGCTGGAGGGGTCCTGTGGCCACCAGATTTTGCTGATCAGTTGCAAACGGTGGTGTCTGCCGCCTTTAGTGCTTTACCTCGCCCTGCTAAGCGCAAGCGAAAGGTTAAACTTTGCTATCCTTCCCAGGGGTCATCTTCTCCGCTGGATGTATCTGAAACCAGATTATCAGCTGATGAGGAAGACTCAGATACCTTGGAAGGCTCTCTCTGGGTTGGAATCTGCGGCCTCTAAACCTCCAACTGCGGAGGAACCAGACTTTAGGTTTAGGATTGAGCACTTACGCTTTTTATTAAGAGGTGTTAGCTACTCTAGAGGTTCCGGAACCAAAGTTACCCGAGGAACCTTCTATTCCTAAGCTTAATAAAGTTTACGAGGACAGGGTAGTGCCCCAGACTTTCCCGGTTCCTGTTAAGATATATTATTATAAGAAGAATATTATTAAGAATGAATGGAAGAGACTTGAATCTTCTTTCTCCCCTTCTTTTTCATTTAAGAAGTTGTTCCCGGGTTCCTGACTCTCCGCTAGAATTGTGGGGGTCTGTCCCTAAGGTAGATGGAGCTATCTCCACGCTCGCTAAGCGCACGACTATACCTCTCGAGGATAGTTTGTCGTTTAAGGAACCCATGGATAATAAATTAGAGACCCTGTTAAGAAAAATGTTTCAGCACACAGGGTTCTTGTTTCAGCCTGCAGTGGCGGGAGCCGCTACCTATTGGCGTGACTCTCTTTCAGATATGATCAAGGTGGAAACTCCCCTCAATGAGATATAGGAAAGAATTAAAGCCCTGAGGGTAGCTTACTCGTTTATCTGTGATGCAATTTTGCAGATTATTCACTTGAATGCCAAGACATCAGGCTTTTCTGTTCTGACCCGGAGGGCTCTGTGGTTGAAGTTGTGGTCTGCTGACATGACGTCCAAATCTAGATTACTCTCCCTTACATTTAAGGGGAAGGTTCTTTTCGGTCCAGGCCTTTCTACCGCAGGATAAGAAAAATAAGCCTAAGGGTCCTAATTTTTTATCCCTTTCGTTCAAGTCCCAACGACAGCAGCCTGCCGCGAAACCCGAGCAGTCCAAGGGATCTTGGAAGCCATTTCTGTCTTGAAATAAAGCCAAGCAGAACAAGAAGCCCACCAAGACAAAGTCGGCATGAAGGGGCAGCCCCCGATCCGGTTCTGTTTCGTGTGGAGGGCAGACTATCTCTTTTCACAGAGGCTTGGATGAGGAACATACAGGATCATTGGGTTCTGGAAGTCATTGCCCAGGGTTACGGGATAGGTTTCAAATCTTTCCCTCCCAGGGGCAGATTCCTCTTGTCAAATCTATCATCAAAACCAGAGAAGCAAGATACCTTTCTAGAGTGCGTGAGGGATCTCTCCTCTCTAGGAGTAATTGTACCAGTACCTCTGGCAGAAAGAGGTCTAGGATACTATTCAAACCTTTTCGTGGTCCCAAAGAAGGAGGGTACGTTTCGCCCGATTCTAGACCTAAAATTTCTGTTAGTCCCATCGTTCAAGATGGAGAAAAAAGGTCCATTCTGCCCCTAGTTCAAGAGGGACAGTTCATGACTACGATAGACTTGAAGGACGCTTACCTTCATGTGCCAATTCACAAGGATCAGTTCAAGTTCCTAAGATTCGCTTTTCTGGACCAGCACTTCCAGTTTGTAGCTCTCCCCTTCGGTCTGGCTACTGCTCCAAGAGTCTTTACGAAGGTTTTGGGAGCTCACGGTGGCGAGACCCAGGGGTATTGCTGTAGCGCCTTATCTGGACGATATCCTGGTCCAGGCTCCGTCCTGCCGGCTGGCAGAGGACCATTCGAGAGCTCTTCTACTTCGATCTCATGGATGGAAAATAAACTCAGGAAAGAGTTCTCTGTTTCCCAGTACCAGAGTGGAGTTCCTTGCAAAATTGTCTCCAGCTGTCTTGCCAATTAGACCTCCTCAAGGCCATCTGTGGCCCGGTGTATGGAGGTGATTGGGCTCATGGTATCCAGCATAGATGTAATTCCTTACGCCAGGTTCCATCTCAGACCTCTTCAGTTGTGCATGCTGAGGCAATGGAATGGCAATCACTCGGTTCTATCCCAACAGATTTTTCTGGATGGCCGAGCGAGAGAATCCCTCTCTTGATGGCTCAGTCCAGATCGGGTGTCCCAGGGGACATCCTTCTTGAGACCATCCTGGGAGATTGTGACTATGGACGTGAGCCTCTCAGGATGGGGAGCTGTTGGGGGTGCCAGGAAGGCACAGGGCAGGTGGAATTGAGTCACTACTTCCGATCAACATCCTGGAACTCCGAGTGATCTTCAACGCTCTGAGGACTTGGCCCCTCCTGGGTTTGTCCCAGTTCATTAGATTACAGTCGGACAACATTACCTCAGTGTCTTACATCAACCATCAGGGGGAACGAGAAGCTCCCTAGCCATGAGGGAAGTATCTCGAATTCTGGAATGGGTGGAGACCCACAACTGTTCGCTGTCAGCAATCCACATTCTGGGTGTGGTCAACTGGGAAGCGGATTTTCTTAGCAGACAATCGTTTCATCCAGGGGAATGGTCTCTTCACACTGAGGTGTTTGCGGAGATTTGCATCAGATGGGGGACACCGGAGATAGATCTCATGGCATCCAGACTCAACTTCAAGCTACCCAGATACGGGTTGCGGTCCAGGGATCCCCATGCAGAACTGATAGATGCCTTAGCAGTGCCTTGGGGGTTCCATGTCGTCTACATATTTCCACCGTTACCACTTCTTCCTCGAGTAGTGGCCCGCATCAAACAGGAGCAAGCCTCGACTATTCTAATTGCTCCATCATGGCCGTGAAGGATGTGGTTTGCGGACCTGGTGGGGATGTCCTCATCTCCTCTAAAGTTAGAGTGTAGCAGATTCATGAGAAATTTGAGGAAGCATTTTTTTTACAGAAAGGGTGGTGGATTCATGGAATAAACTTCCATTTGAGGTGGTAAACACAAGGACTGGAAAGGAATTCAAAAATGCCTGGGACATGCATAAGGCTATCCTAAGGAAAAATTAACATGTAATATGGGTAGACTTGATGGGCCTTTTTGGTTCTTATCTACCATCAAATTCTATGTTTCGATGTTTCCTCCATGGAGGTTACCCTGTCGCAGGGATCTGTGCATCAAAATCTAGATTCTCTGAGGCTGACTGCGCAGTGATTGAACGCTTAGTCCTTGCTTTTATTTTTTTTATTTATTTTTAATTAGACATTTAATGATAAATAGTAGTGCTACAAGAACTAAGTAAATAAATGGTAGTTGGAGTTATGTATTTAAAGCAAAGATTAGCCTGAGAAGTATATCTAATGCCTTGGAAATTCTTTTGTACCCTTCTCCTGACTGATACCTTTTAACAATGAGATCCCTTTGATGCTTTAGAAGCTCTCTGCGGACCATGGCTTTTGCTGTAGTATGCGACTAACAAAATGTCAGGAAAGACCTACTAGAACAGCTGAACTTTATTTGGGGTTATTTAGAGGCACTTTAAATGATGACAGGTGTGTACTGACTCCTATTTAACATGATTTTGAATGTGATTGCTTAATTCTGAACACAGCTACATCCCCAGTTTTAAAAGGGTGTTCACACTTATGCAACCATATTATTTTAGATTTTATTTTTTATTTCCCTTTACCTAAAAGATTTCAGTTTGTTTTTCAATTGAGTTGTACAGTTTATAGGTCACATTAAAGGTGGAAAAAGTTCTGAAATGATTTATCATTTTTTTACATCACAGAAACCTGACATTTTAACAGGGGTGTGTAGACTTTTTATATCCACTGTGTGTGTGTGTATGTATATATATATATATATATATATATATATATATATATATATATATATATAAACTTATCAGAAAGAAGAGGCACTCACAGGTCTTAATAAGCAAAAAGTATTTTTATTAGTTCATAGGTTCAGTCAACGTTTTGGTCCTCGCAGGGACCTTTGTCAAGACTGTTCTCCGAACATATCAGCGTCAAGCGGTCAGCTTTTATTATTATTAAGGGTAAAATGTTAGTAACCTAAAAGCAAAGGGGCTGCCATGTTGCAAGCTAGTAGGTTTCCTTCTTTGCTTAAGATAATTAGGATCAGTTTTAAATGGAGATTGATACTTTCATTCAAGCTTGATATTCTCATTAAATGGAGATTGATACTCTCATTCAAGCCAGGAAGCCGGTCACCCGACGCATCTATCATAAGGTGTGGAGGACCTATTTATTCTGGTGTGAGGCCCGTGGGTATCCCTGGCATAAGGTCAAGGTATCCAGGATCCTTTCCTTCCTCCAGGACGGTTTGGAGAAGGGACTTGCAGTCAGTTCCTTTAAAGGGACTGATTTCGGCTCTTTCTGTGTTACTCAAGAGGCTTGCTGAGCTTCCTGATATTCAGTCCTTTGTTCAGGCTCTGTCCAGAATCAGGCCTGTGTTTAGACATTTCGCTCCTCCTTGGAGTTTAAATTTGGTTCTTAAAGTTTTGCAGAAGGCTACGTTTGAGCCCATTCACTCAGTGGACATTAAATTACTGTCTTGGAAAGTTCTTTTTCCACTGGCTATTGCTTCGACGCGCAAAGTCTCTGAGATGGCGGCTTTGCCATGTGAGCCTCCTTACCTGGGTTTTCATGAAAGAAAAATTTGAGGTTTTATGTTCCTTTTAAGTCTGCAATATAACAAACAGTGTAGAAATGTACATGCAAACACTGCAACATAAACAAAATAAAATGTAAAATGTACAAGATTTGAGTAGTACTGAGGCGGTGTCTGATTACATGTTATTTTGTGAAGTTTCTAAACTATTATATTTATTTTTGTAATATTTACATCCTAAAGCTTAGCCAGATTCTGGAAAATAAAAATCCTATTGCTTTTATTTTTTGTATTTATTTATTTTTAATTAGAGATTTAACGATAAATAGTAGTGCTATAAGAATTGATTAAGTAAATAAATGGTAGTTGGAATTATTTATGCAAAGCAAAGATTAGCCTGAGAATTTTATTTATATATATATATATATATATTTATTTATTTTTTAAATTATATGACGCCTAGATTTAGAGTTCTTCGGCCAAAGGGGTGCGTTAGCTACGCATGCTTTTTTTCCCCCGCACCTTTTAAACAACGCTGGTATTGAGAGTTCTCAGAAGGGCTGCGTTAGGCTCCAAAAAGGCAGCGTACAGGCATATTTACCGCCACTGCAACTCTCAATACCAGCGGTGCTTACGGACGCGGCCAGCTTAAAAAACGTGCTCGTGCACGATTCCCCCATAGGAAACAATAAGGCAGTTTGAGCTGAAAAAAAACCTAACACCTGCAAAAAAGCAGCGTTCAGCTCCTAACGCAGCCCCTTTGTTTCCTATGGGGAAACACTTCCTAAGTCTGCACCTAACACCCTAACATGTACCCGAGTCTAAACACCCCTAACCTTACACTTATTAACCCCTAATCTGCCGCCCCCGCTATCGCTGACCCCTGCATATTATTTCTCTTGTTAAGTGTATCCAGTCCACGGATCATCCATTACTTATGGGATATTCTCCTTCCCAACAGGAAGTTGCAAGAGGATCACCCAAGCAGAGCTGCTATATAGCTCCTCCCCTCACATGTCATATCCAGTCATTCTCTTGCAACTCTCAACATAGATGGAGGTCGTGAGAGGACTGTGGTGTTTTATACTTAGTTTATTTCTTCAATCAAAAGTTTGTTATTTTTAAATGGCACCGGAGTGTGCTGTTTATCTCAGGCAGTATTTGGAAGAAGAATCTGCCTGCGTTTTTCTATGATCTTAGCAGAAGTAACTAAGATCCATTTGCTGTTCTCACACATTCTGAGGAGTGAGGTACTTCAGAGGGGGAATGGCGTGCAGTTTTTGCCTGCAAATAAGGTATGTGCAGTAAAATATTTTTCTAAGGAATGGAATTGACTAAGAAAATACTGCTGATACCGAAGTAATGTAAGTAAAGCCTTGAATGCAGTGATAGCGACTGGTATAAGGCTTATTAATAGAGATACATACTCTCATAAAAATGTGTTTTAAAACGTTTACTGGCATGTTTAATCGTTTTTTAACGTACATTGGTGATAAAACTGTAATGTTAGTATAGCCTTAAATGCAGTGAAACCGACTGGTATCAGGCTGATTAATAGAGATACATACTCTTATAAAAATGTGTTTTAAAACGTTTGCTGGCATGTTTAATCGTTTTTTGACATATGTTTGGTGATAAAACTTATTGGGGTCTAATTTTTCCACATGGCTGGCTTAAATTCTGCATAGAAACAGTTAACTGAGGCTTCCCACTGTTGTAATATGAGTGGGAGGGACCTAATTTAGCGCTTTTTTTGCGCAGTTAAAATTACAAAATGAATCATCCAGATTCCCTCAGCAGTCCCATGATTACTACAGGACATCTCTAAATCGTTTATAGGGAAGGTAATCCACAGCTCAGCTGTGGCAGTTTTGTTGTGTCTGTTTAAAAACGTCTGTCGTTTTTTTTATCTGTTTTTTGCATTAAGGGGTTAATCATCCATTTGCAAGTGGGTGCAATGCTCTATTACCTTATTACATATACTGTAAAAATTTCGTTTGATTACTGCCTTTTTTCACTGTTTTTCAAATTTTGACAAAATTTGTTTCTCTTAAAGGCACAGTAACGTTTTTTTTATATTTGCTTGTTAACTTGATTTAAAGTGTTTTCCAAGCTTACTAGTCTCATTATTAGTCTGTTCTAACATGTCTGACATAGAGGAAGCTCTGTGTTCATTATGTTTAAAGCCATGGTGGAACCCCATCTTAGAATGTGTACCAGATGTACTGATTTCATGTTAAACAATAAAGATAATTTTTTTTGTCTTTAAAAACATTATCACCAGAGGATTCTGTCGAGGGGGAAGTTATGCAGACTAACTCTCCCCACGTGTCAGATCCTTCGACTCCCGCTTCAGGGACTCACGCTCAAATGGCGCCAAGTACATAAAGGGCGCCCATAGCGTTTATTTTACAAGACATGGCAAAGGTTGTGAATAATACACTGGCAGCGGTATTAGTCAGACTACCTGAAATTAAAGGAAAGCAAGATAGCTCTGGGGATAGTTACAGAGCATACAGACGCTTTAAGAACCATGTCTGATACTGCCTCATAATATGCAGAAGCTGGGGAGCTTCGGTCTGTGGGTGATATTTTTGACTCAGGGAAGATGATTTAACCTGATTCTGATATTTCTACATTTAAATGTTATGCTTGAGAACCTCCACTTGTTGCTCAGGGAGGTTTTAGCTGCTCTGATTGACTGTGTACAATCGCAGTGCCAGAGAAATTGTGTAGACTGGATAAATACTATGCAGTGCCGGTGTGTACTGATGTTTTTCCAATACCTAAAGAGGTTTACTAAAATTATTAATTAGGAATGGGATAGACCAGGTGTGCCGTTCTCTTCCCCTCCTATTTTTAGAAAAATGTTTCTAATAGTTGCCACCACACGGGACTTATGGCAGACAGTTCCTAAGGTGGAGAGAAGAGTTTCTACTCTAGCTAGCGTACCACTTACTCTGTCGAGGTCAGTTGTGCTTTTTTAGATCCAATGGATAAAAAATTAGAGGGTTACCTTAGGAAAATGTTTATTCAACAAGGTTTTATCCTGCAGCCCCTTGCATGCATTGCTTTTGTCACTGCTGCTGCGGCGTTCTGGTTTGAGTCTCTGGATGAGGCTTTACAGGTAGCGACTCCATTGGATGAATACTTGACAAGCTTAGAGCTCTTAAGCTAGCCAATTTCTTTGTTTTCTGATGCCTTGTTTTTTTTGTCTAAACTAACTGCTAAGAATTCTGTTTTTTACTATGCTGGCGTGCACAGCGCTATGGCTTATATTATGGTCAGCTGTCGTGACTTTACTAAATAAGCTACTTAACTTCCCTTCAAGGGGCAGACCCTATTCGGCCCTGGTTTGAAGGAGATTATTGCTAATATCACTGGAGGAAAAGGTAATGCCCTTCCTCAGGACAGGTCCAAATCAAGGGCCAAAAAAGTCTAATTTTCGTGCCTTTCGAAACTTCAAGGCAGGCGTGGCATCAATTTCCTCTAAGGCAAATCAAGAGGGAACTTTTGCTTTGTCCAAGACGGTCTGGTGACAACCGGGCCTGCTGCTGCCTCTAAGACAGCATGTAGAACGGCTCCCTATCCGGTAACGGATCCTGTAGGGGGAAGACTTTCATTTTTCGCCCAGGCGTGGGCGAGAGAGAGAGGCCCAGGATCCCTGGGCATTGGAAATTATATCCCAGAGATATCTTCTGGATTTCAAAGCTTTCCCCCCCCCCAAAAAAGGGGAGATTTCCCCTTTCACAATTATCTGCAAACAGGATAAAGAAAGAGGCATTCTTACTCTGTGTACGAGACCCATCCAGTTCCAGGGGAGGAACAGGGATAGAATTTTTACTCAAATCTGTTTGTGGTTCCCAAGGAGAGGGAACCTTCAGATCTATTTTGGATCTAAAGATCTTAAACCAATTCCTTAGATTCCATCATTTAAGTTGGAAACTATTCGTACCATTTTAACTATGATCCAGGAGAGTCAATAGAGGACTACAATGGATTTGAAGGATGCTTATCCTCACATTACGATGCATAAAGATCACCATCGTTTTTCATGTTTGCCTTTCTAGACAGGCATTACCAGTTTGTAGCTCTTTCCTTTGGGTTAACTACAGCCCCAAGAATCTTTATGTAGGTTCTGGGGTCGCTTTGGCGGTCCTTAGACCGCGGGGCATAAAAATGGCCCCTTATTTAGACGACATCCCGATACAGGCGTCAAACATCCAAGTTGCCAAGTTTCATACAGACGTAGTAATGGCATTTCTGAGATCGCATGGGTGGAAAGTGAACAAGGAAAGAGTTCTCTATCCCCAATCTCAAGGGTTTCCCTCCTAGGGATTCTGATAGAAAATTTACCTGACGGAGTCAAGGTTGTCAAAGTTTCTAAATTTCTGCCGTGTTCTTCATTCCATCCGCGCCCTTTGGTGGCTCAGTACATGAATGTAATCGGCTTAATGGTAGCGGCAAGGGACATAGTATCGTTTGCACGCCTACTTTTCTGATCGCTGCAACTATGCATGCTCAGTCAGAGGAACGGGGATTACACAGATTTGTTCTCCTGTTAAATCTGGACCAAGAGATCAGAGATTCTCTTCTCTGGTGACTATCTCGGGTCCATCTGTCCAAGGGTATGACCTTCCGCAGGTCAGATGGGACAATTGTTACAACAGATGCCAGCCTTTTAGGTTGGGATACAGTCCGGAACTCCCTGAAGGCTCAGGGATAGTGGACTCAGGAGGAGACCCTCCTTCTAATGAATATTCTGGAACTGGGAGCGATATTCCATACTCTTCAGACTTGGCCTCAGTTAGCAACTCTGAGGTACATCATATTTCAGTCGGACAATATCACGACTGTGGCTTACATCAACCATCAAGGGGGAACAGAAGTTCCCTAGCGATGTTAGAAGTCTTAAAGTAATTCTCTGGACAGAGACTCACTCTTGTCTATCAGCTATACATATCCCAGGTGTTGAGAACTGGGAGACGGATTTTCTAAGTCGTCAGACTTTTCATCCAGGGGAGTGGGATTTCCTTCCGGAGGTGTTTGCACAAAATCAAGCATGAGAGTGCTTTGGCGTTTTTTGACAGCGCCTGCGTGGCCACGCAGGACCTAGTATGCAGATCTGGTGGACATGTCATCCTTTCCACCACGGTCTATGCTTCTGAGACAGGACCCTCTACCTCAAGGTCCTTTCAACCATCTAAATATAACTAATCTGAGTTGGACTGCCTGGAGACTGAACGTTTGATGTTATCAAAGCATGGCTTCTCCGAGTCAGTCATTGATACCTTAATACAGGCATGAAAGCCTGTCTCTAGGAAAATTTAACATAGATATGGTGTAAATATCTTATTGTTATGAATCCAAGGGTTACTCATGGAGTAAAGTCTGGATTCCCAAGATATTATCTTTTCTCCAAGATGATTTTGAGAAAGGATTGTCAGCTAGTTCCTTAAAAGGACAGATTTCTACTGTCTATTCTTTTGCACAAGCGTCTGGCAGGTATTCTAGACGTTCAGGCTTTTGGTCAGGCTTTGGTTAGAACCAAGCCTGTGTTTAAAACTGTTGCTTCGCCATGGAGCTTAAACCTGGTTCTTAAGGTTCTTCTAGGAGTTCCGTTTGAACTTTTTCATTCCATAGATATCAAACTTTTATCTTGGAAAGTTCTTTCTTGGTAGATATTTCCTCGGCTCGTAGAGTCTCCGAGTTATCTGCGTTACAATGTGATTCTCCTTATCTGGTCCTCTGTACGGATAAGGTAGTCCTACGTACCAACCTGGGTTTTTACCTAAGGTGGTATCTAACAAGAATATCACTCAAGAGATTGTTGTTCCGTTCTTGTATCCTAATCCTTCTTCAAAGAAGGAACGTCTATTACACAATTTGGACGTGGCTCGTGCTTTAAAGTTTTTCTTACAAGCTACTACAGATTTTCATCAAACATTCACCTTGTTTGTTGTCTATTCTGGACAGAGAGGAGAGGTCAAAAGACTTCAGCAACCTCTCTGTCCTTTTGGTTAAAAAGCATAATTCATTTAGCTTATGAGACTGCTAGACAGCAGCCTTCTGAAGGGATTACAGCTCATTCTACTAGAGCTGTGGTTTTCACTTGGGCCTTTTTAGAAGGAGGCTTCTGTTGAACAGATTTACGAGACGGAGTCTTGGTCTGCGCTTCATACTTTTTCAAATTTAACAAATTTGATACTTTGCTTCTTCGGAGGCTATTTTTGGGAGAAAGGGTTTTTTACAGGCAGTGGTCACTTCCGTTTAAGTACCTGCCTTGTCCCTCCCATCATCCGTGTACTTTTGCTTTGGTATTGGTATCCCATAAGTAATGGATGATCCGTGGACTGGATACACTTAACAAGAGAAAACATAATTTATGCTTACCTGATAAATTTATTTCTCTTGTAGTGTATCCAGTCCACGGCCCGCCCTGTCCTTTTAAGGCAGGTTTAAATTTTAATTAAACTACAGTCACCACTGCACCCTATGGTTTCTCCTTTTTTGTCTTGTTTCGGCCGAATGACTGGATATGACATGTGAGGGGAGGAGCTATATAGCAGCTCTGCATGGGTGATCCTCTTGCAACTTCCTGTTGGGAAGGAGAATATCCCATAAGTAATGGATGATCCGTGGACTGGATACACTACAAGAGAAATAAATGTATCAGGTAAGCATAAATTATGTTTTTTAACCCCTAATCTGCCGCTCCGTACACCGCCGCAACCTACGTTATCCCTATGTACCCCTAATCTGCTGCCCCTAACACCGCTGACCCCTATATTATATTTATTAACCCCTAATCTGCCACCCCCAACGTCGCCGCTACCTACCTACACTTATTAACCCCTAATCTGCCGACCGGACCTCACCGCTACTATAATAAATGTATTAACCCCTAATGCGCCTCACTCCTGACTCAAAAACCCTATAATAAATAGTAATAACCCCTAATCTGCCCTCCCTAACATCACCGACACCTAACTTCAAGTATTAACCCCTAATCTGCCGACCGGACCTCGCCGCTACTCTAATAAATGTATTAACCCCTAAAGCTAAGCCTAACACAATAGATCAGCCAATAGAATGCAAGCTCAATCTGATTGGCTGATTGAATCAGCCAATCGGATTGAACTTGAATCTGATTGGCTGATTCAATCAGCCAGTCAGATTTTTCCTACCTTAATTCCGATTGGCTGATAGAATCCTATCAGCCAATCGGAATTTGAGGGACGCCATCTTGGATGACGTCATTTAAAGGAACCTTCATTCGGACTTAGGACGTCGTTGGAATAGGATGGATCCGCGTCAGCTGCTTCAAGATGGTCCCGCTCCGCGCCGAATGGAAGAAGATAGAAGATGCCGCTTGGATGAAGATGTTTGCCGGTCCGGATCTCCTCTTCTTGCCGGATAGGATGAAGACTTCGGAGCCTCTTCTGAACCTCTTCTTGCCGGATAGGAGGAAGACTTCGGACCCTCTTCTGGACGGATCGGTGATACCCGGCGTGATGAAGACAAGGTAGGAAGATCTTCAGGGGCTTAGTGTTAGGTTTTTTAAGGGGGGTTTGGGTTAGATTAGGGGTATGTGGGTGGTGGGTTGTAATGTTGGGGGGGTATTGTATGTTTATTTAAATGCAAAAGAGCTGTTTTCTTTGGGGCATGCCCCGCAAAAGGCCCTTTTAAGGGCTGGTAAGGTAAGAGCTTTACAATTTTTATTTTAGAATAGGGTAAGGCATTTTTTTATTTTGGGGGGCTTTGTTATTTTTTTAGGGGGCTTAGAGTAGGTGTAATTAGTTTAAAATTCTTGTAATCTTTTTTTTATTTTTTGTAATTTAGTGGGTTTTTTTGTAATTTAGTGTTTGGGTTTTTTTGTAATTTAGTTTAGTTGATTTAATTGTAGATAATTGTAGATAGTTTATTTAATTAGTTTATTGATAGTGTAGTGTTAGGTTTAATTTTAACTTAGGTTAGGATTTATTTTACAGGTAATTTTATAATTATTTTAACTAGGTAACTATTAAATAGTTATTAACTATTTAATAGCTATTGTACCTGGTTAAAATAAATAAAAAGTTGCCTGTAAAATAAATATTAATCCTAAAATAGCTACAATATAATTATTAGTTATATTGTAGCTATATTAGGGTTTATTTTACAGGTAAGTATTTAGATTTAAATAGGAATAATTTATTTAATAAGAATTATTTTATTTCGTTAGAATAAAATTATATTTAATTTAGGGGGGTGTTAGGGTTAGGGTTAGACTTAGCTTTAGGGGTTAATACATTTATTAGAGTAACGGCGAGGTCCGGTCGGCAGATTAGGGGTTAATACTTGAAGTTAGGTGTCGGCGATGTTAGGGAGGGCAGATTAGGGGTTAATAAATATTATGTAGGGGTCAGCGATGTTAGGGGCAGCAGATTAGGGGTACATAGGGATAATGTAGGTTGCGGCGGTGTGTGGTCGGCAGATTAGGGGTTAAAAAATTTTAATAGAGTGGCGGCGATGTGGGGGGCCTCGGTTTAGGGGTACATAGGTAGTTTATGGGTGTTAGTGCACTTTAGAGCACAGTAGTTAAGAGCTTTATGAACCGGCGCTAGCCCAGAAAGCTCTTAACTCCTGGCTTTTTTCTGCGGCTGGAGTCTTGTCGTTAGGTTTCTAACGCTCACTTCAGCCAAGACTCTAAATACCGGCGTTAGAAAGATCCCATTGAAAAGATAGGATGCGCAATTGACGTAAGGGGATCTGCGGTATGGAAAAGTCGCGGCTGGAAAGTGAGCTTTAGACCCTTTCCTGACTGACTCTAAATACCAGTGGGCGGCCAAAACCAGCGTTAGGACCCCCTAACGCTGGTTTTGACGGCTAACGCAGAACTCTAAATCTAGGCGTTAGTTATTTAAATATTGAAAAAATAAGTGTAAAATGTTAGTGACCTAAAAGCAAAGGGGCTGCCATGTTGTAAGCTAGTAGGTTTCCTTCTGTGCTGAAGGTAATTAGGATCAGTTTTAAATGGGTCACAAGAATGTGCAACCAGAGTGTGGAATATACCAGTGTGTCTGGAGTCTGCATTTCCACATTTAAACAGGAATTGGAAAGCCAAAAACTTTTGGAATTAACCCCATAATGACCAACGCCGTACGTCCTCACAAAAAATACCCTCAACGACCGAGGACGTATGTCGTACGTTGTCGGTTTTGGAAAGCAGTGAAAGCAATCCTGATCGCTTCCAGCTGCTTTCCGGTTATTGCAGTGATGCCTCGATATCTAGGCATCCTGCAATAACATTTCTTACCCCTCCGATGCAGAGAGAGCCACTCTGTGGCCCTCTCTGCACCGGACATCGATGGCCGGTATCGTTGGTGGGTGGGGGAGGCGGGTGGGCAGCCATCGATGGCTTAGATCAGTAAGAGCAGGGCGAGATCGGGGGCGCATGCACGGGAGGCGGCGAGCAGGCGCGTGCACAGGGAGGGAGCGGGTGGGAACTGCTACATTACAGAAAATATGTTTGGCGAGAGTGGGGGGAGGAAAGTGCAGTAAAACCATATAAAAAACGGATCTGGGAGGGGTGGGGGGGGGAAGCTACACTACAGAAAAAAATTAAAAAAACACTTTTTTTTTTTTTTTTTTTTTTTTTTTTGTAAACTGGGTATACCCAAGATGGCTCCCAATAAGGTAGAGGGGGAAGGTTAGAGAGCTGTTTGGAGGGGGGGATCAGGGAGGTTGGGGGCTAAGGGGGGATACTTCACAGCAGCATATGTAAATATGCTAAATAAAAAAAAGCTACCTTTTTTATTTTAGTACTGGCAGACTTTCTGTCAGTACTTAAGATGGCTGGGACTTTTTTGGGTGGGGAGGGAAGAGAGCTGTTTTGGAGGAATCATGGGGTCTGATGTGTCAGGTGGGAGGCTGATCTCTACACTAAAGCTAAAATGAATCCTGCAAGCTACCTAATTAACCCCTTCACTGCTAGACATAATACATGTGTGATGTGCAGCGGCATTTAGCGGCCTTCTAATTACCAAAAAGCAATGCCAAAGCCATATAAGTCTGCTATTTCTGAACAAAGGGGATCCCAGAGAAGCATTTAAACCATTTGTGCCATAAATGCACAAGCTGTTTGTAAATAATTTCAGTGAGAAACCTAAAATTGTGAAAAATGTAACTTTTTTTTTTATTTGCTCGCATTTGGCGGTGAAATGGTGGCATGGAATATACCAAAATGGGCCTAGATCAATACTTTGGGTTGTCTACTACACTAAATTAAAGCTAAAATAAACCCTAGAAGCTCCCTACATGCTCCCTAATTAACCCCTTCACTGCTGGGCATAATACACGTGTGGTACGCAGTGGCATTTAGCGGCCTTCTAATTACCAAAAAGCAATGCCAAAGCCATATATGTCTGCTATTTCTGAACAAAGGGGATCCCAGAGAAGCATTTACAACAATTTGTGCCATAATTGCACAAGTTGTTTATAAATAATTTCAGTGAGAAACCTAAAGTTTGTGAAAAAGTGAACTTTTTTTTTATTTGATCGCATTTGGTGGTGAAATGGTGGCATGAAATTTACCAAAATGAGCCTAGATCAATACTTTGGGATGTCTTTTTAAAAAAAATATATACATGTCAAGGGATATTCAGAGATTCCTGACAGATATCAGGGTTCCAATGTAACTAGCGCTAATTTTGAAAAAAAGTGGTTTGGAAATAGCAAAGTGCTACTTGTATTTATTGCCCTATAACTTGCAAAAAAAGCAAAGAACATGTAAACTTTGGCTATTTCTAAACTCATGACAAAATTTAGAAACTATTTAGCATGGGTGTTTTTTGGTGGTTGTAGATGTGTAACAGATTTTGGGGGTCAAATTTAGAAAAAGTATGTGGTTTTTTTTCCATTTTTTACCTCATATTTTATAAAAAAAAAAAATTATAGTAAATTATAAGATATGATGAAAATAATGGTATCTTTAGAAAGTCCATTTAATGGCGAGAAAAACTGTATATAATATGTATGGTTACAGTAAATGAGTAAGAGGAAAATTACAGCTAAACACAAACACGTCCAAAACGGACAGAAAATGGAAAAGTGCTGTGGTCATTAAGGGGTTAAATGACAGGAATATGGGACAAAAGTATATTGTGTAGTTTGACTACATATAAAAATGTGATATTACAATCTCAGTGTTAAATATCCCTTTAATTGTTCTTATTTAACAGATGGAAGTAAGCCTTTTCCGGTTAACCATGGACAAACTAGTGATGATACTTTTTTAGAGGTTTGTAGTTAACTTTTTTTTTCTTACAAAATTGTACACATATCATGCTAAATGATTACACAGGCATTACTGACTATGCATACATCTACACTATGAAAAAAATATACATTTATTTGTCTTACATGATAGTGCTTTTGTTTATAAGCTATTAATGTGTAACGCTTCTACACCGTGATCCTACATACATATTATGTCTGTCTATGTGTGTGTGTGTATGTGTATATATATATATATATATGTATATATATATGTATATATATGTATATATATGTATATGTGTGTATATATGTATATATAGTATAGTATAAATGGTAAATACATGTGAAATACCGGAACCTCCTATTCAAAATCACGCAGTGAGGCAGAAGTAGCATTCATATGTTGTTTACACACTTACCCAAATGCATTAATTGATGCAGAATACAAAGTGAGTAGTCACACACAGAAAAGATATCTTGTCAACTATCACGTGACTGTAGCATAAAAGGGGGAAATTTTTTGGTAAAATCATCAAAAATGAAATTACAAACTTTTATGACTTAAATGTGGTTTTCTCACACATACAAGCATTCATAGGGTTTTCATGTAATACACAAGCTTTTACATGGTTTTTGACATTAACACTTTTCCTACGAATATACATTTTTACAGTTAGTGTTTTGCATTTATTTATGATTATGTTTCTTTTTGCTAAATAAAATCTGCAAAAACAATTGTGGACCTCTTATTTTAGAATCTACACTTTAGACTGACTTTTCCTATGTAAGCAATATTTTCTGACTTGGCAGAAATACATTATTGGCACTTTTCTAATATACGATTTCCCAAGTTAGGTTCTACAGTATATGAACATGTAAAGTTGTGATATAGTTTTTTTCAGCTTGTAAAATGTAGCATATAACCAAGAGATAACATAATTTATGTAAGAACTTACCTGATAAATTCATTTCTTTCATATTGGCAAGAGTCCATGAGCTAGTGACATATGGGATATACAATCCAACCAGGAGGGGCAACGTTTCCCAAACCTCAAAATGCCTATAAATACACCCCTCACCACACCCACAATTCAGTTTAACGAATAGCCAAGCAGTGGGGTGATAAAGAAAGGAGTAGAAAGCATCAACAAAGGAAATTTGGAAATAATTGTGCTTGATACAAAAAATCATAACCACCATATAAAGGGTGGGCCTCATGGACTCTTGCCAATATGAAAGAAATGAATTTATCAGGTAAGTTCTTACATAAATTATGTTTTCTTTCATGTAATTGGCAAGAGTCCATGAGCTAGTGACATATGGGATATCAATACCCAAGATGTGGAGTCTTCGACTCGAGTCACTAGAGAGGGAGGGAATAAAAATAAAAACAGCCATATTTCGCTGAAAAAAATTAATCCACAACCCACAAAAATAAGTTTATTTTCATGTTTGAAAGAAAAAAACTTAAATCAAAAAGCAGAAGAATCAAACTGAAACAGCTGCCTGAAGAACTTTTCTACCAAAAACTGCTTCCGAAGAAGCAAATACATAAAAACGGTAGAATTTAGTAAATGTATGCAAAGAGGACCAAGTCGCCGCTTTGCAAATCTGATCAACTGAAGCTTCATTCTTAAAAGCCCACGAAGTGGAGACTGATCTAGTAGAATGAGCTGTAATTCTCTGAGGCGGGGCCTGACCCGACTCCAAATAAGCTTGATGAATCAAAAGTTTCAACCAAGAAGCCAAGGAAATAGCAGAAGCCTTCTGACCTTTCCTAGGACCAGAAAATAAAACAAATAGACTGGAAGTCTTCCTGAAATCTTTAGTAACTTCCACATAATATTTCAAAGCTCTTACCACATCCAAAGAATGTAAGGATCTCTCCAAAGAATTCTTAGGATTAGGACACAAGGAAGGGACAACAATTTCCCTACTAATGTTGTTAGAATTCACAACCTTAGGTAAAAATTGAAAAGAAGTCCGCAAAACTGCCTTATCCTGATGAAAAATCAGAAAAGGAGACTCACAAGAAAGAGCAGATAGCTCAGAAACTCTTCTAGCAGAAGAGATAGCCAAAAGGAACAACACTTTACAAGAAAGTAGTTTAATGTCCAAAGAATGCATAGGCTCAAATGAAGGAGCCTGTAAAGCCTTCAGAACCAAATTAAGACTATAAGGAGGAGAAATTGATTTAATGACAGGCTTAATACGAACTAAAGCCTGAACAAAACAGTGAATATCAGGAAGTATAGCAATCTTTCTGTGAAATAAAACAGAGCAGAGATTTGTCCTTTCAAGGAACTTGCAGACAAACCCTTATCCAAACCATCCTGAAGGAACTGTAAAATTCTAGGAATTCTAAAAGAATGCCAGGAGAATTTATGAGAAGAACACCATGAAATGTAAGTCTTCTAAACTCTATAATAAATCTTTCTAGAGACATATTTATGAGTTTGTAACATAGTATTAATCACTGAGTCAGAGAAACCTCTATGACTTAGAACTAAGCGTTCGATTTCCATACCTTCAAATTTAATGATTTGAGAACCTGATTGAAAAATCGGACCTTGAGATAGTAGGTCCGGCCGTAACGGAAGTGGCCAAAGCGGGCAACTGGACATCCGAACCAGATCCGCATACCAAAACCTGTGTGGCCATGCTGGAGCCACCAGCAACACAAAAGACTGTTCCATGATGATTTTGGAGATCACTCTTGGAAGAAGAACTAGAGGCGGGAAGATGTAAGCAGGTTGATAACACCAAGGAAGTGTCAGCGCATCCACTGCTTCCGCCTGAACATCCCTGGACCTGGACAGGTATCTGGGAAGTTTCTTGTTTAGATGAGAGGCCATGAGATCTATCTCTGGAAGCCCCCACATCTGAACAATCTGAGAAAACACATCTGGATGGAGAGACCACTCCCCTGAATGTAAAGTCTGGCGGCTGAGATAATCCGCCTCCCAATTGTCTACACCTGGGATATGCACCGCAGAGATTAGACAATAGCTGGATTCCGCCCAGGCAAGTATCCGAGATACTTCTTTCATAGCTTGGGGACTGTGAGTCCCACCCTGATGATTGACATAAGCCACAGTTGTGATATTGTCTGAAAACAAATGAACGGTTTTCTCTTTAGCAGAGGCCAGAACTGAAGAGCCCTGAGAATTGCACGGAGTTCGAAAATATTTATTGGTAATCTCGCCTCTTGAGATTTCCAAACCCCTTGTGCTGTCAGAGATCCCCAAACAGCTCCCCAACCTGAAAGACTCGCATCTGTTGTGATCACAGTCCAGGTTGGGCGAACAAAAGAAGCCCCTTGAACCAAACGATGGTGATCTATCCACCATGTCAGAGAGTGTCGTACATTGGGATTCAAGGATATTAATTGTGATATCTTTGTATAATCCCTGCACCATTGATTCAGCATAAAAAGCTGTAGAGGTCTCATGTGAAAACGAGCAAAGGGGATCGCGTCCGATGCTGCAGTCATGACACCTAAAACTTCCATGCACATAGCCACTGAAGGGAACGACTGAGACTGAAGGAGCCGGCATGCTGTGACCAATTTTAAATGTCTCTTGTCTGTTAGAGACAGAGTCATGGACACTGAATCTATCTGGAAGCCTAAAAAGGTGACCCTTGTCTGAGGAATCAAGAAACTTTTTGGTAAATTGATCCTCCAACCATGTTTCCGAAGAAACAACACTAGTTGATTCATGTGAGATTCTGCAGTATCTAAAGACTGAGCTTAGTACCAAGATATCGTCCAAATAAGGAAACACTGCAATACCCTGTTCTCTGATTACAGATAGTAGGGCACCCAAAACCTTTGAAAAGATTCTTGGAGCTGTTGCTAGGCCAAATGGAAGAGCAACAAATTGGTAATGCTTGTCTAGAAAAGAGAATCTCAGAAACTGAAAGTGTTCTGGATGAATCGGAATATGAAGGTATGCATCCTGCAAGTCTATTGTGGACATATAATGTCCTCGCTGAACAAAAGGCAGAATAGTCCTTAAAGTCACCATCTTGAAAGTTGGTACTCTTACATAACGATTCAAAATTTTTAGATCCAGAACTGGTCGGAATAAATTTTCTTTCTTTGGTACAATGAATAGGTTTGAATAAAACCCCAAACCTTGTTCCTGAGGAGGAACTGGCATGATTACCCCTGAAGACTCCAGGTCTGAAACACACTTCAGAAAAACCTGAGCTTTTACTGGATTTACAGGGATGCGTGAGAGAAAAAATCTTCTCACAGGAGGTCTTATTTTGAATCCTATTCGATACTCTTGAGAGACAATGCTCTGAATCCAATGATTTTGGATAAATTTTATCCAAAAATCCTTGAAATACCTTAATCTGCCCCCTACCAGCTGAGCTGGCATGAGGGCCGCACCTTCATGCGGATTTAGGGGCTGACTTTGGTTTCCTAAATGGCTTGGATTTATTCCAATTTGAGGAAGGCTTCCAATTGGAAGCAAATTCCTTGGGGGAAGGATTGAGTTTTTGTTCCTTATTCTGACGAAAGGAACAAAAACGATTAGAAGCCTTAGATTTACCCTTAGGTTTTTTATCCTGAGGCAAAAAAACTCCTTTTCCCCCAGTGATAGTTGAAATAATAGAATCCAACTGAGAACCAAATAAATTATTGTAATCTAGATTTAGATGTCATATCAGCATTCCAGGATTTAAGCCACAAAGCTCTTCTAGCTAAAACAGCTAAAGACATGGATCTAACATCAATTTTGATAATATCAAAAATGGCATCACAAATAAAATTATTAGCATGTTGCAGTAAGCGAACAACGCTAGATATGTCAGAATCCAATTCGTGTTGCGCTAAATTCTCCAACGAGAAAGTTGATGCAGCCGCAACATCAGCCAAAGAAATAGCAGGTCTGAGAAGATGACCTGAATATAAATAGGCCTTCCTTAGATAAGATTAAAGCTTCCTATCTAAAGGATCCTTAAAGGAAGTACTATCTTCCATAGGAATAGTGGTACGTTTAGCAAGAGTAGAAATAGCTCCATCAACTTTGGGGATTTTTTCCCAAAACTAGATTTTGCTGGTAAAGGATACAATTTTTTAAACCTTGAAGAAGGAATAAAAGAAGTACCTGGCTTATTCCATTCCCTAGAAATAATATCAGAAATAGCCTCAGGAATGGGGAAAACCCCTGGGGAAACCACAGGAGGTTTAAAAACAGCATTTAAACGTTTATTAGACTGAACGTCAATAGGACTGGTTACCTCAATATCCAAAGTAATTAACACTTCTTTTAATAAAGAACGCATATACTCTATTTTAAATAAATAAGTAAATTTGTCAGTGTCAATGTCTGAGGAAGGATCTTCTGTTTCAGATAGATCCTCATCAGAAGAGGATGAATAATTATGTTGTTGGTCATTTGAAATTTCATCAGCTAAATGAGAAGTTTTAAAAGACCTTTTACGTTTATTAGAAGGTGGAAATGCAGACAAAGCCTTCATAATAGAATCAGAAACAAATTCTTTAAAATTTACAGGTATATCATGCACATTAGAAGTTGAAGGAACTGCACCTGGCAATGTACTATTACTGATGGAAACACTATCTGCATGTTAAAGTTTATCATGACAACTATTACAAATGACATTCGGTGGAATAATTTCTACAATTTTACAACAAATGCACTTAGCTTTGGTAGAACCGATGTCAGGCAGCAGTGTTCCAGGAGAAACTTCTGAGACAGGATCAAAATGGGACATCTTGCATAATGTAAGAGAAAAAACAACATATAAAGCAAAATTTTCTATTTCCTTATATGACAGTTTCAGGAATGGGAAAAAATGCAATAGCATAGGCCTCTGAAAGCAAAAAGCAAGAGGCAAACAAACCAGGGCTATTGAAATAATGAAAAAAGTTTGGCGCGAAGTATGACGCACAACGTAATGTAAACTCTTTTTTTGGCGCCAAAAATGACCGGAAATTACACACTTGCATCACTAATGACGGCGCCGTGTGAAAGGTCTCGGCGTCACGTATGACGCCGGAAATGACGAAGTTGCGTCATAAATGTACTTTTTCGCGCCAAAATTTTTCCGCGCCAAAAATGACGCAATAAAGTTTAGCATTTGACGCACCCACGGGCCTAATACCCACAATTGCAAGAAGTAGTCAATTGAAAAAAGACTAAACCCCAGGTAAGAAATAGATTTCTTAAAAAATTTTACATTCCCAAATATGAAATTGACAGTCTGCAGAAGAAAATACATGAACCTGACTCATGGCAAATATAAGTACAATACATATATTTAGAACTTTATATAAATGCATAAAGTGCCAAACCATAGCTGAGAGTGTCTTAAGTAATGAAAACATACTTACCAAAAGACACCCATCCACATATAGCAGGTAGCCAAACCAGTACTAAAACAGTTATTAGTAGAGGTAATGGTAAATTGAGAGTATATCGTCGATCTGAAAAGGGAGGTAGGAGATGAATCTCTACGACCGATAACAGAGAACCTATGAAATAGACCCCCGTTAGGGAAATCATCGTATTCAAATAAGTGATACTCCCTTCACGTCCCTCTGACATTCGCTGTACTCTGAAAGGAATCGGGCTTCAACCATGCTGAGAAGCGCATATCAAGGTAGAAATCTTAGCACAAACTTACTCATAGGAGGCAAAGTTTGTAAAACTGAATTGTGGGTGTGGTGAGGTGTGTATTTATAGGCATTTTGAGGTTTGGGAAACTTTGCCCCTCCTGGTAGGATTGTATATCCCATATGTCACTAGCTCATGGACTCTTGCCAATTACATGAAAGAAAATACATTTGACACATAAAGACATTTTGTTGTTGTTGATGGTTTACCTGAAAGACCACATATTAATCCATCTACGTGCAATCAATTTAGACCCAAAATAGCCTTTATTTCAATTAGACGGCTATCAAGCATGCAGTTCTTTTTATTTTCACTCCTGTGACCAGCTACATTAGACGGCAATGTGACTTATAACTCCTCTGTATCAGTAGGTCAAATTATTTTGCTCCCTTTTCATGTAATTTCATGTAAGTTCTGAAATTTGAGCAAATGCACCCTGCTGACTTTTCAAGGCTAACTTAGCTACATATATCCCACGTATTGTCTTTATCAGATAAGAACTGCCAAACAATGCCCGTTATACTAACATTATAACCTGGGCTAGTCTTGTTGTCTGCAGACTAAAGCCCAGATTGGCTTCTCCAAATAAGGCAAATGGTGGGTGGGGTTTGGCTATTGAAAAACATTTGCAGTAAAATGATGTTAATTTGCTTTAAAAACATTAAAGGACCAGTCAACACAGTACATTTGCATAATCAACAAATGCAAGATAACAAGACAATACAATAGCACTTAGTCTGAACTTTAAATGAGTAGTAGAATTTGTTTTCTGACAATTATAAAAGTTATGTCTATTTCCACTCCCCCTGTACCATGTGACAGCCATCAGCCAATTACAAATGCATACACGTACCATGTGACAGCCATCAGTCATTCACAAATGCATACACACTTATTCTTGCACATGCTCAGTATGAGCTGGTGATTTAAAATGTTTAAATATAAAAAGACTGTGCACATTTTGTTAATGGAAGTAAGCTGGAAAGTTGTTTAAAATTGCATGCTCTATCTGAATAATGAAAGCTTAATTTTGATTGAGTGTCCCTTTAAGACTTGGGTGATATTACTGTATAGCTGCAACACAACAGAGATGCCTTCATTACAAAGGGTTTCTGTCCCTTTCAGATGATTTAAAGATTGGATCAGAACATGATACACCTGGCTTTTTGTACACAATAAAGTAAAAACTCTGCAAATAAAAAAAGATAACCTAAATTGCAGCTTTACCTTCGTACAGGTTTACACCAAAATCTGAAAAGTAAATGAAAAGCTTATAGCAATTGTTTAGGAGAATTCCTGTTATCAATTTGTGATTGTTTAGATAAGTGAGATGAATAGGTTCAGATTTGGTGAGTTCAAGCATTGCAGTCTGTGCAGATAAAGCTTTGCCAGCTATTTTGTTGTGGACGTAGTCGTGGTTACAGTATTCTATTAATTGTCTAGCACCTCGCCTCCCTACTGATGCTGTCCAGCTATAGATAAACTGTTGTGCAATACATTGATTTCAAATGCTGGATTCTTTCTGTTTTACTGTTGCATTTGTTTACTTGGCTTTTGTATTTTATCATTGAACCCCTCAGGCCACTGGCTAGTAGGGGAGTGCGCAACAGTACAACAAACAATAGGTTTTATTGAAAATGGCGTCTTCATTATTTTGCCTAGAAGTTTATATGGAATAATGCAAAAGCTTCTTGTGTTGTCATGTACTGGGGGGGGAAACATGTCAGTACACAGATATATATAAGCAATGTCACCAATACTTTGACAGCCTTGTTATTTACCATGTATAGTTATGTACTGGTATAAAAGTATCCATTACCTAAAAATGGAAGTTTAATTGCCACACCTTTTGTAAATTATATAATAAAATGTATTTCATTTCCAGAGTTCCCTAAAAGCAATAGAATGGTTAGTAATGTCGTTTTAATAACATAAGCAAATGGTTTGTCATTAAACTGTTGTTTTTTTTTTGTTTGTTTGTTTTTTTTTTATGTAGGATGCTGTTGAAGTCTGTAAAAAGTTTATGGAGCGTGATCCAGATGAACTGAGGTTTACCGTGGTTGCTTTCTCCAAAGCATAATAAAGCCTAAGCTACCCGGCCCAAATGATCCTGCCATTTGGAACTAAAGCAAAGAGTTAATACTGTTTTTATATTCTCACATGCCTGCCTATCGGAGTACTGTACAATAATAAAAACATTTGATAAGTCTCTGACATCTTTCTGTTGAATTAATAGTACAGTGACAAAGGAACAGGAAATGATTTTGGAACAAATTATACCAATAATAAGCTAAAGTTAATCTTTATGTATTTATATACCCTCTGGAATGTAACAAGCCTTATTAGCTATAACATTGGATGGATTTATCTAAAACTTCTAAACTTTCCTGTGTAGGAATAGCATAAAGACAGAGAGAGAAATGTGTAATCAAGAGTCAGATGGGGAAAATACATTGGGAAGAAGAACAGGACATGTGAAGGGGATGTAGAGATGGAAATAGAGGAGGGAAAGGGTTAAAGAGGGAGATGGGAAGGATGTGAATGGGCGGTTAGTGCAGGTGACGGGAAGAAGCTTTGAAAAATATTTATAATGGGTATTAATTAATAGGCATGTGCATTCGTTTTCCTTTCGTGAGCATCTGAACGCGGATGCTCGTGGCATTCAGCTCTTTTCGGAGACTGATTTCTGATTGTGAAATACAACCCTTAGTGTTTTGCACTTTCACAAGAAGAAATCCAGCTCCAAAAAGAGCTGAATGCAGCGAGCAGCCGCTTTCTTCCGCATTCAGATGCTCACAAAAGGCGCAAATGCACATGCCTATTAATTAGTATAGCTGATGTCACAAAAAGTACCATTAAAGAGGAGAATTTTTGTTATTCAGCGTTCATTTACTAAACTAATGCCAAATATGGCTGCAGACAGCGGCATTCAGCTATTTTCGGTACCCAATTTATTTGTGTGCAAATCCAGATATTTGTCTGTTGCACTATTACAAATACATCCTGCCCATGTCTAATTAACTGTAGATTGTTTGGTTTGTTTGTTTTTTTCTTTTTGCAACATCTGATTATTCAGTTTATAGTATACTTTTACTGATCCATAGGGGCCCATTTATCAAGCAGTCAATCGGCCCCAATGCATCTATTTCCGTGCCGGAAACAGGAGTTAAGAAGCAGCGGTCTTAAGAGGCGGCGGACAGCAATCCGCCCAATTGGATACGCAAATCTGCAGGGGGCAGCATTAAACAAGCATTTTTTGTGACGTACGCTGTCTGCAATTATCAATGTGCGGCAAGCGGATCATGTCGGCTCACACTGATAATTCGGCCCCATAGTGTGTTCTGGTAAATAGACCTTAACATACGGTCTCAAAGTGTTAAATTCACAGTTTTTGAGACTTCATAGTGCATATAGCCACCAATAGTTCCTGCTTCCTATTGTCTCCACCACCTCAGATGTCATGTAGATAAATCACCTTGAACAATGAATTTGGGGTTTATTTGCTCTTGCACTGTTGCAGTAGAAAGATTAGCTGCTATTCTAAATTTCACCACCCATTGTGCATCACAAGTGACAATTGCAGGCAGACAATCTTAAGGCCTGCCATTTTGACAGAGCGAGAGGGGCACCTACACAGGTTCCCTCACTTTGGTGGGCCCCGCAATGTCAGCAGTGAGGTTATGAGATGGTGCAATGCATATGTTGTATTTAGTTTGAGAAGTGTTTATGGTATAAGGAGGTCTAATATTTGTTATTCTTTATATAGGTATTACTAAATGTTGGCACAGGTGTGGGCCATACAAGGGCCACTGCATACAGGGGTGGGGAATAAGGGTACTGGGCTGAGGGACCCCACACATTTTTCTTGCCAGGGCCTTGTAAATGCTAAGGTTGACCCTTACAGTCTTAATACATTTTCTCTTGTAAAGGTGTATCCAGTCCAGGGGTTCATCCATTACTTGTGGGATATTCTCCTTCCCAACATGAAGCTGCAAGAGGACACCCACAGCAGAGCTGTCTATATAGCTCCTCCCCTAACTGCCACCCCCAGTCATTCTCTTGCAGCTCTCGACAAGAAAGGAAGTATCGAGAGATGTGATTTAGTGTAGTTTTTACCTTCAATCAAAAGTTTGTTATTTTTAAACGGTACCGGCGTTGTACTGTTTTACTCTCAGGCAGAAATTGGAAGAAGAATTCTGCCTGGAGGTTGATGATCTTAGCGGTTTGTAACTAAGGCCCATTGCTGTTCTCACACATAACTGAAGAGTATGGAAAGAAAACTTCAGTTGGGGGGACGGTCTGCAGATTGCCTGCTTTGAGGTATGTTCAGTATATTTTTTTCTAGAGAGGTGATAAGGTCTAGAAAATGCTGACAGTGCCTGGTATATTTGAGGTATGCCTGATACAGTGATTTAACAGCAACTGGGATCATGCTTGCAAAAAAGGGTAATATTCATGTTTATACTCATATTACTTAGTGTAAAAACGTTTGCATGTTTTATAGTAAAAACGTTTTTTCTCTGAGGGTGATAAATCTTTATTTGGGGCCTAGTTTTCCACATGGCTGTTATTTTTCTCCTAGGAGTAGTTTTTTAAGGCCCTCTGACATTGAGTGCATGGTGGGAGGGGCCTATTTTCGCGCACTTTATGCGCAGTTAATATACAGACTGAGACATCCAGCTTCCCTAAAGGAGTCCTCTGGCATCTAGGACCACTATAGAGAGTGTTTTTCCTGCAAAAAATCGTTTTTAAGGGCAGGTAGGGCCACAGCAGAGCTGTGGCAGTGTGTTTGACTGTTTTTTAATGGTTTTTCAGTTTTTCTAATCCGTTTTGGGGGCTAAGGGGTTAATCATCCATTTGCTAGTGGGTGCAATGCTGCTTTAGTCTCTTATACACACTGTAAAAATTTCGTAGTGTTTACTACTTTTTATCACTGTTTTGCAGTTTTTGGGGTAGTTTTTTTCTCTTAAAGGCACAGTACCGTTTTTGTTTAATTGCTTTATCACATTTATTAAAGTGTTTTCCAAGCTTGCTGGTCTCATTACTAGTCTGTTAATCATGTCTGACATAGAGGAAACTCCTTGTTCATTATGTTTAGAAGCCATTGTGGAACCCCCTCTTAGAATGTGTGCCAAATGCACTGACCTTTCTATAATTTATAAAGACCATATTATGGGTTTTAAGGATTTATCACCATAGGTTTCTCAGACTGACAAAAGGGAGGTTAAACCACCTAGCTCTCCCAGTGTGTCAGAACCTATATCTCCCGCGCAAGTGACGCCAAGTACATCTGGCGCTTCCAATGCGTTTACCTTACAAGACATGGAGGCAGTTATGAATCATACCCTCACAGATGTATTGTCCAAGCTGCCAGGGTTACAAGGAAAGCGAGACAGCTCTGGGACTAGAACAAATACAGGGCTTTCTGACGCTTTAGTAGCTATGTCTGATATACCCTCACAATGTACAGAAGCCAAAGCAGTAGAGCTTCTATCTGTGGGTGACATTTCTGTTTCAGGGAAGGCGTTACTTCAGTCTGACTCTGAAATGACAGGATTTAAATTTAAGCTTGAACACCTCCGCTTGTTGCTCAGGGAGGTTTTAGCAACTCTGGATGACTGTGACACCATTGTAGTCCCAGAGAAATTGTGTAGATTGGATAAATACTATGCAGTACCTACTTACACTGATGTTTTTCCAATACCCAAGAGGTTTTCAGAAATTATTACGAAAGAATGGGATAGACCAGGTGTACCGTTCTCTCCCCCTCCTGCGTTTAAAAAGATGTTTCCCATAGATGCCGCTACACGGGACTCGTGGCAGACGGTCCTTAAGGTGGAGGGAGCAGTTTCTACCCTAGCTAAGCGTATAACTATTCCCGTTGAGGACAGTTGTGCTTTCCTAGATCCAATGGATAAAAAATTAGAGGGTTTCCTTAAGAAAATCTTTATACAACAAGGTTTTATTCTCCAGCCTCTTGCATGCATTGCCCCAGTCACTGCTGCAGCAGCAGCTTTCTGGTTTGAGTCTCTTGAAGAGGCTCTACAGGTGGAGACCCCGTTGGATGATATCCTAGACAGGCTTAAAGCTCTTAAGTTAGCCAATTCATTTATTTCTGATGCCGTTTTTCATTTAACTAAGCTAACGGCTAAGAATTCAGGTTTTGCCATTCAGGCGCGTAGGGCGCTATGGCTTAAATCCTGGCCAGCTGACGTTACTTCAAAGTCTAAGCTTCTCAACATCCCCTTCAAAGGGCAGACCCTATTCGGGCCTGGACTAAAGGTAATCATTTCTGATATTACTAAAGGGAAAGGCCACGCCCTTCCCCAGGATAGGTCCAACAAATTAAGGACCAAACAGACTAATTTTCGTTCTTTTCGGAACTTCAAGAGTGGCGCAGCTTCAACTTCCTCTACTACAAAACAAGAAGGAAATTTTTGCCCAGTCCAAGCCAGTCTGGAGACCTAGCCAGGCTTGGAGCAAGGGAAAGCAGGCCAAAAAAACGACAGCATAAAGGAGTAGCCCCCGATCCGGGACCGGATCTAGTTGGGGGTAGACTTTCTCTCTTCGCCCAGGCTTGGGCAAGAGACGTCCAGGATCCCTGGGCTCTGGAGATTGTTTCCCAGGGATATCTTCTGGATTTCAAAGCCTCATGCCCAAAAGGGAGATTTCATCTCTCACAATTATCTGCAGACCAGATAAAGAGAGAGGCATTCTTACGTTGTGTTCAAGACCTTCTGGCCATGGGAGTGATCCACCCAGTTCCAAGGGAGGAACAGGGGCAAGGATTCTATTCAAATCTGTTTATAGTTCCCAAAAAAGAGGGAACTTTCAGACCAATCTTGGATCTCAAGATCCTTAACAAATTTCTCAGGGTCCCATCCTTCAAGATGGAGACTATTCGAACCATCCTACCTTTGATCCAGGAGGGTCAATATATGACTACCGTGGACTTAAAGGATGCTTATCTCCACATTCCGATACACAGAGATCATTATCGGTTTCTCAGGTTTGCCTTCCTAGACAGGCATTACCAGTTTGTGGCTCTTCCCTTCGGGTTAGCCACGGCACCAAGAATCTTTACGAACGTTCTAGGGTCCCTACTGGCGGTTCTAAGGCCACGGGGCATAGCGGTGGCCCCTTACCTAGACGACATTCTGATACAGGCGTTGACTTTTCAAATCGCCAAGTCCCATACGGACATTGTTCTGGCCTTTCTGAGGTCTCACGGGTGGAAGGTGAACGAAGAAAAGAGTTCTCTCTCCCCTCTCACAAGAGTTTCCTTCCTAGGAACGCTGATAGATTCAGTAGAAATGAAGATTTTTCTGACAGAGGTCAGGTTGTCAAAGCTTCTAACTTCCTGCCGTGCTCTTTATTACACTTCTCAGCCGTCAGTGGCTCAGTGTGTGGAAGTAATCGGCTTAATGGTAGCGGCAATGGACATAGTTCCGTTTGCCCGCCTACATCTCAGACCACTGCAACTTTGCATGCTCAATCAGTGGAATGGGGATTACACAGATTTGTCCCCTCTGCTAAATCTGGATCAAGAGACCAGAGATTCTCTTCTCTGGTGGCTATCTCAGGTCCATCTGTCCAGGGGAATGAGTATCCGCAGGCCAGAATGGACTATAGTGACGACAGATGCCAGCCTTCTGGGCTGGGGTGCAGTCTGGAACTCCCTGAAGGCTCAGGGTTCGTGGACTCAGGAGGAAGTCCTCCTTCCGATAAACATTCTGGAACTAAGAGCGATATTCAATGCTCTTCAGGTTTGGCCTCAGCTAGCTGCGGTCAGGTTCATCAGATTTCAGTCAGACAACATCACGACTGTAGCCTATATCAACCATCAGGGGGGGACAAAGAGCCCCCTGGCGATGTTGGAGGTTTCAAAGATAATTCTATGGGCAGAGGTTCACTCTTGCCATCTCTCAGCTATCCATATCCCAGGAGTAGAGAACTGGGAGGCGGATGTTCTAAGTCGGCAGACTTTTCATCCGGGGGAGTGGGAGCTCCATCCGGAGGTATTTGCCCAGCTGATTCACTTATGGGGCAAACCAGAACTGGATCTCATGGCGTCTCGTCAGAACGCCAAGCTTCCTTGTTACGGGTCCAGGTCCAGGGATCCCAAGGCAGCGCTGATAGATGCTCTAGCAGCGCCCTGGTCCTTCAGCCTGGCTTATGTGTTTCCACCGTTTCCTCTGCTCCCTCGTCTGATTGCCAAGATCAAGCAGGAGAGAGCTTTGGTGATTTTGATAGCTCCTGCGTGGCCACGCAGGACTTGGTATGCAGATCTGGACTCTGCCACTAAGACAGAACCTTCTACTTCAAGGTCCTTTCAAACATCCAAATCTAATTTCTCTGCGTCTGACTGCTTGGAGACTGAACGCTTGATTCTATCAAAGCGTGTTTTTTCTGAGTCGGTCATTGATACCTTAATTCAGGCTCTCAAGCCTGTCACCAGGAAAATCTATCATAAGATATACAGGCCCATTTATCAAAGGGCTTGCGGACCTGATCCGACACTGCGGATCAGGTCCGCAAGACCTCGCTAAATGCGGAGAGCAATACGCTCTCCGCATTTAACATTGCACCAGCAGCTCACAAGAGCTGCTGGTGCAACGCCGCCCCATGCTGACTCGCGGCCAATCGGCCGCCAGCAGGGAGCTGTCAATCAACCTGATCGTATTCGATCGGGTTGATGTCCGGCGATTCCTGTCCGCCTGTTCAGAGCAGGCGGACAGGGTTATGGAGCAGCGGTCTTTAGACCGCTGCTTCATAAGTTGTGTTTCTGGCGAGTCTGAAGACTCGCTAGAAACACGGCCCTTCAAGCTCCATACGGAGCTTGATAAATGGGCCTGATGGTGTAAATATCTTCCTTGGTGTGAATCCAAAGGTTACTCATGGAGTAAAGTCAGGATTCCTAGAATCTTATCTTTTCTCCAGGAGGGATTGGAGAAAGGATTGTCTGCTAGTTCCTTAAAGGATTACTTTGTTATAATTTTTAAGCTAAACAACTAACATATTAAAGTTAATAAACATTAATTAAAACCTACTGACCTATATTTTCTCCAAAACGAAGTTTCATAACGTTCTAAAAGTTATATCTTTTATTCGCCGATGATGATGTTATCCTGCCCACTATTTTCAGCACTGCATGTTCAAAATACTTAAACAAATAACTTTGTGTTTAAAGTGCCATTTTGAAACCTAGGTATTGTAAACGGATTGGTACAGAGCAAAGGATACCCACGGAGTGGGTTTGGAAAACAATTAAATTTGCAGACAAGATTTCTGATATACGGTAGAGATATGTTAATGAAATGCTATTGATAAAAAGCGTATTTGGGGTAGTTAGTTAGTAACAGACATAGAAAATATTTACTTACAGTGGCCCTTTAAAGGGACAGATTTCTGCTCTGTCTATTCTTTTGCACAAACGTCTGGCTGAGGTTCCAGAAGTTCAGGCGTTTTGTCAGGCTTTAGTTAGAATTAAGCCTGTGTTTAAACCTGTTGCTCCGCCATGGAGTTTAAATTTAGTTCTTAAGGTTCTTCAAGGGGTTCCGTTTGAACCTCTGCATTCCATAGATCTTAAACTTTTATCTTGGAAAGTTCTGTTTCTAGTAGCTATCTCCTCGGCTCGAAGAGTTTCGGAGTTATCTGCTTTACAGTGTGATTCCCCTTATATGATTTTCCATGCAGATAAGGTAGTTTTGCGTACCAAACCTGGGTTTCTTCCTAAGGTAGTATCTAATAAGAACATCAATCAGGAGATTGTTGTTCCTTCATTATGTCCTAATCCTTCCTCAAAGAAGGAACGTATTTTCACAATCTTGATGTGGTTCGTGCTTTAAAGTTTTTATTTACAAGCTACCAAGGATTTTCGTCAAACATCTGCTTTGTTTGTTGTCTACTCTGGACAGAGGAGAGGCCAAAAGGCATCGGCAACTTCTCTTTCTTTTTGGCTAAGAAGTATAATACGCTTAGCTTATGAGACTGCTGGCCAGCAGCCTCCTGAAAGAATTACAGCTCATTCTACTAGAGCGGTAGCTTCCACATGGGCTTTTAAAAATGAGGCCTCTGTTGAACAGATTTGTAAGGCGGCGACTTGGTCTTCGCTTCATACTTTTTCTAAATTCTATAAATTCGATACTTTTTGCTTCTTCGGAGGCTATTTTTGCGAGAAAGGTCTTACAGGCAGTGGTGCCTTCCGTTTAAGGGCCTGCCTTGTCCCTCCCTTCATCCGTGTCCTAAAGCTTTGGTATTGGTATCCCACAAGTAATGGATGAACCCGTGGACTGGATACATCTTTACAAGAGAAAACAAAATTTATGCTTACCTAATAAATTTATTTCTCTTGTGGTGTATCCAGTCCACGGCCCGCCCTGTCATTTTAAGGCAGGTGTTTTTTTATTTTTAAACTACAGTCACCACTGCAACCTATAGTTTCTCCTTTTTTCTTGCTTGTCTTCGGACGAATGACTGGGGGTGGCAGTTAGGGGAGGAGCTATATAGACAGCTCTGCTATGGGTGTCCTCTTGCAGCTTCCTGTTGGGAAGTAGAATATCCCACAAGTAATGGATGAACCCGTGGACTGGATACACCACAAGAAAAATAAATTTATCAGGTAAGCATAAATTTTGTTTTCCCTATAGTGTGACTTTAACGCTCTGCTATCCTGTACCCAGCGCTGCATAGGCACAGGCTGCAGATTCTTCACCTACCATACTTTATTTCTGAGAAGAGGCTATACATTCCTCTGTGTGCTTGGCTTCACTGTTTAAAGTAAATCAACTATGGATCTGCTTGGGAATTTTATTTAGGCAGCCAGCGGCACAGCTGTCACATCTACCAGTTTATAAATCTCTTATCCATGTGCATTTTTGCAGTGGCTCTCCTGCTCACCATACTATGCCTTTATTACCTTTTATATGCAGAAGAAATGGCAGATTATCATTTGCTGTATTTTGCTCCTCTTGTGGCTTTTGGCTTCTTTTAGGGAAATCCAGCACTACACTGCAGATTATGTCACAGCAAACATAAGTCGGTTATGTTTATGTATTTCACTGAATAAGACTTGGTGATTGATATTGTTAAAATACATGACATAAGGCATAATATTGCCATGATTTATTTTGTTGCTATGACAGCTTGAAATTAATTTTATCTACCTTTGCATGATTTTTCTGACTGGGGATTACAAAGCAAACACTACCTTAGTTTAGTCTGCTTTTTGAGGGGCGTAAGTTGTTACAGAGGTATCTTCTTAGCAGACATTGTCATAGCAATTTAGTCTTAAGCAAACAGATCTACAAGAAAGGTTTACAAATCAGAATTATGATGTGTGGTTACTGCAAGGCAAACAAGTTTAGACATGGTTATGGAATTTGTTGTATTATTCTATTTTTAGTGTGTGCGCTATGCCCAAAAATATGTAGTAGACAGCCCTGGAAATTATTGATTTCAGGTGTTAAACCACACCCATTGCTAACGGGTGCATAAAATACAGCACATAGCCATTAAATCTCCATAGGCAAATATTGGTAATACAATAGGTCATACTGAAGAGTTGAGTCTCTTTACAGGAATAGAAAGGTCAAAAATGAAATGCGCATTGGTTCATTTTAATTTGAAACAAACACATTTGTGCAATATACTTCTATTAGCAAAAATGCTTCTAATAAAAGTCATTACAGTTTTTCAGCAGCATACACACATATTGTGTAAGAGCCCATGCACCAGTATTCAAACACCACACCTTCTCAGGTTAGCATAAGCTTGTATGACACAAATTAAGTCTTCTGAAGCAATAAACACCACAGACACATCTCTGAGCAAGCAGCATGGTCTTTGAATACTGGTACACGGGCCCTCACAGGATATGTGCGTATGCTGCTGAACAACTGTAATAACTTTTGCTAGAAGTATTTTTTGCTTTTGCTATTGGAAATATATTGCAAAAAACTTTTATTTCAAACATAAATGTACCCATGCACATGTCAATTTTGACCTTTCTATCCCCTTAAACATGGCACTCTCATAGAATGCCACTTTTTCCTGCTTGTGTTATTTCTGCTATACTATTTCTGCTCTGGTTAATTGTAAGTGCTACTATTGTTAAGTGGATGAATCTAGGAACAACATCATTCCAGCCACATAGTGGTAGACCATGCAGTCTTACAGAGTAAGCTGTTGAGTGCTGAAGTGCATAGTGCGTAAGCTGTGAAGACCCACATAATCTGAGCTCCAGTGAATAGTTCTTGTTTTATAGTAGTAATTCTGGTAAAGCCCAGAGAAAACAAAGATTTCCTACTTAGAGTAGACCAGGAGACTGCTCAACCACTACGGGGTTGTTCTGTGAGGTGACGGAGACAAACGTTAGCCTCTGGCGCACATACGGTCATACCTTAGGGACTCCTACAAGACATTACACTGTGCAATGGCTCTCCTGCCCTATGGACTAGCAGTAGATGTGCTCCTGACCTGCTCTGTAGTATGATCATTGAGGCAAAAACAACACCTACGTCTTGGAGTGCTTTGGTGTTTTGGGGCCTTTTTGACAATGTTTTGCACCAACGCTGGCAGTTTACAGAGACCGCACCTACCTTACCGAGATTGCAGCAACCTGAGCTCTCTAGGATCCTTCTGCTTAGATCCTGCCATCATCAAAGGCTGTTTTTTGTCTCCTGTGGCCTCACTGTACCAGAGCAGCTGACAAAGGGGCTGGGACTTAATAGCCATATTACACCTTGGAGGCCAATACAAATCTAAGGCCTGAACTTCTGGCATAAGGGGTCCACAGGGTAATCCCTTACTGACTATTCAGTGTTATAACATGGTATAACGAACTGTGCTGAAAGTGTACTGCTCAGGGCCTCACTGAGGGGTACTGGATATCTGCCTTTCGCACCTGCACTGCTATTGTAATAACCCAGTTAAAATTAGTGGTCTCATATTTTTTATAATAGGCCTTGCTTGCTCATAGCTCCCCACACGGTTGGGCCTTCACCTTCAAAAGCAGTTAGTCCTGAAGTACAGTAAGGTGGGGATAAGGTTTGCCACTGTGGAGGAACTCGTTAAATTTTTTTTTTTATTGCTGAACACACCACAGAGCAGGGCAATTGGGCTATGTGAATAACATCTATCCTAGGCCGGGCCTTACCAGATTTTTTTTTTTTTTGTCTTATTTTTTTACCACATTAATATGACAAAGTAAAGTGCCCTGTTCTCCCTACCATCAGAGTGAGCATCAGTGATCAACATATTGCCTTATAATATACAGCTATAAGGCATAAGGTGGAAAAAGATTGTGTTCAGCTTGACAACCTTAATCAACATATACAGACCATCTCTTGGGCTACCATGTCATAGCAAGCCAGAAAAAAAAACAAAGCCTAGGGGCCAAAAAGACTGTTAGACTGCTTCCATCCGCTCAGGGATCCCATTAGGTCTGATGAGTTTTTTTTCCCTGACCTTACTGAGGAATGCACAGACATCAGATTCTCTCAACCTGTTTCATCTAGTAGAAGTCTAGGAGAGTCATCTGCTCTTGCATTTGATTCTATGCAACAAATGTTTGAGAATCAGAATCAAGCCCTTACAAAAATATTTGATAAACTGGAAATATCTTTTGAAGATTTGAGGAGAGATATTTCATCCATCACTGAGCGTACTGATACCATTGAGAGAAAACAGGAAGATCTAATGGTGGATCATGCCAACTGGGTCAGTTACACTCAAGCCTTGGCAGATCAAGTTTCTTTCTTAGAAGCCAAAGTTGCTGACCTGGTAGATCGTTCCCGAACGAACAATGTTAAATCCCAAAGGATCCCTGAGGCGGTGACTCTGTGAAATTTGGGCCCACCGACGGGAGATATCAGCATGATTGACTGCATTCACAGAGTTGCAAGACCGTAACATCTTCCTTTAGACAAACCAAGAGACACAATAGTCCGCTTAAACTACTATACATATAAAGAGAAGCTAATGAGGACTATGCTGCGCTCTCCAAATTTATCTGGTCAATATAAAGTGGTCTCACTGATCCCAGATCTATCATTTAACACGCTGCTACAGAGGAGGAACTTTTCCAACATCACTGGTTTCTTGAGAAGACACCAGATTAGGTATAGATGGGGATTCCCGACTAAGGGCTATTTTCCATTCAGGTGGTAAAGTTTGGAAAGTGGTGGTAAAAACATTTATCTCCATTAAAGTCTATGGAGATTTTTTTTATGTTACCAACAGTTTCTAAACTTTACCACCTCAATGGAAATTAGGCCCAAGTTGATTGTTACAAAAGATGGAACTTAGTACACCATTCTAACTCCAATACAAGGCCAAGACCTCCTGAAAAAGTGGCACCTTGATCTTCAGGACCGAGCTAATCCTGACCCCCCTCATAGAGGTAATAATAGATCTCCAAGCTCCAGCCCACCACAAAGATTTAACAAAGGTTTAAGTACTTCAGCTCCAGATTGGAGTCCAGCAAGTCAGCACTTGAATACCTGAACAATGTTTTGCATTCTATGTAAATTACATGTAATTTACTTAGCACCTTACCTGTTATAGAAATACTAACTAACATTCAAGTAACTTGGCATTTAACAGGTCTGCTTAACACTATCTACAGTTGTTGTTATCGCCATCGGCGTTGTGTTCAAATGGTCCGTTTGGCATATTAGTGGTCACTCATGTTATGTAGTGATAAACAGTGGGATTAATACCTATACCGTGACTGATTTTGTCAATATTTAAGTCTATATCTTATATACACAATTAGCTTAACACCCTCAAGTTAATAGAACATAACTTTTTCCATGCTAGTTGTGAACTCACATATAATGTATCCATCGCCTTACTACTAAAACTCGTGGGTTAATTGAGAACATTGGTATACAATTTGATATACTATAGCTAGTTAGTATTAATAAGCTGAGTGCCTAATTAATTTCTCAAAGACTATATATGCAGCAACTTAAATGTACATAACGGCACCGAATATAAACTTTTGTTGCATGCTGTTGTGTTTTTTATTTAATACGAGTCAGGAACTTACGGTCCTCTGCATAATACTGATTTATGTTAACCCCATCACTGATATTATTTCTTCACTAGCTCAATACAGAGTGTTTAAATATGGGGTTATCATAACTACTACCTAATAGTTATGATGCTTAAAGGGACAGTCTAGTCAAAATTAAACTTACATGATTCAGATAGGGCATGCAATTTTAAACAACTTTCCAAATTACTTTTATCATGAAATTTGCTTTGTTCCCTTGGTGGTATTTTTGAGAAGCTAAACCTAGGTAGGCTCAAACTGATTTCTAAACCGTTGAAAACCGCCTCTTAGCTCAGAACATTTTGAAAGTTTTTCACAGTTAGACAGTACTAGTTCATGTGTGTCATATAGATAAGTGTGCTCACTTCCTTGGAGTTATTTAGGAGTCTGCACTGATTGGCTAAACTACATGTCTGTCAAAAGCATTTAGATAAGGGGGCAGTCTGCAGAGGATTAGATACAAGGTAATCACAGAGGTCAAACATATATTAAAGGGACACTGAACCCAAATTTTTTATTTCACGATTCAGATAGAGCATGAAATTTCAAGCAACTGTCTAATTTACTCCTATTATCAAATTTTCTTAATTCTCTAGGTATCTTTATTTGAAATGCAAGAATGTAAGTTTAGATGCCGGACCATTTTTGGTGAACAACCTGGGTTGTCCTTGCTTAGATGCCTTCTTTTTCAAATAAAGATAGCAAGAGAACAAAGAAAAATTGATAATAGGAGTAAATTAGAAAGTGGCTTAAAATTGCATGCTCTATCTGAATCAAGAAAAAAAATTTGGGTTCAGTGTCCCTTTAATATAACTCTGTTGGATATGCAAAACTGGGGAATGGCTAATAAAGGGATTATCTATCTTTTTAAACAATAACATTTTTGGTGTAGACTGTCCCTTTAACATTCCACCCGTCTGCTTAACACTGTTTATACATGTTATCATCACCATTTACGTTGCATTTATACGGTCCGTTGACTATAGTATTAAGTTCTCATGTCATGTATTGACAAACTGTGAGATTAACATTTATATCGTGATTTTGACTATAAAAATATTCACACCCTTGACTATCAAATATACTTTATGAGTTTGATATATTCAAGTCAATAAGACACAGCAATTTCCCTACTATCTGTGAACTCACAATTAATGTATCCAATGCAATATTCTCAATACTGGTGGGTGATTTGAGATCACTGGTATATAATTTTGTCCACTACTGTAAGTTATACTTAACAAGCTGTTTGCCTCACTAGTTTCTTGAATACTATATATGCAACAGCTGACATTCACATAGCATCATTGAGTACAATATTTGCCGTGGGCTGTTTGTGTATGTTTAATTTATTACAAGCCAGATATTGCACGGATCTGTGCATACCACTGACTCTTGTTAACCCTACCATTGAATTTTCATCTATGTATACACAGAGTGACTTATTGCTGGGTTATCATTACCATACTTCTTTCTGAATCGATATACACAATTATATCTCAGAATCTTCTGAGCTATGGAGCAGCTTGAAATTTAGGGATCTACCTTTGTTTGTATAATTATATATTTTCGAATAATACTTTTAACCATCCTCACGGCACATTTATGCTGAGAATCAATTTGTGACACAATTTGTTCACTCACGATTTGACTTTCGCACATATTACTCAACCAGTCCAATTCATTTAGTGCTCATTATTATGTTTCCAATATTTGTTTTTAATTTGTGTTTTCTCATTTATTTATTTTTTTTATTTTTTATTTTTAAATAATTTTTTATTGAGGTTTTTGGAAACAGTGACAATAGTAACTGAACAGACATCAATGTACAAATACATGATTGTAATTACGAGTCAAACGGAGAAAACAGCATTACCACAGATATAGATAATTCAGGTCAGTTAAGCGTAAATGATTACCACAGAGGAAAACAATTGTCATCACAAAGGTAATACTTATCATAAGAAATTAAAGCACCTTTTAAGTTATTTGGATGTCCTTCCTGCTACTAATAGTGCTACTTATCGATACTGCGGGTAGGAAAGTATTAGTATCATTTGATAAGGCTACATAGTGCGTATATATAAGAAGTGGTAGTCTATGGTAGTGATTATATAATGCAAGTGTCTGAAAATGGAACCTCATTTTTCTTGTTTATAATAGTAATGATTCCCTGCTTTGGCTAGTGGTCACTTTTGGACCTGAAAAATCTGATGAGGCGTAGTGAGGGAAATTGGCTTTTGCATGGCCACTTGTGGGCCTTAGTAGTGGTTGTGGGCAGGGGAAGCAGCGGACAAGAGCCGCTCTAGAATAATAAAGGGAAGGGAATGGGGGCGTGTCAAGTTAACAGTGTCTAACAGTCTAAATATAAGTAAAAATATTGTGGACCACAGTAAAATGGCTATGTAAAGTCCATTCCTCCTAGGATATCTAAGGCCATTCTCAGGTCTTACCTATGAATAAACTGAAGGAGGGGTAGTATTTACAGCGATCACTCCTGAACCAAGGAAATATTGATGGGTGGTAGGCTGTGGATGTGGTTGAGTGAAATATATAGCATAACATATACAGAACTCTCTAACTAGGCAATGATATACATTCAATAAATATAAAGACATATATATTGGCAAAGATATATAGAGCTTATTTCCCAACAAAAATAACAATGTGTATAATATAAGGACATACCTGTGGTCTGAATATCTCTATCTAGTTCAAAGCAATATGACAAGGAGATCTTTGAATAAGCATGCTTGCAAAAACAAGGGTAAACAATAGCTTCCAAACTTCTCTTGCCTAGGCTAGTTAATACTCTTATCTGATTTAGTCTATATGTTACTAAAAATATCAGGCACCAATCACATATAAAACATAGACAATAGGTGAATTTGTGGGATTAGTTGCCCTGTAGTAGTTAAAAGTAGTGTGGCTATGTAATCTAAGGTAGATCAATGTAGAGCAGTATATCTGTGGCCTAGAGAACTAATGTGCGACTAAGTACTGTCATGCCACCAAGAGATCTATATTATGATCATATCTACTGACCGTCTAATAGTTATAATAATGTATGCGGCTGCCTTCCAACAGTTAAAGGTCTGACTAAGCATAACTTCACAAAAATGTATGGTAGCCAAGCTTATTATGTGTAAAAAGAAAAATAAATTAGAGGGCAGTGTGAGCTGGGTTAATAGTATGAGCTCTTTTGTGAAAACAGTATATAGCTTGCATCACATATTATTATGAGATTTGTACTTCATATGTGCAGGGATGTACTAACCCAAAGCATGCCTTCCACTAGGTTAAAGCTAATAATTTGATGCTATGGTATACTCTGCTTAGTTTTATTGCTATTAGTATATAAAAGTAGACTCATAGTAAGTGCCCTATGTCAAAATAAGGTATATATGGAAATGGGGGATCCACACTGGAAGCAGACATATAGATAGGAATTAGGCAAAAAAGGGGCACTAATATGCAGGCAAATAGACAGTGAAGTAAAAACAAGACCCTTACATCATATATTAAAACAAGTATAGGTTAGCAAGGTTAATAGAGCATCCATCAAAAATCCGTTTCACATAGCCCTCCTTGAAAAACAGAGTAGAGGTGTACCCAAATAAAAACTCAACGTATATCCTTGTCTTATGTCAAGAGAGTCCAACTGTAGAAAAACTTGTGGATAACTGGGCAAGGTTGCAATTGGGAGCGTGAACAGAATAAAAAAGTTAAAACACACACAAACTAAGTAAATGTTCTGACACACCAATGATAAACTTTTCTTCCTAAAGACAGAGTTTGAGGAATGGCGAGCATACAGGTTTGAGAGATAACCTTTTGGCAGCCTCTACTCGCCCTCACAGGTATAGTCAATGTATATCAGTCACCCCACACCGGATTTCAAAAAACAGATGGTTACTTTAGCTTGAAGTTGCTGTGAGGCCACAATAACAGCAATGTCCTGTGAGAACTCCTCTGGACTTACCATTCCCCTTCTAGGTATTGTTCCCACCGGACTGATATGGATTGCGCTGACCTTAATCAGCTGTGACATGATTGATAGAAATCCCTCATGGGCAGCGTTGGGGGTTCCCCCCTTGATAGTTAAGTCCATTGGTAAGCAGAATAGGGCATGCGAGGTCTCCCCCTCAATGTGTTCGATCAAGCAATCTGCTACTGCTTCTTCTTTGTCCAAGGGATCCTGCGCAACATGCGGCTCATGGCGATCTTGAAGGTGCAGTGATGATCTTGGTGGCTCTCCCACAAACATTATTAGGCTGCAGAATAACTGCTCCATCTCCTAACGCTGGTCGTCTAAGCGCTGCACCATCCGAACCTCCCAGCTGTCTAACGCCTCCATTGTGGCAGAGAGCACAGTGCAGCACGGGGGAAACATCCTCTTGCGAGTCTTAAAGGGAAAACAGCCCAGTTTCAGTAATGCCGGTCCTCTTCTCACGCCTAGATCTGAGAGTTAGGTTTAGTAATGTTAAACTCTTTTGAAAGGTAAATAGGGCGACTCTGAGCGGTCTGAAAACTTGTGTAAATCTGGAATACGGCTGGAGCTGTATGAATATGCGACCGCTCAGGTGCCTTGCTCGCTCCGCCCCCCCCCCCCCCCCCGTGTTTTCTCATTTTTAACTATTCTAATAGTTTGTTTTTAAACCCAATGTGTTCCCATCTACAAGGGACTTTCCATGTCATACATGTGTACACCATGATCATATATTGCATGTGTTTTCTATTCAGAAACAAGTGGGGTTTACTGTTGGTCCTCAGGGTTCTGACAATACACGCAGATTATTAGAGATATTTTTAGAGTCAGTGTCCTTGGAGTTCCCACTGGTCACCCTGTCATTAGATGCAGAGAAGGCATTTGACAAGGTGAGTTGGGACTATGTGGTGGAGGTACTGAGAATGTTTGAGTTCCCGGGTCCCTATATAGTGGCCATTATGGCCCTATAGTCAACACCATTTGCCAGAGTATGGGGGATGGGATTCCACTCTAGACTTTTTGACACTATGAATGGAACTAGACAAGGTTCTCCTGTTTCTACTCGTTATGTGCTGGTTGTGGAACCGTTGGCAGCAAAACTCTGAGGGGGTGGAGCAACGAGCTGAACTGGCAGGACGCATCTTGGGGAAGTTCCTGATCTACACATAGAATATATGAGCCTTTTTTAGATTCCTAAAGGATATTTGTGATTCTTTGGTTGTTATAACTTGAAAAGCCTATGTTGTTCAATCAAACCAAGCGACTCTGTCTGACAGGCCATGGGGTTTTAAGCTGCCGCACATTCCCCCCCCCCCCAGGAAACTGGGTTACGAGTAGTCCTATTTGACTACACACACTGTTTAGAGATCGATACCGATATACAAGAAACCGAAGAAACTATCTGTTATATTAAATGAGCACTATGCTGGTCTGAGACTCTTAATTGCGCAGTGTTTCGCAAGTTGTTCTTCCCCACGTGGCCCCCATTATGGCGACTGGGAACTAGAGGTCTTTACCGAACAAAACACAGAGTCTATTATTGCATTGGAACCAGAGGAGGTTGTCTCGTCCGACAACATGCACGATTTTGTGAGCAAGGCTGCGGAGGAGCGTGATGTTGCTCCCCAGTACGAGGTGGAGACAGTTCAGATTCCTTTGTTGTGGGATGTACTTGATAAGGGCAATATCCGCAGAGAATTTGCGACGCTTCGGAGGCCTCCGCAGCTTGATGTTGGCAGACCAGATCCACAGAGACTTGCATTGTCCACAGCAGTTGTGGTGCCTACCCTTAGCACTTGTGAGAAGGGGTCTGTTAATGTGCACCTCCTGACCATAACCGCACTGAGGACCCATCTAAGTTTTGCTGGCCCACATTGGAAGAGCTTGGTTCAGATCTGGGATGCTTATTTCCTTACGAAACAGCCTCTGGAAGGGGACTAACGAAAGTCACGATTTTCTGCCTCCTACAGCGTCACCCCTACTTACTCAGTACCATGCCGGTAAGACTTTTTATTTCACCAAGCAGAGTGGGCATAGGTTAGAGAGTTGGTGCAGGTGAGACTTTCCTTCTAAAGTGTCCCTACAAATTCTTAAAACTGCTCGCTAAGTACTACAATGGTGCTTCCTTACTAGACGGAACTATACATGAAGACCATGCGGTCTGAGAACTCAAGTTTACTGCCTACTCAGGGATCTAATGCTCAAGATGTCTAAGGCCATATTGAATGCAGATATCGGCAGCGGGATTCATGAGACTGCCTTGAAGTATGGCACTTTAAAGTATAACGGTCACTGAACTTTATTTCCAATTTGTGCCGGGTGGTAGAATAACTATCTGCTTTGTTCTGTACTTGAGTATTTTTTTATTATTATTTTGTTTACTTGGTACTTTAGAGACCTTATTTTTATTATTTAGTTTACTTGGTATATTAGAGACCTTATTCATCCCAAAGAATAGAGGACTTTGATTGTCAATGTTTCTATGTGGCAAGAAGATAAAACTCTCTATGCATGTGCCGGGAGGTATGTGTGTGCTTTAGGAGACCTCCATAATTTGGAGAGTTCCAGAATGTTTTTCTTTTATTAAATTCTTGGTGCGTGGGTTACTTATCACAGTGCCCTGTATTATCCCCAATAAGTAGACATAGGCTAACATTCACAATATTATTTTACACTAGCTGAAGGGGTCTTTCTGTTTTTGAACCCTGTAGCTCCTTAACTCTGCTAGCATGGCTAACCCTTTAGTACATTGACTTGTAGGGGACTGGGTTATTGCTGACTATTATGTGGGGGCAATATGAAGTGCTCGCAAGCTTTTAAAATAGAAATTGGATATTTCAGGCATTGGTATTCTTATGAATTGGCTGCCTGAGCCCCTACATAAGCTATGGCTTATTTTCCTGCTACAATACTAGATCCATTATAACAAGTATGTCCATTTTCAATTTGCCTTGTTATATAGTTTAGGTTATTATTGTTTTGGCTCTAAGTATAATTATACAATATGTGGGTTATTTGCAAAACTTCAGGTTTGTGCACTTCTATATATTCAGCTACTCTTAAGTCCCCTATTTCGCTCTGTCAGCGGCATAGTAGGAAATTATACTTGAAGATGGACTTTTTTTATATTAATGTGTATTGCGTAATTTTAGTTAATATTTTTTAGATAAAGGTCAAACAATTATAACATTCTACTGATACAGGACCCATCTGAGATGCTACTAACATTAATATACTTAGCCACCTAGTTGAGTCATTCCCCTTTTTGACCATACAGAGAGAGTACAACAACGATCTCTCTGTTAACATCATAAATAACCAGAATAATTAACTATAGTTTTCCTACCTAATAGCTAACCCATAGACCCCTTGGAATGTTTTAGTTTCTGACCAGCATTTTAGTCAATACCCTGAATCTATCCTTTAATGGCTTATACAACAGTCACCCCCATTGCCTATTGAATAGCACAGCATTGCCTAGTTATTTGTTTTATATATAGCACATTGTAATCTGTGTATCTGTTAAAATGTCATCAACTAGTTAATTTGTCTGTTGGATTATTTTTAGATATCTCCTTAGTTCACGCATTCTCCCACTTATGTTGGTATTCTAAGCCTAGCCAGATAAGCTGAATATATGCATATATATTTTTAATGTTCAAGAAAATATGTTTCACAAGCTAGTAGTTTCCACTTAGGGTCCAAAAGTGGCCCATTTTGTTATTTTATCCCCTAAAGTTTCCCATTCTGACTTAAATTCTTTTCTAGTGGGCCAAAGAGAGGCCTCTAATTACCACTGAGGGAAATAACTGGATCTGAGTTTACTTAAAATTTTAAGGGGACACTTCTTAATTAAAAACCTGAGGTAGAGGGGCGGAGCCTGGCCAGGAAACCTAATGGCCGCATATTGAGCGAGCTCTGAAGCCCTAGACCTCTCATTAGCTAGAAAAAGGCACATATAAGCTTAGCAAATAGACCACACTTGTACCTTTAAGCCCTGAATTACGGAGGAACATCGGGCACCTGTGGGATCCCTCCTGTGAGACTATTGGGACACTTACTAGAACGCCGCATACACGCTGCGGCGCAACTTGGGCCTACGCAACTGCAACCGCACCTCAGACATGCTGCGCTCCATGGGCGATTAATAGACTCATCCCCAGCACCGGCAAGGTCCTTTGCATAGAGGCGAGCAGCGCAAGATCGAGTAGCGGCTTTGACCCCTGCTGATACCACCCGACCAGCACACGGCCATCCCTCACACAGGCCCCGGGCACGCAGAAGGTTAATGCTGCAGAGCGGGTGAGTCCTGTATACTAAAACACACACGCAGCACTATAACTTTTTATGACCTTTGGGAAGGTGTAAATAACCCCACTGCTCAAATAGGGTCATATAACCCATCATCTACACAGGGGAAAATACGCTGAGTCCTGAGGATTGTACAGACTGTCACTAACAGAGCCCTTAAATAATTGACTCACACAGCACGCAAATTAGACTGAGAGTGATTGAGACAGTAGCTGGTTCAGCAATAATCTTATTCTGGGACAATATTAACCTGGTTTGCAGATCAGGAAGTCTGGGTATAACATTCCTTTGGATACACAACAGGGGGAAGTTATGTCCACTAGGAGGGTTACTAAACCCCACAAGGGCTCACAATCCTCTAACATGGAGAATTACCTTATCACACCTGAAATAACCCCTGGGGTATCTAAGGAACATGCTGGCACAGCTGGACAAAACAATACAACGCAACCAAACAGTTCAGATACAACACAACCTGCCTATCTCACAAAGGAGTACATTAAGCACTTGTCATCTAAACATGATATCAGACAGGCAATGTTAGATGTAAAGCGCATGTTCAGCGAAATTAAGCAAGACATCACTGCCATAGACCACAGGGTGGCAGAAGTCGAAGAGACACAAGAAACATTGCGCTCCGATTTGCAACACCAGTCTAGCTGCTTGCAGTCCCAGGAAACAATTGTGCATAGCCTAACTGAGCGTCTTGAGGACCTTGAAAATAGAAGTAGGCGCAACAACCTATGACTTAGAGGGATCCCAGAGACAGTTGGCCCCCCAGATATTTTAGAGTATATTCAAGACCTATTTAGATACATCAAGAATTCCCCAGCTGCAGAAGATATCCAAATAGAGCGGGCTCACAGGGCTCTTAGGCCTAAACCGCCCTCAAGAGCCCCACCAAGAGATATTATAGTTAGAATGCTATCCTATAGGGACAAGGAGGATGTTTTAGGGCATGCAAGAAACAAACAACATGTTACTTATGAGGGATCTGAGATCCAGGTCTATACAGACCTCGATCTGAGATCCAGGTCTATACAGACCTCTGTCCGTCCATGCTCCAGAAGCGAAGAGACCTGCGTTACATCACTTCAACACTACAAGCGCAGAAAATACAGTATAGATGGGGGTTCCCCACCTGCATTATTGCTTCTAAAAATGGTACGACAGCCACCTTTAAAACGCAGGCAGATCTACAGAACTTCAATCAAACTTTAGGCCTACAAATAAGACCGCCAGCTCAAAATCGGAACCCACATCCCCAGGAGACGGGGATGGAGGAGGCAGAAGCACAACTGAACAGGCCGTGAGCCTGGCTTGTGGATCCTTTGACATCATCTTATGTATGACGGAGAAACTTGGGGGCTTACGTGAAGATCGAACCAGACAGATAAGTGACAATTATTGTGTTTAAAATAGTAATCTTCCAGATTGAAATTGTTGTATATATGCATACACCATAGAACTTTTAATCCAGAGGACAGATCCTGCACCTATGTGATGCACTATTAACTGATTGCTCTGGACTGAAGGACTCTCACCAGCAGTGCACTTAATTTGCAATGTATGTTTTGATGTGTGTTCATGTGCTAGATTGCTTTTACTAGACTCTGTCAATTCAGTTTTATCTGTCCCAATGAGCGTAGTCTCCTGCCCTTGGTCTATGCTCCAGATGGAAAGTTACACTGGCATTGGACGGGCCTTCGGGAAACTCCCAGGGCCTGCCTACGAGTCTGTGGTCTACGCCGGGGGAGGATACTGCTCTAAGTTAAGTTAAGTTAAGTTTAATAACGTAAAATGTTAAAGTGGTTTATTGTTAATATAGGTACACCATTTGCCTTTTTCTTACAAAGAATTTTTTCTTGCAAAAATAAGCGTTTATTAATGAGAGTTATAGGGTTACTACCCTCTGTTGTATTATTCAAATATCTATTTTGAATTTGTTGTTGACTTTATTGTTACTACCCCGAATTTGGGGAACTTTACCAAAACTTATCATTACGTAGCTAGCGATGGCTAGCCTCATCTACATTTTATCATTTAATCTTAACCCCTTTATAACTATAATCCTTATTTTCCTTTACCCCCTGCCTCTTTTCCCTACTTTTCCCTTCTTGTTTAACTTACATCTCTCCTCCTCCCTCCTCCCTCCCCCTTTTTTTTTTTTTTTTCTCTTCCCCTCCATAACAATATCAGCACACTCATGATGGCACAAATATGTGTAAATAGAGATAGTCATTTGATCTACCTAATAACTGTAAATGTCAAGGGTTTGAACAACCCAGGAAAGCGATCGATAGTTACTCGGGATCTCCATAGGATGGGTGGGGATGTTATTTTCCTACAGGAGACACACTACTCCAAACATAATGAACCTAGATGGCACAGCCGACAATACCCAGAGGCACACTTTGCATCAGGCCCTCGGAAGAAAAATGGTGTGGGCATCTTATTTCACTCCAAGGTCCCCTTTCGGGTAGCTCAGATCTATAGAGACCCGGAAGGCAGATACCTCATTTTGACAGGTACACTGTATAATAGACCCATAACTTTTGCTAATGTATATTTTCCCAACACAGCGCAGGACTTATTCCTCAGAAGGGTAGCGAATAAGATCCTAGAAATACAAATAGGCACTATTTTTTTGGGGGGAGACTTCAATGCATCCATCTGTCCTGAACTGGATACCTCTGATGGCCTCTCCAGCACTCCACTTAAAACACTCAAACATCTCACTAAAACACTTAAAGAAATGGTTGTACATGATGTCTGGCGTACACTGCATCCTACAACAAGAAACTATACTTTTTACTCCCACCCACATGGGAAATATACCAGAATTGACTATTTCTTTACTGACTCGGTAGGGCTTTCGTTGACAACCAGCAGCAGCATTGGCTCGATCACTTGGTCAGACCATGCACCGGTCAGATGCTCTATAGATTGGCCAGACACCCCGTTGACTCCATTTGTTTGGAGATTGGAGGACTCCCTCCTTGCTGACCCCATTTTTAAACAAGAACTGCAGAACAACATAAATGAATATTTTCGCTTAAACTCTGTGGACCATTTGAGTCCTACTACTGTGTGGGAGGCCCACAAGTGTGTGGTCAGGGGCCTTCTGATCAAACGAAAGGCTGCTCTGAATAGGGTGAAAAAAGAACAATATGAGGGGCTCCTGTTGGGGGTTTCCCGGGCCGAACAGGCGCACAAAGATTCACCTTTAAATGATACTCTTAAAAAGGGGTTGGTGGCTGCCAGAACGGACCTACTACAATATTTACAGCGAGAGCAACAGGAAAAAGCCCTAAAACTTAGACAGCGCTTCTTTGAGCAGAGCAATAAGGCGGGGAGGCTCTTGGCACGAGCACTTACGCGCCAATGGCTGAAGTCTTACGTCTACGAACTGGTGGACAGGGGGGGGAGACAGATGTAAGGACGGACAATCAATCACAAATGGATTCAAGGAGTTTTATGAAACTCTATATAATATCCACCCAGGGGGTCCAGACCGGGACATAAACGCAGAGGACCCTGACTCCGAAAGGGCCATTCTAGACTACCTTTCAGAGGTTGATATGCCGAGCCTAACCCAAGAAGAAAAAGAGTTACTTGACGCCCCCTTTGGGAGGGAAGAGATTATTTTAGCAATTAAGGACCTCCCCAGCGGCAAGAGCCCTGGTCCGGATGGATTCGGTATTCAGTACTATAAAATCTTTTCTGATGTATTGGTCCCACATTTACTTCACATATTCAGTCTATTGACGGAAGAGCCTACTCTACCCAAGTCGATGCTGGAGGCATTTATAACAGTTATTCTGAAACCAGGCAAACCAGCAGATTTGCCAGGAAGCTACAGACCAATATCTCTTCTTAACTCAGATGTTAAAATTTTAGCTAAGGTCGTGGCGAACCGTCTTAAGCGCTACTTGCCTAGGTTAGTATCACCGGACCAGACTGGTTTTATTCCAGTGAGGGAGGCCCGCGATAACACCCTGAGAATCATCCAACTGATCTCACATGCCCAGGCTACCTCCGCACCGTTGGCATTATTGTCAACGGATGCGGAGAAGGCTTTCGACCGGGTTAGCTGGAGATTCATGCGGCATACCCTGGGGAAGTTGGGCTTTGGCCCTAAGTTTCTGAACAGTGTGCTTTCCTTATACTCGGCTCCCACAGCGCGAGTTCGGGTTAATGGTATGTTCTCTGCGCCCTTTAAGATTACTAATGGCACTAGGCAGGGGTGTCCCTTGTCCCCCCTCCTGTTTGCCTTGGTCATCGAGGTCCTGGCGTGCAGGATTAGAAGTAATACTGATATCGAGGGTATAAAAGTTGGAGACCTAGAACATAAAATTGCATTATATGCAGATGATGTTCTACTAACGCTAACCAACACTAAATCCTCCTTGCAAGCTTCACTTATGGAGTTTGAGGCATATGGCAAAGTCTCGGACTTCCTACACGTCGTCAAGATGAACGTTCTGCCCAGGATTCTATATATTATGCAGACTGTACCTCTTTCAGCTGCCTCACATCTCGTGCACCAGATGCAATCAGAAATAGAGGCGTACATCTGGGGTGGTATTAAACCAAGAGTAAACAGGAACACAATGTATCTTCCTAGAGATAGGGGAGGTCTGGGTGTCCCTCAGCTCCTCGTCTACCGCAAAGCAATAGGCCTTCAGCGCCTGGTAGAGTGGTGCCATAACTCCCCTAATAAAATCTGGATAAGACTGGATGGAGATATCATAAGGCGAGGCAATGTTGGCTCCCTTGCATGGGTCTCAGCACAGCAGCGTCCTAGACAGATGCAACAGTATCCACTAATGGAGGATGTCTTCCAATTGTGGGATGTGCTATTGAAAACAGACAAGAAGTTCTCGACAATTGACGCCCCAGTGACGCCGGTCTGGGAGAATCCAGATAATGGCCTTACTCATAAACCATATAATCGGAGCTTAGCTTATTCTCTAGCCGAGGCAGCTATCTCAAATACCATACTTGATGGAAAGATCAAAACACAACAAGAGCTGGCTGAATGGGACAACTGGACGTTCTCGTCCTGGTTCTGGACTGCACAGTTCCATCACTATTTTAATAGCCTGCAGGACAAAACACTGCTGTCCAGAAGTAAAACACCCTTTGAGATGCTCTGCACTACTAGGGAGGTACCTGATCACTTGATATCGCGCCTATACAAACTGCTGCTGGTGAGAGACGACAATACCCTGCCTTCCTATGTTGAAGCATGGCAGAAGGACCTGGGTACCAGAATTGAGACACAGAATTGGTTAACGATTTTTGACAAAGCAAGAAAGGCATCGGTTTCTGCCCGCTTGCAAGAAATGCACTATAAGTTTTTGAGCAGATGGTATCTTACACCTCAGAGACTTCGAAAGATTTATCCGCATCTTGGAGGGGAGTGCTGGAGGGGCTGCGGAGAGGAGGGCACTCTTATGCACGTATGGTGGACATGCCCACAGATACGCCCCTTCTGGGAGAACATGTTCCTTGAATGTAGCAGAATCCTATCAGTTATCATACCCCCTGAGCCACACTATCTGTTGTTCCACAATCTACCCAAAATAAAAGAAGAAGCCAAAATGAGATTATTAATTCTGATGTTGAACTGTGCTAAAGGTCTGATCCCGAAGCACTGGAAATCATTTCAGGTACCAAACGTAGAGGAATGGAGGGAGGGAGTTAAAGATTTGCTTAGCCTTGAGAGATACCATTACCTCAAAATAGGAAAACTCACTACACACGAATACATGACACTAATTTGGGAAGGCAAATCGATTTAGAGATGGGATTTCCACGGGATCCCATACACCCTGGACCCAGGCTCCACATGGTGTGCCCTCCTCGTCCCTTTCCTCTCTCCCCCCTCTCCCTTTTTTTTTTTTTTTTTTTCGGTCCTCTTCCCAACACCCTTCTCTTCCTTTTCTCTTCTTTCACTCTTCTTTCTTCTTTATAGCCCGCTCACATAATCTATAGATCACTGGGTTAACTGAGTCTTTTATTTACTCCTGTTCTATGAAGTAGGGAGCAGGCGTATGCTATTCAAATGACTAATAATTGCAGACACAGTTGACTCCATAAGAAAGCCTACTGTTAGTATATAATAGTGTATGTTAAGTGTTGATTGTATAATACCCTTAGAAGAATGACTTAATTCTTTCTGGGTTTTTTTTTTGTTTTGTTTTTTTTTTGTTATGTTTTGAATGCTCTTTATTTGCCTTTTTATCCTCTCAAGACCGTTGAATGTATGATATATATTGTATGATGCAGTTAGCATTTCTACAGAATTGGCGATACTAGTTGTTCTTGAAATGGCTGTATGATCTAATGTTTTTTTTTTTTATGTATTCATGAGCACATTCAACCAATAAAGCTTTTTTTTTGGAAAAAAAAAAAAAAACCTGAGGTAAAAGTGAAGGTAAACTTTGATGAATGAAAGCCCGTTTTTTAAAAATACTATTAAAAACAGGGGCACTTTCATTCATCAAAGTTTACAAAGCAGCCGTTTTGTTAAAAAAAATACCTTTTTTACTTTTCACAGCCAGAGCAGCTTCCCCCTCCTGGAAATCCTCTCTTCACACGTCAGCAATGACTAATCCGGCTTCCTCCAATCACAGCATGGCCTCAGGCAATGACTACCTTGGGGGGAAAGCCGTGATTGGAGGAAGCTGGACGTGTGAAGAGAGGATTTCCAGGAGGGGGAAGCTGCTCTGGCTGTGAAAAGAAAAAAAGGTAAGTTTTTAATCAAAACGACTGCTTTGTAAACTTTGATGAATGAAAGTGCCCCTGTTTTTAATAGTATTTTTAAAAAACGGGCTTTCATTCACCAAAGTTTACCTTCACTTTTAATTTCTATTAATATAACTAGGCGATTACCTGTACTTGTTATTCTGATGATATGTACATTTTGTTGTAATTTGCCTTTGGAAATGTGATATTATTTGCCCGTTTCATTTGTTTATAACCTCAATAAAAATATTAAACGGAAAAAAAAAAATCCGACCAAGCACAGGTGTACACGGCCTGCTAATTCATGATATGTTACATAAACTTGCCCTGTTCTTGGATAATCTAATATTATTTATCTCAGACCCAAAACATTCCCTCCCAAGAGTGTTTTGAAATCCTGAACGAATATGGAAAATTGACGCATTATAAACTTAATTATACTAAGACAGAAGCTCTCGCCTTAAATATATCCCCCGCCCAGCTGCAATAACTAAAGAGAACTTACCCCTTTAAATTGTGTACCACTCTGCTTAAAGGGACACTGAACCCAAATTTTATTTCTTTCGTGATTCAGATAGAGCGTGAAATTTTAAGCAACTTTCTAATTTACTCCTATTATTAAATTGTCTTCATTCTCTTGTTATCTTTATTTGAAATGCAAGAATGTAAGTTTAGATTTTTGGTGAACAACCTGGGTTGTCCTTGCTGATTGGTGGATAAATTCTTCCACCAATAAAAAAAAGTGCTTTCCAGAGTACTGAGCCAAAAAAAAGGCTTAGATGCCTTCTTTTTCAAATAAAGATAGCAAAAGAACGAAGAAAAATTGATAATAGGAGTAAATTAGAAAGTTGCTTAAAATTTCATGCTCTATCTGAATCATGAAAGAAAAAAAATTGGGTTCAGTGTCCCTTTAAGCATTTAGGTGTCATCTTTTCTCACAACCCTAAATTAGCTATCCAGGTGAATTACGAACCCCTTCTGTGGGAATTTAAAACTTTAATCAATAAATGGTTAACCTTGGAGGTGTAGTAGATGGGGAGGGTACAGTCCCTGAAAATGATGCTACTCCCTAAGTTGACCTACCTCGGTGCATACCTCTCCCTGTTCCTGCCTACTTACTGAACCATTTCCAATCTACATTTTATGCATTTATGTGGCAGGAGAAACCCCCAAGAATTTCTATGCAACAGCTACAGAAGCCAATTAGATGTGGGGGCTGCTCCTAACATATTTTTCTACTATAAGGCTACAATGCTGTCTCATATAACAGCTTGTGAGTTAAGAACGAAGACACTTGATGGTATCATCTTAAACAAGCTATGCTGCCTGCAATTATGCATCTGGAGGACCTTATCTGGATACCCCAACATACAGACATTTTGAAGGGGATCAGCAACCCTGTTATCAGAGCATGTCTCAGACTCTGGAGAGAGCTTAGACATATAGACAGATTGCCCCATCCTTCACTGATTAATTCTGTTAAAGTCTTGCTATTTTGTCTCCCTGACTCGCATCTTCATAGTTGGCATTCCCCTGGGTTTGGAAAGATGCAAGACCTTTATGGGAGTGATGGTTTGGCACTTTTGGCTTTGGCCCACACAGGCTATGATATCCCTAAGAAATTATACTTTGAGTATTTTCGACTAATCTCCATGATTTTGACTTTGGGGTTCCCAAACAGAAGCTACGAGAGTTAACACACTGGGGGCTAGTTATCAAGCCGTCTACTTTTCTGGCTTCGCCGGCCCAATACGTCCGCCTAAGCTCGCCTACCTTCGCCGCCGCGGACCTGAAAAAATACGCCTAAGTTATCAAATAAAGCTGTCAAAAAGCCGCGGGGCGATGAGCAGCGGACTGTGACAGTTATCACTCATCCGATCTCGCTGCCCTTCGGCTTTTTCCCAGCTTTATTGCTAGCCTGTCACTAAGCACTCACACTAAACTGCACTGTTCTACCCCCTATACCGGCGCCCCCGGAGCCCCCCGCAACTCAATAAAGTTACTAACCCCTAAACCGCCGCTCCTAGACCCTGCCGCAACTCTGATAAATGTATTAACCCCTAAACCGCCGCTCCCGGACACCGCTGCCACCTACATTATACCTAGTAACCCCTATCCTGCCCCCCCTATACCGTCACCCTCTATTATAAAATTATTAACCCCTATCCTGCTGATCCCGCACCTCTCCGCAACTAAATAAATAGTTTAACCCCTAAACCGCCGCTCCATGAACCCGCCGCAACCTATAATAAATTTATTAACCCCTATCCTGCCCCCCACTACGCCGCCGCCACTGTAATAAAATGATTAACCCCTAAACCTAAGTCTAACCCTAACCATAACGCCCCCCTAACTTAAATATTAATTAAATAAATCTAAATAAATTAACTCTTATTAACTAAATGAATCCTATTTAAAACTAAATACTTACCTTTAAAATAAACCCTAATATAGCTACAATATAAATAATAATTATATTCTAGCTATCTTAGGATTTATTTTTATTTTACAGGTACCTTTCAATTTATTTTAACCATGTACAATAACTATTAAATAGTTATTAACTATTTAATAGCTTACCTAGCTAAAATAAAGAGAAATGTACCTGTGAAATAAATCCTAACCTAAGTTACAATTACACCTAACACTACACTATACTTTAATAAATTATTCCTATTTAAACTAAATACTTACCTGTAAAATAAACCCTAAGATAGCTACAATATAATTAATTATTATATTCTAGCTATCTTAGGATTTATATTTATTTTACAGGTAACTTTGTATTTATTTTAGCTAGTTAGAATAGTTATTAAATAGTTATTAACTATTTAATAACTACCTAGCTAAAAGAAATATAAAATTACCTGTAAAATAAATCCTAACTTAAGTTACAATTAAACCTAATACTACACTATCATCAAATTAACTAAATAAACTACCTACAAAGAACTACAATGAAATACAATTACATAAACTAACTAAAGTACAAAAAATAAAAAAAGCTAAGTTACAAAAAATAAAAAATTAAGTTACAAACATGTTAAAAATATTACAACAATTTTAAGCTACTTACACCTAATCTAAGCCCCCTAATAAAATAACAAACCCCCCCAAAATAAAAAAAAATCCCTACCCTATTCTAAATTACATAAATTTCAAAGCTCTTTTACCTTACCAGCCCTTAAAAGGGCCATTTGTGGGGGCATGCCCCAAAAAGTTCAGCTCTTTTGCCTGTAAAATAAAAATACAACCCCCCCCCAACATTAAAACCCACCACCCACATACCCCTAATCTAACCCAAACCCCCCTTACAAAAACCTAACACTAATCCCCTGAAGATCATCCTACCTTGAGTCGTCTTCACTCAGCCGAGCCACCGATGGAACTGAAGAGGACATCCGGAGCGGAAGAAGTTAATCCTCCAAGCGGCGCTGAAGAAATCTTCCATCCGATGAAGTCATCATCCAGGCGGCGCTGAAGAAGTCTTCGATCCGGCCGATGTCATCTTCAAAGAGGCGCTGAAGAGGTCTTCTATCCGGGCGAAGTCATCTTCCAAGCCGGGTCTTGAATCTTCCTTCCGCCGACGCGGAACCACCTTCTTCACCGACGGACTACGACGAATGACGGCTCCTTTAAGGGACGTCATCCAAGATGGCGTCCCCTCAATTCCGATTGGCTGATAGGATTCTATCAGCCAATCGGAATTAAGGTAGGAAAATCTGATTGGCTGATGGAATCAGCCAATCAGATGAGCTCGCATTCTATTGGCTGTTCCGATCAGCCAATAGAATGCGAGCTCAATCTGATTGGCTGATTGGATCAGCCAATCGGATTGAACTTGAATCTGATTGTACATGGTTAAAATAAATTGAAAGGTACCTGTAAAATAAAAATAAATCCTAAGATAGCTAGAATATAATTATTATTTATATTGTAGCTATATTAGGGTTTATTTTAAAGGTAAGTATTTAGTTTTAAATAGGATTCATTTAGTTAATAAGAGTTAATTTATTTAGATTTATTTAATTAATATTTAAGTTAGGGGGCGTTAGGGTTAGGGTTAGGTTTAGGGGTTAATAATTTTATTACAGTGGCGGCGGCGTAGTGGGGGGCAGGATAGGGGTTAATAAATTTATTATAGGTGGCGACGGTGTAGGGGGGGGCAGATTAGGGGTTAATAAATGTATTATAGGTGGCGACGGTGTAGGGGGGGCAGGATAGGGGTTAATACATTTAATATAGGTTGCGGCGGGTTCAGGGAGCGGCGGTTTAGGGGTTAATATGTATAGAGTAGCTTGCGGTGGGCTCCGGGAGCGGCGGTTTAGGGGGTAATAACTTTATTTAGTTGCGGCGGTGTAGGGGGGGTCAGATTAGTGGTGTTTAGACTCGGGGTACATGTTAGGGTGTTAGGTGTAGACAGCTCCCATAGAAATCAATGGGATGTCTGTCAGCAGCGAACTTGTACTTTCGCTATGGTCAGACTCCCATTGATTCCTATGGGATCCGCCGCCTCCAGGCTGGCGCTTTGAAAACCAGGTACGCTGGGCCGTAAAAGTGCCGAGCGTACCTGCTAGTTTTTTGATAGCTAGCAAAAGTAGTGAGAATGTGCCGCACTTGTGTGCGGAACATCTGGAGTGACGTAAGAATCGATCTGTGTCGGACTGAGTCCGGCGGATCGAAGCTTACGTCACAAAATTCTACTTTTGCCGGTCTCGTGCCTTTGATAACTAAGGCGTATCAGCCTCGCCACAAATACACTGCGGAATACGCAGCGTATTTGAGGTTGACGGCTTGATAACTAGGCCCCACTGGGAGAAGAGATTGCTTGCAGGTAGATAACTTCGTAAAGCATTAACTGTTCATTAACAGATGATCTTGAATTCCCCCACTATGTTAAGTCGTACCATACTTTAGAGTGGGAGAAAGATGGGGTTTTGCCATACAGAGTTCGATTGGCAAAGGGCTGTAGAGACAACAAAATCTGCAGTTCATTGTACCAATGTAAACAAACTTTTTATCAAATTACTCTTAAGATGGCATAGGGTCCCAGGATGTTTCCTCAGAAATCTGCTTCTTTTTGGAGGGAGTGTAAACAGCTTGGGACACAACTACATATTTGGTGAAGTTGCAGTAAATTACGGGGGTTATGATCCCAGATTGGCAGACTCCTTCAACAATTAGGACTAGTCCAGAAACTTACAGTAGACACTGCTCTCTTTCATTTGAAGCTAGATGGACTGTGCAAACCTTCTAAAACTCTATGCATCCTTATTTTGCTAGCCACCAATTTGGTTATAGATAGAAACTGGTTGAGAGACATTCATATCTCCTTACACATGGTGCTAGAGACTATAGTTTACTTACGCAGAATGGAGGAGTACTCCCTGAGAACAGACAGTAGGTTGAGACTCTGGATTGATATGGGTTGCGTGGGAGTGGTGGGAAGGAAACACATCTAATCACATAGCCTAATATATGATCTTAACCAGGGATCTTCATTTATCACCCTTTCCCCTCTGATAGAGGATTTTCCGAACTCTGACGCCTTGGATACAAAGTCTAAGACAGTTCTTAATGCTAGTATATCATTTCTTTGAGATACGCCAGTTTTAGTCACACACGTTTTAAAAGGTTTTATAAGTCTTTTTTGTTCAAGTTCTCTTTTGGTCAAGTGACTGTTTAGCTCCTAGCAGTTTCTGTATTTCTATGATTTTACACTCTGAAATAGTTTGAGACCGGTGGCCCCATTTATAGCAACTAAGCTATGTTGAACCCATGAGTGGTTCCTGTGTCTCATAGGACCATATATGGACATATCATACTTATAAACTGGGGGGGGAGGAGGAGGAAAAAAGCTGAGGATGTATAGTTTCACTGTGTATTGTCAGAATAAGGAACAAAAAAATGGACTCCTCTGCTTAAAAGCAAGGCACCTCTGGTTCAGTGTGGAGGCTTAGTGCCAACTGGAACAAGTCAAAGCAGGGTAATAAATCTATCCCTAATACCAAAACTGCATGAAGGTGTGGTCCCCATTCCAGAGGTTCTAGTAGGGGGGGGTGATTAAGTCTCTTTCAGGGGGCTTGGTTTCAATGTGTTCCAGATCCCTGGGTTCTGAATATAGTTTCACGGGGATATCAAATAAGATTTAGAACAAGGTCTCCCAGAGGAATTTTTTTTCTTTCTAATGAATCCTATAAAAGCTCAAGCTTTTTTAAAGTCTGACTCAGATCTGAAAGCAATGGGAGTGATTGTTCCCGTTCCTTTGCAGAAACGGGGAATGGGATTTTATTGAAATCTCTTCATTGTTCCAAAGGAGGAAGGTACTTTCATTCTAGATCTAAAGGCACTGAAGAAGTTTGTAAGGATTCCATCTTTCAAAATGGAAACTTTTCAGACTATTCTGCATTTTGTTCAGCAAGGTCAGTTTATGTTTACAATATATTTAAAGGATGCTTACCTTCATATTCCTATTCACAAGGAGCATTTCCAGTTTGAGGTTTGCCTTTCTAGACATTTATTTTCAGGTTGTTGCTCTACCATTTGGTCTGCCTACAGCTCCAAGAATGTTCACAAAGGTTCTGGGTGCCCTTTTGTCTGTGTTTAGGTCTTAGGGTATTGCAGTGTTTCCATACCTGGACAACATGTTGGTTCAGGTTCATCCTTATCTTTAGCAGAATCTCACACCAACCAACTCTTGTTGTTTCTTCAACAGCATCATTGAATTAATCAATTTTCTAAAGAGTTCTTTGGTTCCTCAGACAAAGATAAATTTTTGGGGTTTTCAAATAGATTCTGTGTCCATTAGTCTATCTCTAACAGAGCAGAGAAGTTTAAAATTTGTGTGGCAGCTTGTCTGAACCTTCAGTCTCTCATGTTTCCCTTGGTTGTTCTTGGAAGTCCTTAGTCTCATGATTGCAGCTTCAGATGCAATTCCATTTGCAAGTTTTCACGAGGCCTCTTCAGCTTTGTATGCTTTGTCAATGGTGCAGAAATTATACTCAGCTGTCTCAAAGGATATTTTTGCATCCCAGTATAGTCTCTACCTTGGTGGTTGTCTTCTCCTCTGTTTCCCGCTAACAATCTGTACCAGGGAGAGAGAGGAGGCCAGGTTGAACTAACTTAATACAGGAGTAGTTTTGCCCAGTTCCTATTCCATCCGAATAGGGTAATTATATTGGAAATGAAGTGTCTAATCTGAAGATAAGCAAAAAAATCCTTATTATCTAGAAGATACTGTTCTTTGATAGCAGAAAAAGATTTAACTACATGAACATTAAGATCTACAAATTGTACCAACCTAAGAAGCCCCAAACGGGCCCATTTATCAAATATCTTCATTTGGATTCCTGGAGTAAATTCAGGGTTCCCCGTGGTAATCTGATAATTAGAAATCGCATGATTAAGACCCAACTTTGCAACTATCTTCTGCCAAGCAAGCAATAAATTATATATCGAGGCTAGATTTTTGACTGATCTGGGAATGGTTTTAAGATTACAGTGGAGAAGGGCTATAGGTGAGTATGGATATAGAACATTTTCTTTAAGATCTAGCTGTGAGAAGTAATTCGAAGCCCCAAGCCAACCTACAACAAATTTCACCAAAGAGATAAAACTATAAAGTTCCAGGTCGGGCAGCGCCAGACAGGGCCGGACTGGGAAACAAGACCGGCCCTGGAAATGTTAGAAGACCAGCCCCGTATATATAACACACACACAGACACAAAGAGTGTGTATGGTGGCATACATATTAATAGATAAAACATGAACATGCAGCAAAGCATACGTGCAATCAAAGGGTTAAATTACTGGGGGATAACACACAACAGTGATTTAATCTTACTCCCTTAAATCACATGCAACAGCCATGTGTTAAGCCTGTATGATTACCTCCACAAAATATTTTTTGATGCATAAACATCGAGTTTGAAGTCCCCTTAATTAATACTAAAAAGAGGTTCTATCCATTACACATACTAAATCATCATACTAAGGCATATAAAGACATGCATCAGCAATGCACACCTAGAAATTATGTGTGTATGTATATATACAATTTCTTTCATGTAATTGGCAAGAGTCCATGAGCTAGTGACATATGGGATATACAATCCTACCAGGAGGGGCAAAGTTTCACAAACCTCAAAATGCCTATAAATACACCCCTCACCACACCCACAATTCAGTTTTACAAACTTTGCCTCCTATGGAGGTGGTGAAGTAAGTTTGTGCTAAGATTTCTACGTTGATATGCGCTTCTCAGCATTGTTGAAGCCCGATTCCTCTCAGAGTAGAGGGACGTGAAGGGAGTATCACTTATTTGAATACGATGATTTCCCTAACGGGGGTCTATTTCATAGGTTCTCTGTTATCGGTCGTAGAGATTCATCTCCTACCTCCCTTTTCAGATCGACGATATACTCTCAATTTACCATTACCTCTACTAATAACTGTTTTAGTACTGGTTTGGCTATCTGCTATGTGTGGATGGGTGTCTTTGGGTAAGTATGTTTTTTACTTAAGACACTCTCAGCTATGGTTTGGCACTTTATGCAATTATATAAAGTTCTAAATATATGTATTATACTTATATTTGCCATGAGTCAGGTTCATATATTTCCTTCTGCAGACTGTCAGTTTCATATTTGGGAATGTAAACACTTTAAGAAATTTATTTCTTACCTGGGGTTTAGTCTTTTTTTCAATTTGACTACTTTTTGCAATTGCGGGTGTTAGGCCCGCGGGTGCGTCAAATGCTAGACTTTATTGCGTCATTTTTGGCGTGAACTTTTTTGGCGTGAAAAGATACGTTTATGACACAACTTCGTCATTTCCGGCGTCATACGTGACGCCGAGACCTTTCACACGGCGGCGTCATTAGTGACGCAAGTGTGTCATTTCCGGTCATTTTTGGCGCCAAAAAAGTTTACGTTACGTTATGCGTCATACTTGGCGCCAAATTTTTTTCATTATTTCAATACCCCATTCATGTTTGCCTCCTGCTTCTTCTCTATCAAGAGGCCTATGCTTTTGCATTTTTCCCATTCCTGAAACTGTCATTTAAGGAAATAGATAATTTTGCTTTATATGTTGTTTTTTCTTTTACATTGAGCAAGATGTCCCAATCCGATCCTGTCTCTGAAGTTTCTGCTGGAACATTGCTGCCTGACATCGGTTCTACCAAAGCTAAGTGCATTTGTTGTAAAATTGTAGAAATTATTCCACCGAATGTCATTTGTAATAGTTGTCATGATAAACTTTTACATGCAGATAGTGTTTCTATCAGTAATAGTACATTGCCACTTGCAGTTCCTTCAACTTCTAATGTGCATGATATACCTGTAAATTTTAAAGAATTTGTTTCTGAATCTATTATGAAGGCTTTGTCTGCATTTCCACCTTCTAATAAACGTAAAAGGTCTTTTAAAACTTCTCATTTAGCTGATGAAATTTCAAATGACCAACAACATAATAATTCATCCTCTTCTGCTGAGGATCTATGTCAGCCGCTCTGGAATCAATCCGGGATGTAACCCAACTGCTAGCGTGAATTGAAAGCACACGCTAGCACACTGAGAAATATCCAGGACGTGACCCACTCAGGAAGCAGATTAGAAGATAACTAAAATGAATATTGTTCCAGAATGCAGGAAAGCCACAAAGGATAAAACGTCCCTTTAAGTAGTACAAAGAACAAAAAGGAAATGCTCTTACTTGAAGCTTCTGAAAAAAGGTCCTCTTTAGCAGGCTTGTAAAACAAAGGAAAAGTTCTCTTTTGCAGCTTGTAAAAGTAAAAGACCCTTTTAAGCAGGTGTATAACAAACAGAAAGGCAAAGTTCTCTTTTGCAGCTTGTAAAAGTAAATGTCCCCTTTTTAGCAGGTTTAGAACAAACAGAATGGCACAGTTTCTTGTACAGCTTGTAAAAGTAAAATGTCCCTTTAAGCAGGTTTATAACAAACAGAAAGGCAAAGTTCTCTTTTGCAGCTTGTAAAAGTAAAATGTCCCTTTAAGCAGGTTTATAACAAACAGAAAGGCAAAGTTCTCTTTTGCAGCTTGTAAAAGTAAAATGTCCCTTTAAGCAGGTTTTGTTTATCAAAGAAAAGGTTTAAAGGTAAAGGCAAAAGCAAGGTCAGGCAGGCAGAAGTCGGCATCCAAATATCAGCAAAAGGTATAGGCAAAAGACAAGGTCAGGCAAGCAGAAGTCGGCATCCAAGTATCAGCAAAAGGGTAAAAGCTACAGGCAAGGTCAGGCAGGCAGAAGTCAACATCCAAATATCAGCAAGTAGGGTTTAGGCATGAGGCTTGGTCAGGCAGGCAGAAGTCGGTACACAAAAGAACAGAATTGATACGGTACTCACACTCCAAATGGAAACAAACAAACGGGCCCAGATTCAGATCTCCCGCCGTGGTTTAAAGGCAGGAGCGTAACCGTCATCAGAGGGGTGTGTCGAGAAAGCGTCATGTTGCTAAGCAACATGACGTCAGACACACAGAGAAGTTCCGGGAGCCGCGGCGACACGGCGATGAACGGAGGCAATCATGACAGCACCCCCCTCCTCAAGGACCCCTCCGGGGGACAGGACCAGGTCTATCAGGATGAGTCTTGTGGAAGGTCTTGACCAAAATAGGGGCATTTACTTGATGAGCAGGTTCCCAAGAACGTTCCGTGACTGGATAACCCTTCCAATGAATGAGATAATACAATTTCTTGCCCCGCAACTTGGAATCTAGAATATGGCTGATCTCAAACTCAGGATGTCCATGCACCAATAACGGTGGAGGTTTAGAAAAAGGCTTAGAATACCTGTTAATCATCACAGGTTTTAAAAGAGAAACATGGAACACCGGATGGACTTTGAGAGACTTGGGTAAAGCCACCCGATAAGCAGTGGAACACACCTGACCCAGTATTCGGAAAGGACCCACATATCGTGGTCCCAATTTGTTAGAAGGTTGTTTCAGGCGAAGAAATCGAGAGGAAATCCAAACTTTATCACCAGGGCGATATTTGGGAGCCTTCTTCCGTCGAAGATCTGAAAAGAACTTGTAACGTCTAGAAGTTACAGAAAGAATACGATGTATCTTCTGCCAATGTCGAGTTAATCTTCGGGCTGTAAGATCAGAAGCAGGATTCACTGTGGAGGAAGAATGCAAAGGGAATGTTCTAGGCTGATATCCGTAAGCTGCATGAAAAGGAGAAGTCTGAAGGGAGGAATTGTACCGGGCATTATGAGCCAATTCAGCCAAAGGAAGGTAAGAAGTCCAGTTAGAGTGATAATGATCCACATAATGTCTAAGATATGTTTCAAGACACTGGTTTACTCTTTCAGTCTGACCATTCGATTGTGGGTGGTGAGAAGTAGAGAGAGATATAGTAGTTCCAAAATGTTTACAAAGTGACCTCCAAAATCGAGAAACAAATTGTACCCCTCTATCTGAAACAATATCTAGAGGAAATCCATGGATTCTTACAATATGTAGAATAAAAAGTTCAGAGAGTCTTTTGGCAGATGGTAATCCTGGCAAGGGTACAAAATGAGCAGTCTTAGTGAACCTGTCGACCACCACCCAGATAGTATTGTTCCCAGTGGACAAGGGAAGATCGGTAATAAAGTCCATGGATACATGAGTCCAAGGCTGGTGAGGTATAGGCAATGGTTGGAGTAATCCTGAAGGAAGTTGGCGTGGAGTTTTGTTCATGGCACATTGTGTGCATACTGAGACGTAATCCTTCACATCTTGAGAGAGTGTAGGCCACCAGACATGTTGTTTGAGGTTTCGAGTGGTAATACTGATGCCAGGATGTCCAGAAAGGGGACTATCATGAGCCCAAAATAAAATCTTGGAACGAAGGCGTTCAGGAACAAAGAGTAAACCATCGGGAGGTTTACAGGACAAAGGAAGATGCTCTTGAGCGGACTGTAATTCTTGTAACCAAGAAGTTGTTAACTGGGCAATGACTTCATGAGGTTGGAGAATGGTACCAGACTCAGGAACTGGGGTATCTTGAAATTGTCTGGAAAGTGCGTCTGCTTTAATATTTTTTGAACCAGGTATGTAAGACAAATTATAGTGAAACCGAGAGAAGAATAATGACCAGCGTGCTTGCCTGGAATTTAATCGTTTGGCTGTTTGGAGATACAGAAGGTTCTTATGATCAGTAAGTATAGTAAATGGCAAAGAAGTACCTTCCAGCCAATGTCTCCATTCATCCAATGCCATTTTGATGGCAAGCAACTCTTTATTCCCTACGTCATAGTTAAATTCGGAAGGAGTGAATTTTTTAGAGAAAAAAGCAACAGGATGAATCCTTCCAGTCTCTGGTATTCGTTGAGACAGAACAGCTCCAGCAGCAACAGAGGAAGCATCCACCTCCAGAATAAATTGAAACTCAGGATTTGGATGACGAAGGATAGGAGCTGAGGAAAAAGCTTCTTTGAGAGATTCAAAAGCTTCTATAGCCTCAGACGGCCATATTTTACAGTTTTGTCCTTTTCTAGTGAGAGAAGTAAGAGGAGAAGTAATAGTAGCAAAATTCTTGATGAACTTTCTGTAATAATTGGCGAAGCCTAGGAAACGTTGTAAAGCCTTCAAAGAATCAGGTCTAGGCCAATCCAAAATGGCAGAAAGTTTAGTAGGGTCCATTTCGAATCCAGATGCCGATATTACATAACCCAGAAAGGGTATGGATTTTTGATGGAAAGAACATTTCTCCAGTTTAGCAAACAGATGGAATTCTCTTAGACGTTGAAGTACTTTCTTGACGTGGTGCACATGATCCTGGTGGTTCTGAGAAAAAATTAAGATGTCGTCCAGGTATATGATAACAAAAATATTCAAAAAATCACGAAAGATCTCGTTTACAAAATGCTGGAAAACCGCCGGAGCATTGCATAGCCCGAAGGGCATGACCAAATATTCATAATGCCCAAATCGAGTGTTAAAGGCAGTCTTCCACTCATCTCCTTTGCGTATACGGATCAAGTTGTATGCACCACGTAGGTCGAGTTTGGTGAAAATGGTGGCTCCCTGAAGATAAGTAAAAAGTTCAGGAATAAGGGGCAGGGGATAACTGTTCTTGATGGTAATCTGATTCAATCCACGATAATCAATACAGGGTCTTAATCCGCCATCCTTTTTTCCCACAAAAAAGAAACCAGCCCCTACAGGGGAAGAGGAGGGCTGAATAAATCCTCTAGCCAGATTGTCTTTTATATATTCTTCCAGAGCCATGTTTTCTGGTTTAGAAAGTGGATATGTCTTGCCTCGAGGATAGGCAGCCCCAGGAAGGAGATCAATGGGACAATCAAAAGGGCGATGAGGAGGAAGACGTTCAGCTTCTTTTTTGGAGAAAACATCCACAAAGTCATGATAATGCATAGGTAAGGATTCCGGAGTTTCAACTGTGAGAGCAATAGTGAGTGGTAACTTAGTAATCTTTTGAAGACATTTAGTCTGGCATGTAGATCCCCAGGAAGTGAGTTCACCGAAAGTCCAAGAAAAAATGGGATTGTGAATCTGGAGCCAGGGTAATCCCAAGATAATGGGAAATTGCGGAGTGGGAATGACATCGAAACAAATTGTCTCGGAATGAAGTATTCCTACGGTGAGGAGTAAGGGTTGAGTAGAAAACTGAATGTATCCAGAACCCAAAGGATCTCCACTGACCGTAGAGACTGAAATGGAATACTCCTTCTTTAATAAGGGTATAGAATGAGTAGAAACAAATGTAGAGTCAATGAACACACCTCCAGCACCAGAATCAATTAGAGCTTGGGTATAGATCTTCTTATGTCCAATTAGAAGAGTTACTGGAACAAAGAGTTTCTTGTATAGGGAATGACCACTATTTTGGCTTAACTCAGTTCCCTGGACTAGAGTTAAGCCCTGGCTTTTACTGGCCTAGTAGGACAATCCCTTAATAAATGCCCTTTAAGGCCACAGTACAGACATAAGCCAAGAGTCCGTCTTCTCAAGCGTTCAGTCTCAGTTAATTTTATACTTCCTACTTCCATGGGTTCAGCCTGATCAGTAGTAGGAGAGACTGGAGTGACTGGATTAGAAAAACGAGGAGCCAAACGAAAAGGAGTTCGAGTTGAAGTCCTCTGTGTTCTATCCTTTTCTTGTTGGCGTTCACGAAACCTGGCGTCGAGACTGATACAGAGATTTATTAAGGCTTCTAAGGACTCTGGAAGTTCACGATACACCAATTCATCCTTGAGACGCTCAGAAAGTCCTTTACGGAAAGCGGCTCTGAGTGCTCCCTGATTCCAAGTGGTTTCAGAGGCAAGGGTGCGGAACTCAATAGCATATTGAGAGACTGGTTGATTTCCTTGACGTAAATCCAGGAGAGTAGCTTCAGCAGCGGATGACCTTCCAGGTTTATCGAATACGTTTGAGAATGTAGATAGAAATGTATCAACATCCAACAGTATAGGATCATTCTTTTCTAGCAAAGGTGATACCCAAGCCAAGGCTTTTCCTTTCATTAAGGAAATAAGAAATGTGATTCTAGAAGAGGCAGTAGCAAAGAGAGTAGGGCTATTTCGGAAATGAAGACGGCATTGATTCAGAAAGCCTCTACATTCTTCAGGATTCCCATCATATTTATCCGGAAGAGGTATCCTGGGACTTAGTTGTACCTGAGACTGATTGTTAGGAATCGGAGGAGGTAATGCCTCAATCGGATTTGGATTGGGATTAGGATTGGGAGGTGCGGTAGCAACCAGATTTTGTAATAGAGCAGTAATTTGATCAAGTTTAGTGTCCAGAGACTGCAAGTGAGTGGCATGAGAACCCAAGAGCTGTCCCTGGTGAGCCACGGCCATAGATAATTCAGTGGGGTCCATTTTTGTGGCCCGTTTGTAATGTCAGCCGCTCTGGAATCAATCCGGGATGTAACCCAACTGCTAGCGTGAATTGAAAGCACACGCTAGCACACTGAGAAATATCCAGGACGTGACCCACTCAGGAAGCAGATTAGAAGATAACTAAAATGAATATTGTTCCAGAATGCAGGAAAGCCACAAAGGATAAAACGTCCCTTTAAGTAGTACAAAGAACAAAAAGGAAATGCTCTTACTTGAAGCTTCTGAAAAAAGGTCCTCTTTAGCAGGCTTGTAAAACAAAGGAAAAGTTCTCTTTTGCAGCTTGTAAAAGTAAAAGACCCTTTTAAGCAGGTGTATAACAAACAGAAAGGCAAAGTTCTCTTTTGCAGCTTGTAAAAGTAAATGTCCCCTTTTTAGCAGGTTTAGAACAAACAGAATGGCACAGTTTCTTGTACAGCTTGTAAAAGTAAAATGTCCCTTTAAGCAGGTTTATAACAAACAGAAAGGCAAAGTTCTCTTTTGCAGCTTGTAAAAGTAAAATGTCCCTTTAAGCAGGTTTATAACAAACAGAAAGGCAAAGTTCTCTTTTGCAGCTTGTAAAAGTAAAATGTCCCTTTAAGCAGGTTTTGTTTATCAAAGAAAAGGTTTAAAGGTAAAGGCAAAAGCAAGGTCAGGCAGGCAGAAGTCGGCATCCAAATATCAGCAAAAGGTATAGGCAAAAGACAAGGTCAGGCAAGCAGAAGTCGGCATCCAAGTATCAGCAAAAGGGTAAAAGCTACAGGCAAGGTCAGGCAGGCAGAAGTCAACATCCAAATATCAGCAAGTAGGGTTTAGGCATGAGGCTTGGTCAGGCAGGCAGAAGTCGGTACACAAAAGAACAGAATTGATACGGTACTCACACTCCAAATGGAAACAAACAAACGGGCCCAGATTCAGATCTCCCGCCGTGGTTTAAAGGCAGGAGCGTAACCGTCATCAGAGGGGTGTGTCGAGAAAGCGTCATGTTGCTAAGCAACATGACGTCAGACACACAGAGAAGTTCCGGGAGCCGCGGCGACACGGCGATGAACGGAGGCAATCATGACAATCTATCTGAAACAGAAGATCCTTCCTCAGATATTGACACTGACAAATCTACTTTATTTAAAATAGAGTATATGCGTTCTTTATTAAGAGAAGTGTTAATTACTTTGGATATTGAGGTAACCAGTCCTATTGACGTTCAGTCTAATAAACGTTTAAATGCTGTTTTTAAACCTCCTGTGGTTTCCCCAGGTGTTTTTCCCATTCCTGAGGCTATTGCTGATATGATTTCTAGGGAATGGAATAAGCCAGGTACTTCCTTTATTCCTTCTTCAAGGTTTAAGAGATTGTATCCTTTACCAACAAAATCTATAGAGTTTTGGGAAAAGATCCACAAAGTTGATGGGGCTATTTCTACTCTTGCTAAACGTACCACTATTCCTATGGAAGATAGCACTTCCTTTAAGGATCCTTTAGATAGGAAGCTTGAATCTTATCTAAGGAAGGCCTATTTATATTCAGGTCATCTTCTCAGACCTGCTATTTCTTTGGGTGATGTTGCGGCTGCATCAACTTTCTGGTTGGAAAATTTAGCGCAACATGAATTGGATTCTGACATATCTAGCATTGTTCGCTTACTGCAACATGCGAATCATTTTATTTGTGATGCCATTTTTGATATTATCAAAATTGATGTTAGATCCATGTCTTTAGCTGTTTTAGCTAGAAGAGCTTTGTGGCTTAAATCTTGGAATGCTGATATGACATCTAAATCTAGATTACTATCTCTTTCTTTCCAAGGTAATAATTTATTTGGCTCTCAGTTGGATTCTATTATTTCAACTATCACTGGAGGAAAAGGAGTTTTTTTTTGCCTCAGGATAAAAAACCTAAGGGTAAATCTAAAGCTTCTAACCGTTTTCGTTCCTTTCGTCAGAATAAGGAACAAAAACTCAATCCTCCTCCCAAGGAATCTGCTTCCAGTTGGAAGCCTTCCTCAAATTGGAATAAATCCAAGCCATTTAGGAAACCAAAGTCTGCCCCTAAGTCCGTATGAAGGTGCGGCCCTCATTCCAGCTCAGCTGGTAGGGGACAGATTAAGGTTTTGCAAGGATTTGTCCAAAACCATTGGATTCAGAGCATTGTCTCTCAAGGGTATCGAATAGGATTCAAAGTAAGAGCTCCTGTGAGAAGATTTTTTCTCTCACACATTCCTGTAAATCCAGTAAAAGCTCAGGTTTTTCTGAAGTGTGTTTCAGACCTGGAGTCTTCAGGGGTAATCATGCCAGTTCCTCCTCAGGAACAAGGTTTGGGGTTTTATTCAAACCTATTCATTGTACCAAAGAAAGAAAATTTGTTCAGACCAGTTCTGGATCTGAAAATTTTGAATCGTTATGTAAGAGTACCAACTTTCAAGATGGTGACTATAAGGACTATTCTGCCTTTTGTTCAGCGAGGACATTATATGTCCACAATAGACTTGCAGGATGCATACCTTCATATTCCGATTCATCCAGAACACTATCAGTTTCTGAGATTCTCTTTTCTAGACAAGCATTACCAATTTGTTGCTCTTCCATTTGGCCTAGCAACAGCTCCAAGAATCTTTTCAAAGGTTCTGGGTGCCCTACTATCTGTAATCAGAGAACAGGGTATTGCGGCGTTTCTTATTTGGATGATATCTTGGTACTAGCTCAGTCTTTACATACTGCAGAATCTCACACGAAACGTTGTTTCTTCGGAAACATGGTTGGAGGATCAATTTACCAAAAAGTTTCTTGATTCCTCAGACAAGGGTCACCTTTTTAGGCTTCCAGATAGATTCAGTGTCCATGACTCTGTCTCTAACAGACAAGAGACGTTTAAAATTGGTCGCAGCATGTCGGCTCCTTCAGTCTCAGTCATTCCCTTCAGTGGCTATGTGCATGGAAGTTTTAGGTCTCATGACTGCAGCATCGGACGCAATCCCCTTTGCTTGTTTTCACATGAGACCTCTACAGCTTTGTATGCTGAATCAATGGTGCTGGGATTATACAAAGATATCACAATTAATATCCTTAAATCCCAATGTACGACACTCTCTGACATGGTGGATAGATCACCATCGTTTGGTTCAAGGGGCTTCTTTTGTTCGCCCAACCTGGACTGTGATCACAACAGATGCGAGTCTTTCAGGTTGGGGAGCTGTTTGGGGGTCTCTGACAGCACAAGGGGTTTGGAAATCTCAAGAGGCGAGATTACCAATAAATATTTTAGAACTTTGTGCAATTCTCAGGGCTCTTCAGTTCTGGCCTCTGCTAAAGAGAGAACCGTTCATTTGTTTTCAGACAGACAACATCACAATGGTGGCTTATGTCAATCATCAGGGTGGGACTCACAGTCCCCAAGCTATGAAAGAAGTATCTTGGATACTTGCTTGGGCGGAATCCAGCTCCTGTCTAATCTCTGCGGTGCATATCCCAGGTGTAGACAATTGGGAGGCGGATTATCTCAGCCGCCAGACTTTACATCCAGGGGAGTGGTCTCTCCATCCAGATGTATTTTCTCAGATTGTTCAGATGTGGGGGCTTCCAGAAATAGATCTCATGGCCTCTCATCTAAACAAGAAACTTCCCAGATACCTGTCCAGGGATGTTTAGGCGGAAGCAGTGGATGCGCTGACACTTCCTTGGTGTTATCAACCTGCTTACATCTTCCCGCCTCTAGTTCTCCTTCCAAGAGTGATTTCCAAAATCATCATGGAACAGTCTTTTGTGTTGCTGGTGGCTCCAGCATGGCCACACAGGTTTTGGTATGCGGATCTGGTTCGGATGTCCAGTTGCCCGCCTTGGCCACTTCCGTTATGGCCGGACCTACTATCTCAAGGTCCGTTTTTCCATCAGGATCTCAAATCACTAAATTTGAAGGTATGGAAATTGAACGCTTAGTTCTAAGTCATAGAGGTTTCTCTGATTCAGTAATTAATACTATGTTACAAGCTCGTAAATCTGTCTCTAGAAAGATTTATTATAGAGTTTGGAAGACTTACATTTCATGGTGTTCTTCTCATAAATTCTCCTGGCATTCTTTTAGAATTCCTAGAATTTTGCAGTTTCTTCAGGATGGTTTGGATAAGGGTTTGTCTGCAAGTTCCTTGAAAGGACAAATCTCCGCTCTTTCTGTTTTATTTCACAGAAAGATTGCTTCACTTCCTGATATACACTGTTTTGTACAGGCTTTAGTTCGTATTAAGCCTGTCATTAAGTCAATTTCTCCTCCTTGGAGTCTTAATTTGGTTCTGAGGGCTTTACAGGCTCCTCCATTTGAACCTATGCATTCTTTGGACATTAAACTACTTTCTTGGAAAGTGTTGTTCCTTTTGGCTATCTCTTCTGCTAGAAGAGTTTCTGAGCTATCTCATCTTTCTTGTGAGTCTCCTTTTCTGATTTTTCATCAGGATAAGGCAGTTTTGCAGACTTCTTTTCAATTTTTACCTAAGGTTGTGAATTCTAACAACATTAGTAGAGAAATTGTTGTCCCTTCTTTATATCCTAATCCTAAGAATTCTCTGGAGAGATCCTTACATTCTTTGGATGTGGTAAGAGCTTTGAAATATTATGTGGAAGCTACTAAAAATTTCAGGAAGACTTCTAGTCTATTTGTTTTATTTTCTGGTCCTAGGAAAGGTCAGAAAGCTTCTGCTATTTCCTTGGCTTCTTGGTTGAAACTTTTGATTCATCAAGCTTATGTGGAGTCGGGTCAAACCCCGCCTCAGAGAATTACAGCTCATTCTACTAGATCAGTCTCCACTTCATGGGCTTTTAAGAATGAAGCTTCAGTCGATCAGATTTGCAAAGCAGCCACTTGGTCCTCTTTGCATACATTTACTAAATTCTACCATTTTGATGTATTTGCTTCTTCGGAAGCAGTTTTTGGTAGAAAAGTTCTTTAGGCAGCTGTTTCAGTTTGATTCTTCTGCTTTTTGATTTAAGTTTTTTTCTTTTAAAAGTGAAAATAAACTTATTTTTGGGTTGTGGATTATTTTCTCAGCGGAATATGGCTGTTTTTTTGTTTTAGTCCCTCCCTCTCTAGCGACTCTTGAGTGGAAGACTCCACATCTTGGGTATTGATATCCCATATGTCACTAGCTCATGGACTCTTGCCAATTACATGAAAGAAAACATAATTTATGTAAGAACTTACCTGATAAATTCATTTCTTTCATATTGGCAAGAGTCCATGAGGCCCACCCTTTTTATGGTGGTCATGATTTTTTGTATAAAGCACAATTATTTCCAAATTTCCTTTGTTGATGCTTTCTACTCCTTTCTTTATCACCCCACTGCTTGGCTATTCGTTAAACTGAATTGTGGGTGTGGTGAGGGGTGTATTTATAGGCATTTTGAGGTTTGGGAAACGTTGCCCCTCCTGGTAGGATTGTATATCCCATATGTCACTAGCTCATGGACTCTTGCCAATATGAAAGAAATGAATTTATCAGGTAAGTTCTTACATAAATTATGTTTTTTATAAAAGTATATATTTACTTTTATAAAAACTGTATCTTGGCTGATGAGCCCTTCTTTTATTTTCTTCTACAAGATACAACGAGTCCACGGATTTCATCCTTACTTGTGGGATATTATCCTCCTGCTAACAGGAAGTGGCAAAGAGCACCACAGCAGAGCTGTATATATAGCTCCTCCCTTCCCCTCCACCTCCAGTCATTCTCTTTGCCTGTGTTATACTAGGAAGAGGTAAAGTGAGGTGTTAGTGTTAGTTTCTTCAATCAAGAAGTTTTTTATTTTTAATGGTACCGGTGAGTACTGTTTTCCTCAGGGGGGGTTGGAAGAAGAATTCTGCCCTGAGGTTGATGATCTTAGCAGCTGTAACTAAGATCCATGTTGGTTACCACAGATCTGAAGGTAATACAGGAGACATCTTCAGTGTGGAGACCGTTTCATGCTGTCTGCAGCATTTGAGGTATGTGCAGCCTTTTTATTCTGAAGGGACTTGGTATGTCAGAAAATGGCTGAAAATGTATTCCCTTTTAGGGAAAGGGGTAAGCAGTAGACCTATTTTCAAGGGGGGTGTTACTGAAACCTGTTAATTTTTTATTTTTATTCTGTTGACATTTTGGGCAAGGTTTATAATGAGGGCTATGTGCTGCAATTTTCATTATAAGACACTGAGGATTTATATGTTTATGGTGGTGTTTCACATTATGACCATTGCATGTTATTTGGGGTAATCATTCCACATGGCTAGTTTGCTTAACCGCTCCTCCATTCGGTTGTTTGGGCCTACTCGGTCATCGGTCCTGATGGGCGGGGCTTATTTTCACGCGCTCAGTATTCTGGCTAGGAGGCAGCAGACTTTAGCTCCGGTGGAGCTTAAACACAGTTCTTTTCTCTCCGGATTGTTGTCGAGTCTTCTCGAAGTACCCTGGGGGCAGGTAGGTGCAGAGGGTATTTTTGTGCTGACATTATATATGGCTATAAATACTGTTTAGCAGTTAATCCTTCCCTTAATACTTAGGGTGCAATAATTTTTGGAAGCCTTATTTAGGATTGTGTTAATTTTGAAGACAAATTAACGTTTTTACGCACTTTTGAAAAAATTGTTCACTTTTTATCTTTTAAAGGCACAGTACACGTTTTTTGAAAATGGTTTAAAGCATTTATTAAAGTGTTTAAACAACTTTTGTTGGTATTTATTGGTCTGTTCAGCATGTCTGACATTGAGGAATCTCAGTGTTCTATGTGTTTAGATGCCATTGTGGAACCCCCTCTTACATTGTGTACCTCTTGTACTGAAAGGGCCTTACACTGTAAAGAGCATATTCTAAGTAAAGATAGTGGGGGGTAGTTATCATCCTGTCAACTTCCCTGCCTTCGCCGGCCCAATACACCCACCTAAGCTCGCCTACCTTCGCCGCTGCGGACCTGAAAAAATACGCCTAAGTTATCAAGTAAAGCTGTCAAAAAGCCGCGGGGCGATGAGCAGCGGACTGTGAGAGTTATCACACATCCGATCTCGCTGCTCTTCGGTTGTTTGACAGCTTTCTTGCTAGCCTGTCACTAAGCACTCACACTAAACTACACTGTTCTACCCCCTATACCAGCGCCCCCGGAGCCCCCCGCAACTAAATAAAGTTACTAACCCCTAAACCGCCGCTCCTAGACCCAGCCGCAAGTCTTATAAGTGTATTAACCCCTAAACCGCCGCTCCCGGACACCGCTGCCACCTACATTATACCTAGTAACCCCTATCCTGCCCCCCCCTATACCGTCGCCCTCTATAATAAAGTTATTAACTCCTATCCTGCTGATCCCGCACCTCGCCGCAAATAAATAAATAGTTTAACCCCTAAACCGCCACTCCCTGAACCCGCCGCAACCTATATTAAATTTATTAACCCCTATCCTGCCCCCTTCTACACCGTCGCCACCTATAATAAATTTATTAACCCCTATCCTGCCCCCCACTACACCGCCGCCACTGTAATAAAATTATTAACCCCTATCCTGTCCCCTTCTACACCGTCGCCACCTATAATAAATGTATTAACCCCTAATCTGCCCCCCCTACACCGTCGCCACCTATAATACATTTATTAACCCCTATCCTGCCCGCCACTACACCGCCGCCACTGTAATTAAATTATTAACCCCTAAACCTAAGTCTAACACTAACCCTAACACCCCCCTAACTTAAATATTAATTAAATAAATCTAAAGAATATTTCTATTATGAACTAAATGAATCCTATTTAAAACTAAATACTTACCTTTAAAATAAACCCTAATATAGCTACAATATAAATAATAATTATAATGTAGCTATCTTAGGATTTATTTTTATTTTACAGGTACCTTTCAATTTATTTTAACTAGGTACAATAGCTATTAAATAGTTATTAACTATTTAATAGCTTACCTAGCTAAAATAAAGAGAAATGTACCTGTAAACTAAAAACTAACCTAAGTTACAATTACACCTAACACTACACTATACTTTAATAAATTATTCCTATTTAAAACTAAATACTTACCTGTAAAATAAACCCTAAGATAGCTACAATATAATTAATAATTACATTGTAGCTATCTTAGGATTTATATTTATTTTACAGGTAACTTGGTATTTATTTTAGCTAGTTAGAATAGTTATTAAATAGTTATTAACTATTTAATAACTACCTAGCTAAAAGAAATACAAAATTACCTGTAAAATAAATCCTAACCTAAGTTACAATTAAACCTAACACTACACTATCATTACATTAATTAAATAAATTAACTACAAATAACTACAATTAAATACAATTACATAAACTAACTAAAGTACAAAAAATAAAAAAAGCTAAGTTACAAAAAATAAAAAAAAAAGTTACAAACATTTAAAAAAATATTACAACAATTTTAAGCTACTTACACCTAATCTAAGCCCCCTAATAAAATAACAAACCCCCCCAAAATAAAAAAATGCCCTACCCTATTCTACATTAAAAAAATTCAAAGCTCTTTTACCTTACCAGCCCTTAAAAGCGCCTTTTGTGGGGGCATGCCCCAAAGAATTCAGCTCTTTTGCCTGTAAAAGAAAAATACAACCCCCCCCAACATTAAAACCCACCACCCACATACCCCTAATCTAACCCAAACCCCCCTTAAAATAACCTAACACTAATCCTCTGAAGATCTCCCTACCTTGTCTTCACTCAGCCGAGCCACCGATGGAACTGAAGAGGAGACCCGGACCGGCAGAAGTTATCCTCCAAGCGGCGCTGAAGAAATCTTCCATCCGGGCGAGGTCATCTTCCAAGAGGCGCTGAAGAAGTCTTCTATCCGGGCGAGGTCATCTTCCAAGAGGCGCTGAACAAGTCTTCTATCCGGGCGAGGTCATCTTCTAAGCCGGGTCTTGAATCTTCATCCCGCCGACGCGGAACATCCTTCTTTCCCGACAGACTACCGACGAATGAAGGCTCCTTTAAGGGACGTCATCCAAGATGGCGTCCCTTCAATTCCGATTGGCCGATAGGATTCTATCAGCCAATCGGAATTAAGGTAGGAAAAATCTGATTGGCTGATTGAATCAGCCAATCAGATTCAAGTTCAATCCGATTGGCTGATCCAGTCAGCCAATCAGATTGAGCTCGCATTCTATTGGCTGATGACATCCCTTAAAGGAGCCTTCATTCGTCGGTAGTCCGTCGGGAAAGAAGGATGTTCCGCGTCGGCGGGATGAAGATTCAAGACCCTGCTTCGAAGATGACCTCGCCCGGATAGAAGACTTGTTCAGCGCCTCTTGGAAGATGACCTCGCCCGGATAGAAGACTTGTTCAGCGCCTCTTGGAAGATGACCTCGCCCGGATAGAAGACTTCTTCAGCGCCTCTTGGAAGATGACCTCGCCCGGATGGAAGATTTCTTCAGCGCCGCTTGGAGGATAACTTCTGCTGGTCCGGGCCTCCTCTTCAGTTCCATCGGTGGCTCGGCTGAGTGAAGACAAGGTAGGGAGATCTTCAGGGGATTAGTGTTAGGTTATTTTAAGGGGGGTTTGGGTTAGATTAGGGGTATGTGGGTGGTGGGTTTTAATGTTGGGGGGGGTTGTATTTTTCTTTTACAGGCAAAAGAGCTGAATTCTTTGGGGCATGCCCCCACAAAAGGCCCTTTTAAGGGCTGGTAAGGTAAAAGAGCTTTGAATTTTTTTAATGTAGAATAGGGTAGGGCATTTTTTTATTTTGGGGGGGTTTGTTATTTTATTAGGGGGCTTAGATTAGGTGTAAGTAGCTTACAATTGTTGTAATATTTTTTAAATGTTTGTAACTTATTTTTTTTATTTTTTGTAACTTAGCTTTTTTTATTTTTTGTACTTTAGTTAGTTTATGTAATTGTATTTAATTGTAGTTATTTGTAGTTAATTTATTTAATTAATGTAATGATAGTGTAGTGTTAGGTTTAATTGTAACTTAGGTTAGGATTTATTTTACAGGTAATTTTGTATTTATTTTAGCTAGGTAGTTATTAAATAGTTAATAACTTTTTAATAACTATTCTAACTAGCTAAAATAAATACCAAGTTACCTGTAAAATAAATATAAATCCTAAGATAGCTACAATGTAATTATTAATTATATTGTAGCTATCTTAGGGTTTATTTTACAGGTAAGTATTTAGTTTTAAATAGGAATAATTTATTAAAGTATAGTGTAGTGTTAGGTGTAATTGTAACTTAGGTTAGTTTTTAGTTTACAGGTAAATTTCTCTTTATTTTAGCTAGGTAAGCTATTAAATAGTTAATAACTATTTAATAGCTATTGTACCTAGTTAAAATAAATTGAAAGGTACCTGTAAAATAAAAATAAAGGTAAGTATTTAGTTTTAAATAGGATTCATTTAGTTCATAATAGAAATATTCTTTAGATTTAATTAATATTTAAGTTAGGGGGGTGTTAGGGTTAGTGTTAGACTTAGGTTTAGGGGGTTAATAATTTTATTACAGTGGCGGCGGTGTAGTGGGGGGCAGGATAGGGGTTAATAAATGTATTATAGGAGGCGACGGTGTAGGGGGGGCAGATTAGGGGTTAATAAATTTATTATAGGTGGCGACGGTGTAGAAGGGGGCAGGATAGGGGTTAATAAATTTATTATAGGTGGCGACGGTGTAGGGGGGCAGGATAGGGGTTAATAAATTTAATATAGGTTGCGGGGGTCCGGGAGCGGCGGTTTAGGGGTTAAACTATTTATTTAGTTGCGGCGAGGTGCGGGATCGGCAGGATAGGGGTTAATACATTTATTATAGAGGGCGGCGGTATAGGGGGGGCAGGATAGGGGTTACTAGGTATAATGTAGGTGGCGGTGGGCTCTGGGAGCGGCTGTTTAGGGGTTAACATATTTATTATAGTGTCGGTGGGCTCCGGGAGCGGCGGTTTAGGGGGTAATAACTTTATTTAGTTGCGGCGGTGTAGGGGGGACAGATTAGTGGTGTTTAGACTCGGGGTACATGTTAGGGTGTTAGGTGCAGACAGCTCCCATAGAAATCAATGGGATGTCTGGCAGCAGCGAACTTGTACTTTCGCTATGGTCAGACTCCCATTGATTCCTATGGGATCCGCCGCCTCCAGGCTGGCGGTTTGAAAACCAGGTACGCTGGGCCGTAAAAGTGCCGAGCGTACCTGCTAGTTTTTTGATAACTAGCAAAAGTAGTCAGATTGTGCCGCACTTGTGTGCGGAACATCTGGAGTGACGTAAGAATCGATCTGTGTCGGACTGAGTCCGGCGGATCGAAGTTTATGTCACAAAATTCTACTTTTGCCGGTCTTTGGCCTTTGATAACTAAGGCAAATCAGCCTCGCCACAAATACGTTGCGGAATTCCAGCGTATTTGAGGTTGACGGCTTGATAACTACCCCCCAGTGTGTCTAAGGATGATTCTCAGTTTGAAGAAAATCAGGATATGCCATCCAATTCTCCCCAAGTGTCACAGCCTTTAACGCCCACACAAGCGACGCCAAGTACATCTAGTGCGTCTAATTCCTTTACTCCGCAGGAAATGGCTGCAGTTATGTCAACTACCCTTACAGAGGTATTATCTAAATTACCAGTGTTGCAGGGTAAACGCAGTAGGTCAGGTATTAATGTAAATACTGAATCATCTGATGCTTTATTAGCTATTTCCGATGTACCCTCACAGTGTTCTGAGTTGGGGGTCAGGGAATTGCTGTCTGAGGGAGAAATTTCAGACTCAGGAAATGTATTACCACAGACAGATTCGGACACTATGTCCTTTAAATTTAAGCTTGAACACCTCCGCCTGTTACTTCGGGAGGTTTTAGCGACTCTGGATAATTGTGACCCTATTGTAATACCACCAGAGAAATTGTGTAAGATGGATAAATATCTAAAAGTACCTACTTAAACTGATGTTTTTCCGGTTCCTAAGAGAATTTCGGAAATTATAAAAAAGGAATGGGATAGACCAGGTATACCGTTTTCTCCCCCTCCTAGTTTTAAGAAAATGTTTCCCATATCAGACGCCATTCGGGACTCGTGGCAAACGGTCCCTAAGGTAGAGGGAGCAATATCTACCCTGGCTAAGCGTACAACTATACCCATTGAGGACAGTTGTGCTTTCAAAGACCCTATGGATAAAAAATTAGAGGGTCTTCTAAAGAAATTATTTATTAATCAGGGTTTTCTTTTGCAACCTATGGCTTGCATTGTTCCAGTAACTACTGCAGCAGCTTTTTGGTTTGAGGCTCTAGAAGAGTCTCTTAAGGTTGAGACCCGTTAGATGACATTTTGGATAGAATTAAGGCTCTCAAGCTAGCTAATTCTTTTATTACTGATGCAGCTTTTCAAATTGCTAAATTAGCGGCGAAAAATGCAGGATTTGCTATTCTAGCACATAGAGCGTTGTGGCTCAAATCTTGGTCTGCTGATGTGTCATCAAAAACTAAGCTTTTAGCTATTCCTTTTAAAGGTAAGACCCTTTTTGGGCCTGAATTGAAGAAAATCATTTCTGACATTACAGGAGGTAAAGGCCATGCCCTACCTCAGGATAAGTCTGTTAAGATGAGGGGTAAACAAAATAATTTTCGTTCCTTTCGGAACTTTAAAGGAGGACCCCCCGCTTCCTCTTCTTCCACAAAGCAGGAAGGAAATTTTACCCAATCCAAGTCATTCTTGAGACCTAACCAGAACTGGAATAAAAGTAAACAATCTAAAAAGCCTGCTGCTGCTACTAAGACAGCATGAAGGGGCAGCCCCCGATCCGGGACCGGATCTAGTAGGGGGCAGACTCTTGTTCTTTGCCCAGGCTTGGGCAAGAGATGTTCAGGAACCCTGGGCACTAGAAATAGTGACCCACGGTTATCAATTGGAATTCAAGGACTTTCTTCCAAGAGGGAGATTTCATCTTTCAAAATTATCTGCAAACCAGATAAAAAGAGAGGCGTTCTTACGCTGTGTAAAAAACCTTTTTACCATGGAAGTAATTTTTCCCGTTCCAGAATTGGAACAGGGACAGGGGTTCTACTCAAATCTATTCGTGGTTCCCAAAAAAGAGGGAACTTTCCGACCCATCTTAGACCTCAAGGGTCTAAACAAGTTTCTCAGTGTCCCATCGTTCAAGATGGAGACTATACGAACAATTTTACCAATGATCCAGGAGGGTCAATATATGACTACAGTGGACTTAAAGGATGCTTACCTTCATATTCCTATCCACAAGGATTATCATCGGTTTCTAAGGTTTGCTTTGTTGGACAAACATTATCAATTCGTGGCTCATCCCTTCGGGTTGGCCACAGCACCCAGAATCTTCACAAAGGTTCTAGGGTCTCTTTTGGTGGTTCTCAGACCGTGAGGCATAGCAGTGGCCTTATCTGGACGATATTCTGATCCAGGCATCAACATATCAACTGACAAAGTCTCACACGGACACAGTGTTGTCTTTTCTGAGAACTCACGGTTGGAAGGTGAACATAGAGAAAAGTTCACTTGTTCCACAGACAAGGGTTCCTTTCTTGGGAACTCTGATAGACTCGGTAGCCATGTACATTTTTCTGATGGAGGTCAGAAAATCAAAGACTCTAAATACTTGCCGAGCACTTCAGTCCATTCCTCGGCCATCAGTGGCTCAGTGTATGGAAGTAATTGGATTAATGGTTGCGGCAATGGACATCATTCGGTTTGCTCGCTTTCATCTCAGACCACTGCAGCTGTGCATGCTCGGACAGTGGAATGGGGACTATGCGAATTTATCTCCTCAGATAAATCTGGATCAAGAGACCAGAGACTCTCTTCTTTGGTGGTTGTTGCCGGATCATCTGTCCCAGGGGACTTGTTTCCGCAGACCCACGTGGGTAATAGTGACAACGGACGCCAGCCTTCTTGGCTGGGGTGCGGTCTGGAATTCCCTGAAGGCTCAGGGTGTTTGGACTCAGGTGGAGTCTCTACTTCCTATCAATATTCTGGAACTGAGAGTAATATTCAATGTGCTTCAAGCGTGGCCTCAGTTGGCTTCGGCCAGATTCATCAGATTCCAGTCGGACAACATCACGACTGTGGTGTCAGTATATTTATGAAAATCTTAGCAGTGCTATCCAAATAATATATATAAGTTTATGGCAGGGTTATAAACACAATACAAAGAAATAGAAACCCTTATCAACCATGCACCTACTAGACCATACAATTAATATAAATATCTGAATTCTTTTATTTAGTTAATATCCATAAACATATTGAAGTATATTTGCAATAAAAGGAAATGAAACAAAATTTATAGGCGTTAAAACCAACTCTTAAGATATGCTATCCTTCTTACAAAACCCAGAAAAATATACCTTCACAATTCAGCCTTTTATTTATTTAACACAATGGGACTAAAAACCTTTAACATCCAAGCAATACAATTCTAAACAGTGTTTATAAAACAATAGGATAATATATATTCTGCTATTTAATTGCAATTTATCCTAATACAAAATTAACTGACAATATCAGAACTTGCATAGATGAGTTACTTAGCCAATCAGACACAGATTTAAACAACAATACAATATATAGGCTGTGACTAGCAATTTGAAATACAATATACACTTCTGAATTATTATTATATATTTGCATAGATAAACAATTTAGGATTGGGATTAGTATAACAATACATAGGCTATGAAATGCTAACTTGAAATATTTCCTTAACTCAATAATAAATGTTTAATTTAAATGCTTGCATACAAACAGGCAGGCTAAGAGCTATTTAAGGTTATATAATACAATCTAAAAACCCAATTTGTTCTTTCCAATTCAAAAATTGTAATTTTACTGTAGTGGCTATGCTTATAACTTATCTTACAAAAACCTTGTATACATCACCCAAATAAACAGCAATCCGGTTCCCAATGTTTTGCAACAGATCCAATTCACCTCAGAAATTCAAAATTGGGGTAAAGCATATGGAGTCCAATGGTAGATGTGTGCTTTTGATTAATAACTGCCGCAGTTACTCCTTTCTGGATCAAAAAATAACACAACCTCTCTTTAGTCTCTATGCTGGGGTTAAATCATCTGATCTCACCCCTCCCCTTTTTGATTATTTATCAGTCATTGGTGAATATTGGAAACGCCCACGGCCTTGTCTTGGATTAGTTCTTTGCAACTGAACATGGATTGGTTTATTTGGTAAATGTGTTGTCAAGGAAATGCATTCTTTGCAACAACCAATCATCTCATGGTTGCAATTCCGCATCATAACACTAGGTGGCAGCAGACGTATAAACAAACAAATACAACAAGACCATCTCTAACATTTTTAAGCAAGTTAAAAAAAAATTTCTTTCATAAAATGGTTATTTAATCAGATCACACTCTCTGCATTAATCATATATAACCCCAATTACAGATGGTTAATATTAGGTTATTTTTTTCTGATTATTCTGATACCAAATATGTTATATTATTAAATGCATCACAACTTTGTCAGCATTCTGGCACTTCTTTGCAAATAACAGCCTATTTTTTTTATTTCAGTATTGTACTGTATTCCAAGTGAATCCTGTCTATGTAGATCTGAAATAAAAAAAAAATGTCAATAATCACCTCTCCTCAGGTCCACAAACATCCACTCATGTTTTCAAACACACAGAGGCCAAGATATTCATGCCTTCAAAATATACACATATATGCACACACACACATACATATATATACACATATATATACATATATATATATATATATATATATATATACACACACACATATACACATCTCATATCCATTAAAATATATACAGTTGTTTTAAAATCATAATGTAAGTCATGTGTCTTCACTGTGTGCTGTATGTTCACACCTTAGCATTTGTCTGTGTTTCCCAAGGCCTTTATTGCTCCACATGGGGTCAATCCATGAGGAGTTGTAAAAGTCTTTAAAACAGCATATTTCCTGTTTAGCCAGCAGTGCAGATGTGTATTTGATAATTAACACCCATGTGCATAAAAGCTGCCTCTATGATTTTGATCAGTTCCAAAAGGGTAATTCAGACATTTCGTCTCCATATATTTGCCTGTATCCTGAAACTATGTTATATTTTAGTTCCTTGCTAAATTATACAATTGCATAATTTAACATATTGAGTGTGTGAGATCTCCCAGAGATAATCCTTTGTTCTCCTTTCAGCCAAGAATGTCTCCTGTGCAATTGGAGTGGGGGAGATCTAATCCTTTGTCCTACAGACCATGTTCATATCCACAGATCTATCAAATAAAGACAAATATACCTCTATATATTATTTAATAATATTTCAAATACCTTGACATAAATCCCCCTTTCCAATTCAAAAACATGTAGGACACATGTATTTGAATTGGATCAAAGTTAGTGGTATTTGGTGAGGATGTTGACCGTACACATCATGGACAGTCTTCTATGTAGATAGTCTGTCAATTTTGAACCTTCATGTTTATCAGTTAGGCATCTTTAAACTATAGTATGTCTTTAGTTCATTTGGGGATATGACACTTCATTCTCCCTCTATGACTTGTAGTTGGGATCTGGGATGACACGCTCGCAATTGATTGATATGGACCCATTTATCTATGAAACTTTCATTTTTGGGGATCCGTATTTTATAGGCCACTGGAGATATTTTGTCAGTAATGACGAAAGGACCTTTCCATGAGGGAAGAAATTTCTTCTCCCTAACCTGATCTCTTCCAAAGTTATAAAGATAAACTTTATCATTTATTTCATATTCCTTTTTGGACGTTTTGAGATCATAATAGGTTTTAGTGGCAGTTGCGGCTCTTTCTAAATTCCTTTGAGCAAATGCAAAGGCATGTTGCAGGTGTTTCCTTAGGTTTTCCACATATTGATGTGTATTGGCAGCGTTTATCAAGTTTTGGTCTGATGTACGGTACAGTAGATGCTGAGGTAGAACCATTCTTCTACCAGTCATCAGTTCAAAAGGTGATATCTTGGTAGCACTACTTGGAGTTGCTCTTAATGCCATTAAGACTAGAGGTAGTTTTACATCCCAGTCTTTACCTGTTTCACTCACAAACTTTTTGAGGATTTTAACAATGGATTGGTTGTAACGCTCTACACCACCACTTGAGGCAGCTCTATAAGCAATATGGAGCTTTCTTTTAACCCCTAGTATTTTCCACATTTTCATCATCACTTCGCTAGTGAAGTGGGTTCCCCGATCTGATTCGATTCTTTGGGGCAAACCAAATCTGGAAAATACATGGTTGATGAGCAACGCTGCACATGTTTCAGCACTATTGTTAGGTGCACTAATGCATTCTACCCATTTAGTGAACAGGCATGTCACGGTTAACATGTATTTGTTACCTCTTGATGATCTTGTTACTGGGCCAATAAAATCAATTTGTATATCTGACCATGGCATTACCATCCCCCTTTTCTGCAATGGCGCTCTATGCGTTGGTGCAGTGGGTTGGAACTGTGGGCAGATTAAACACCCTTGACAGTAGGTTTGAACATCTTTCAACATGTGTGGCCAAAAAGCATAATCACGTAATATTTCATACGTGAGTTTGGCACCACGATGACCAGATGTGGGAGCATCATGGGCATGTTGAAGCATTAGACCTCTGAACTTGGTGGGTACTACCCACTGCTGGATGCCAGTTTTGGAGGTTCTAATTAACAAACCATCCTGTAACTTGAATTGTGATCGGGATTTCATTAAGATTCTAAGATCTTCTTTGCCAATGCAATCATCTTTTGAGATGGGGTTGCTTTCAGGATCTTCTATGTGTTTATAGAAGATGCCTACAATGGGGTCTTCTTTTTGACTAGTGATCAGGTCCTCACTAGGAGAATCCTGACTCCATTGTACCAAGTTAGGCTCACTCTGTTGTTTTTCCTGGTTTCTGGTAATGGCTTCTACCTGAATTGCACCCATTAAGTGGTCAATATTAAGGAGTTCTCCAGTTATGGCTCCTTGTTTGGCTAATGAATCCGCAAGGTCATTGCCTTCCTTATCAGGACCTAAAACTCTGGAATGACCCTTGGTCTTTTTCCAGTGTATGGTTAAATCATTGGATACTACCAGATTATCAATCTCGCAGAACAATTTGCCATGCTTGACTGGTTTGTTATTGCTTTTCTGCATGCCATTTCTTTTCCAAGTTGGCAGGTATTCAACAAAACTGTCACGCACATAATTTGAGTCAGTTATGATCACAAATTCATGAATACCATGTTCAATAGCCATTTCAATGGTTTTGAAAACAGCAGTTAGTTCTGCAACTTGACTGGATCTTGGTCCAATGTTGAAACCTATAGATAAATTTGGGAATCCATTTGCCCCAGTTATACCAATGCCAGCGACTAATCTGCGCTCATTATCAATAGTGGCATGGTAAGAACAACCATCAACATATACCCAAGGTAATGTTTGACAATGGTCCTCATTGTACATTTTATATGGAGAAAGCAATTGTTCCTCCAGAAAATCATCTTCTGATAATTCTTCCCCAGTATCTCTAGCAGTACAGTCGTGGAGCTCAGCAAGTCCCTGTGCAACTGGATTCTTTTTATTCTGCTTGTAGCGAATTTCTAATGGCCAGCCTTGCAAGGAAAGCGTCCATGCTGTTATGCGGCTATTTGATAAATTCCCATCTCTTATTCTCTCACTTTGCAAATATAGCAAAGGCTGGTGGGCCGTTTCTACAATGATTTTCTCGCCCTGTATATAGCTGCGGAAATTTTGTAGAGCCCATACAGTAGATAAGAGGGCTTTTTCGCAATCGTTGAACTTTATTTCTACTGGGGATAGATTTTTACTCGCATAAGCAATGGCTTTGTTCAAATTATCATGCTTTTGGTATAAAACAGCACTCATGCTTACATCTGTGTAACCGGTTTCTAAGAAGAAAGGTTTACCATCTTCAGGGTACGCTAAGCAAGGTGCTTGAGTGAGTTTTCTTTTCAGCTCTCTGATGGCTGTCTCTTGAGACTCACTCCAGTGCCATTTCACCTCTTTCTTTAGGAGAAGTAGTAGTGGTTTAGTTAATTCCGCATAATTATCAATGAATTTGCGAGAATAATTTGTCATACCCAGGAATGATCTCAATTCCTTTAAGTTAGTTGGGTTTTTAGAATTCACTATCGCTTCTACCTTTTTCTTCTGGGGATTTAATCCGTCAGAAGTAACTTCATGTCCCAAGAAGTTTACACGAGTGTGGCACCATTGAGCTTTTTGCAGGGATAATTTGACACCTGCCCTTTTAAGTTGGCTGAGGACGTGTTTAAGTTCTGTGATGTGTTTTTCAAAGTCTGTGCTTTTGATTAAAACATCATCAACATAAGATAAGGTCCCCCTTTCCAGTGCGTCAGGCATAGCCTTATGCATGAATACAGCAAATTCATGTCCAGAATTTATGTATCCAAATGGAAGTCCCTGGAATGCATACTGAACCTTTTGGAAGGAGAATGCTAGCTTATATTGGTCCTCTTCATGTACCTTTATGGTCCAGTATCCCTGTGCACAATCAATGGCAGTGAATATTTTGGATCCCTGCATTTGTGCTAGGCACTGGTCAATGTATGGTACAGGCCAGCCAGACATGTATACTCGTTTGTTTAGCTGTCTTAAGTCAGCACACAAACGCCATTGTCCATTGGGTTTAAGGACACCTAGAATAGGGTTATTATAAGAGCTGTGCACCTGTCTGATAATACCTCTTTCTTCCAAATTCCTTATGATCTCTGCAAGAGAATCATATGAGGCTAAGGGAAGTCTGTATTGTTTGACAAATACAGGTGGCGCATCGGGATCTGTTTGTATTCTTGCAATGTGCAAGTCTGTAGTACCACAGTCATAAGAATCCTTAGCGAAAATATCCTTGTATTCCATTAGGAGTTCTCGCAGCTGTTGGCGTTCGTCATCGCTGGAACAGCCATTAGCTAAGGATATTTGCTCTTCGACTATTTGCTGAAATCCTGGAAAGATTTCAGGCTGTCCTATTTCATATGCTTCTTCCAGTCTAGAGGTGAGATCCCCTTGATTATAGTTTACATTGCTCCCATGACTCTGGGTATTGGGATAATCTTGCTGTTTGATTGGCTGATCAAACACTAGAGAGGCTTCTTCAATTTTACAGATGCTTTCCTCTGAGCTGAAGGGATAAATAGACTGAACATTAAATAGACCCTCTGGTATAGATGCAAAGGATTGTTCTATTAATTGTACTTCAGTTAGGTATCCTTCAGGTATTAGCCCAATTACATTATTCTGGAATCCAAAAGTGTAATAACTTGATTCCAGTGCATATCCTATGGTAGTTCCCTTGGATAAGGTTATATCCTGTGGGGTCATGTTATGTACAATAATATGTATTGGAATAGTTCCAATATTCACCATAGGAGTGTAAGTCACTGTGACACCCAGATTTTGTATTCTATGGGAGAGGCAAATCAGTGTTTCAGAAGTTTTTAATTTCTGACCTCTCTTTACCTGTAAGGGTAAAAGAAATTTATCAGCCCCAGCAGGAATTATAACATCGCTAGATACCTGCATATTCACAGCATATGGCAATTGCTGGTTTGATTTCAGGGCTGCATTTTCATCCTGAAATACTTCAGGGTCCCCCTTTAACCTGCTCCAGAGGCAAGAATTAATCAAATCTATTTGTATGGCATATCTATGTAAGATATCATTGCCAATGTATATTTGATTATGGGGAGTATTTAAAACTAAAAACAGGTGCTTCACTGACTTATTACCGATAGAGATAGATAATAAGCACTTAGCTGTGATGTTATGGCTTTCAGACCTGTCATCCAGGCCGTTGACACTGTGGTCTTGGGGAGAAAGATATTTAATCACTTTAGGTTCAGCTATTTGCGCTAATAAACCTTCGCTTATATAGCTAGCTTCCTGTTTTAAGTTTATTTTAGCATACTTGGTTTTACCAAGGTCATGTACTTGTATAGGGATAAATAGATCCTCTTTAACTCTCTCAATCCCTGTGAGGTATTGAGTGTGGCCTCCCCCCTTAGGGATTTTATGATCCCCCTTGTGGAGTGCTATGGTTAATACATCGCCATCTAGGGAAATATTCGCTATCTTTCCAGGCGATATTTTAAAAGTATTACCATCAGAGCCACTAAAAGGAGTCTGATCATCTATTTGTAGGATAGTGATTTCAGGTACAGAGTTATTCCTGAAATGAATCTCCACAGCATCTGGTTTCTCTTCTACCACGTGACAGCTATGTCGGGCGCGAGATATACCAGATTTTTCATAATTGATAGGCCGTTTAACTTGTGACCAAATTACATTATTTATGCAATCAATTATGGTGCTTAATCGTTTCAGGAGATCACTACCAATAATTAAACGATCAGTTGGCAGATCCACTATAATGACAGGGTGTCTTATGACCCTGTTCCCCAATTTAAATTTTAACCAGGCAGTACCGTAGACTTTTAGGGAGTCACCCCCAACACCTATTAGAGAACCGTCAAATTCTCTTATTTTGGGTTTGTGGGGTGTTAGCTCATTTAGCTGTGTGTAGTACCTGTGGGATAAGATAGTTGCCTGTGACCCAGTGTCAATTAATCCCTTGATAGGGTTGGAGACTGAATCTTGCAGCTCAACTAGTACATAATATCTTCCTGCAGTTTCTATCATTTCACACATAAAATTTGCATTCTTGTACATCTGTGGGCTTCGCCACGTTTTACCTGGATCCGCTGTGTCATTCGATGCAGAGGAAATTTCATACCTACCTGTTTCCCCTATGACAAGGTCAGCTGGGTTCTTGTGTACTGCATCTGTGGAAATAATGTTAAGAGAACACTGCAGAGGAAAAGTTTGGTTAATTTTTCCCGGCTGATGTCGCTCATTGTCACAGCTAATTTGTCCGTTTCCGGTCTGTGGGGAGATAACATGATTAGTATCATTGATATTTATTACTACATTTTGTATATCTCTCCCCTCCCCTTCAGGTGATACTGCAGTATTTATGACTGTGCCTGTGGTCCACTGCTGACCACTGGCTGTACCCCTAAAAAAGTATTGTTCGGTTGCTGAGCCGTAGATTTTTGACTCATATTAGCGATTTGTTCGCTCAACCGATTTAATTGGGTAAACAGCATATCTACCTGATTGTACAAGTTACCTCTACCCCTGGGCCTATCTCTTGGTGCCCCATTGTACTGATTCCTGGACCATTGGGTTCCCTCAGAATCAGGGCCACTATTTCTATTCTGGCGTGGTTGCCCCTGGGGTTCAGCTTGTTCAGCATTAGTACTTTGGGGAGCATTATATACCTGGGGTGTCTGGTTACCCTGAGAATATCTTTGCCGTCTATTGTATCTACCCTTGCGCGGATACCAATTATTTGGTGAGTATTCTCTTTGTGAGTAATTATTCTCCTGATTATGTCCCCCACTTTGGTTATAGTCTCCCTGCACCTCAACCTGCGTAGGGGGAGGGGCAGAGTTAAACCTCTGTGGAGATGGCCTGTTTTGACTGGTCACCTCTGCATAAGTTCTCTTTTTAGATTCCAAATTGAGGGGGCTAGGTGACACCCTAGTTTCTGCTACAATTTTGGGTTTTGACTCCTTTTTCACCTCCTGTTCACTGGATTGCTGAATAGAGTATAATTTTGTACTCTCTTTGATCAGCCATTCCAATGAGCAGTCCTCATCAAAATCTCTAGCTAAGTTAATTTTGATGGGTGTAGGTAGTGCTTCAAAAAATAAATTTACAAATTCTGAGCCGTCAAATTTGGGATTATCTTCAGCCATACTGTACGCATTTTTCAATACAGAAAGGAATTCGATTGGACTCTGATTTGCACGACACTTTAAACCATATACCGCTATCTTCGCGGCAGTTTTAGTGCGATATTGCCCGAATTCTTTTCTGCATTGTCGTTTTACCCCATTCCAGGAATGAATATTCATATCCTTTAGTGAGGCAAAGAATTTGTGATGCTTACTGTCAAATACCCAAGGTAGAAATTCAATTTTCAATTTCTCACTTGTAACATTCATTATAGCTAACGCATTTTCAAAAGCCTGTAAATGATCAATTACAGATGTTGTTCCCTTATTGGAGAATATAGGTACTGCGCGTTGTACGAAGGTGATTATTTTATGGGAATCATAGACTTTATCAGACTTATTTTGGGATTGTCTGTTAGAGTTTCCCTCCCCCGCATCAGCTGCGCTACAGCTGTCCTCTGGATTTACATCCTGAGGGGATTGTCTATTTGGGAAATCTACTTCTGACCCGTTAGGGGTCATTTGTCTATGTTGTTCTATATATTTTCGTACCTCGTCCCTGACGCGTTCGCTAAAGGAGTTAGCATTATCTGTATTATTCTCATTGCTAATATAGGGGTTTTCATTATGGCGATATGACCTTTTTAAATCGCTTAATTCTCTCTGGCTTTGCGCAAGCTGTTTATTTAAATCTTGTATCTGCGCGATTAAGTCCATATTGTGCTTATCTAAGGTGGCTAGGTTTTGGGCAAATTCATCCATTTTATTTTTGGCTATTTTTAAACCCTCTTCGCGTCTGAGCGAGGAACGAATACTATTTTCTAGCTCCTGTATTTGCAATCGTTTGTCTGTGACACAAAACGACATTTCGTCAATTATGCATATTAAAAGGGGCCAGGATTTTAGTATTAGTTCGTCTCGCTTTTTGGGAGCTTCGCATTGATTAATCATTAATAATTCCTGGAAGAATTCATTCTCTTCATTCCACATATTATTATTAACGGTAATATTTTTAGCCCTAGTTTCAAGCATATCCATAAAATCATTTAATTCACCCGCAATATTAAACTTCCCTTTAAGGTAACTTAAGATATCTTTCTTAAGGACCTGACCTTTAGTAATAGGTATGGTTATGGGACCAATTTCATTGCTATGTATAGAATTAAATGAGTCACTTCTGGCTACAGACATTATTGTATTGGTTTAGTATTTATTTAACTAAAATGCTAATACAATTTTTGCCAATAAAAAGAGAGAAGGAAAAATTTTATATTTAAAAAAAAAAAAATGTATTAATTTTGAAATATGAAAAATTAATATTTTTAAATATGAAAAATTAATATTTTTATTAATTTTTCAAAATTAATCTTTAATAATATTTCAAGATATTAATATCAATCTCGAAATATGAAAATCAATATTTCAACTCTTCAAAAATTATATCTTCAAAATATTAATATCGAAATATGAAACTTTTTCTCTCTTTTATAATAATTTCTATTTACTTACAAATATATTATATCAAATATGATGGAATATTAATAAATCTCAGAAAAAGTGCCTCCAATTATTATGTCAGTATATTTATGAAAATCTTAGCAGTGCTATCCAAATAATATATATAAGTTTATGGCAGGGTTATAAACACAATACAAAGAAATAGAAACCCTTATCAACCATGCACCTACTAGACCATACAATTAATATAAATATCTGAATTCTTTTATTTAGTTAATATCCATAAACATATTGAAGTATATTTGCAATAAAAGGAAATGAAACAAAATTTATAGGCGTTAAAACCAACTCTTAAGATATGCTATCCTTCTTACAAAACCCAGAAAAATATACCTTCACAATTCAGCCTTTTATTTATTTAACACAATGGGACTAAAAACCTTTAACATCCAAGCAATACAATTCTAAACAGTGTTTATAAAACAATAGGATAATATATATTCTGCTATTTAATTGCAATTTATCCTAATACAAAATTAACTGACAATATCAGAACTTGCATAGATGAGTTACTTAGCCAATCAGACACAGATTTAAACAACAATACAATATATAGGCTGTGACTAGCAATTTGAAATACAATATACACTTCTGAATTATTATTATATATTTGCATAGATAAACAATTTAGGATTGGGATTAGTATAACAATACATAGGCTATGAAATGCTAACTTGAAATATTTCCTTAACTCAATAATAAATGTTTAATTTAAATGCTTGCATACAAACAGGCAGGCTAAGAGCTATTTAAGGTTATATAATACAATCTAAAAACCCAATTTGTTCTTTCCAATTCAAAAATTGTAATTTTACTGTAGTGGCTATGCTTATAACTTATCTTACAAAAACCTTGTATACATCACCCAAATAAACAGCAATCCGGTTCCCAATGTTTTGCAACAGATCCAATTCACCTCAGAAATTCAAAATTGGGGTAAAGCATATGGAGTCCAATGGTAGATGTGTGCTTTTGATTAATAACTGCCGCAGTTACTCCTTTCTGGATCAAAAAATAACACAACCTCTCTTTAGTCTCTATGCTGGGGTTAAATCATCTGATCTCACCCCTCCCCTTTTTGATTATTTATCAGTCATTGGTGAATATTGGAAACGCCCACGGCCTTGTCTTGGATTAGTTCTTTGCAACTGAACATGGATTGGTTTATTTGGTAAATGTGTTGTCAAGGAAATGCATTCTTTGCAACAACCAATCATCTCATGGTTGCAATTCCGCATCATAACACTAGGTGGCAGCAGACGTATAAACAAACAAATACAACAAGACCATCTCTAACATTTTTAAGCAAGTTAAAAAAAAATTTCTTTCATAAAATGGTTATTTAATCAGATCACACTCTCTGCATTAATCATATATAACCCCAATTACAGATGGTTAATATTAGGTTATTTTTTTCTGATTATTCTGATACCAAATATGTTATATTATTAACATTTTATTATATTAAGGTAATTTAACACTGCCAATTACTAGCCCAAAATGCATCACAACTTTGTCAGCATTCTGGCACTTCTTTGCAAATAACAGCCTATTTTTTTTATTTCAGTATTGTACTGTATTCCAAGTGAATCCTGTCTATGTAGATCTGAAATAAAAAAAAAAATGTCAATAATCACCTCTCCTCAGGTCCACAAACATCCACTCATGTTTTCAAACACACAGAGGCCAAGATATTCATGCCTTCAAAATATACACATATATGCACACACACACATACATATATATACACATATATATATATATATATATATATATATATATATATATATATATATATACACACACACATATACACATCTCATATCCATTAAAATATATACAGTTGTTTTAAAATCATAATGTAAGTCATGTGTCTTCACTGTGTGCTGTATGTTCACACCTTAGCATTTGTCTGTGTTTCCCAAGGCCTTTATTGCTCCACATGGGGTCAATCCATGAGGAGTTGTAAAAGTCTTTAAAACAGCATATTTCCTGTTTAGCCAGCAGTGCAGATGTGTATTTGATAATTAACACCCATGTGCATAAAAGCTGCCTCTATGATTTTGATCAGTTCCAAAAGGGTAATTCAGACATTTCGTCTCCATATATTTGGCTGTATCCTGAAACTATGTTATATTTTAGTTCCTTGCTAAATTATACAATTGCATAATTTAACATATTGAGTGTGTGAGATCTCCCAGAGATAATCCTTTGTTCTCCTTTCAGCCAAGAATGTCTCCTGTGCAATTGGAGTGGGGGAGATCTAATCCTTTGTCCTACAGACCATGTTCATATCCACAGATCTATCAAATAAAGACAAATATACCTCTATATATTATTTAATAATATTTCAAATACCTTGACAGTGGCTTATATCAATCATCAAGGGGGAACAAGGAGTTCCTTAGTGATGAGAGAAGTATCCAAGATAATCCGTTGGGCGGAGGCCCACTCTTGTCATCTGTCAGCAATCTACATCCCAGGAGTAGAGAACTGGGAAGCGGATTTTCTAAGTCGACAGACTTTTCATCCGGGGGAGTGGGAACTTCACCCGGAGGTATTTGCCTCATTGATTCTCTGATGGGGCAGACCGGAATTGGATCTGATGGCGTCTCGACAGAATGCCAAGCTTCCAAGATACGGATCCAGGTCGAGGGATCCACAGGCCGAACTGATAGATGCCTTGGCAGTGCCTTGGTTGTTCAGCCTAGCTTATGTGTTTCCACCGTTTCCTCTCCTTCCACGCGTGATTGCTCGAATCAAACAGGAGAGAGCTTCAGTAATCCTGATAGCGCCTGCGTGGCCACGCAGAACATGGTATGCGGATCTAGTGGACATGTCCTCTCTGTCACCATGGAAACTTCCTTTGAGACAGGACCTTCTCATTCAAGGTCCTTTCCAACATCCAAATCTAATTTCTCTGCAGCTGACTGCGTGGAGATTGAACGCTTGATTTTATCGAAGCGAGGAATCTCTGATTCGGTTATCAGTACTTTAATACAGGCCAGAAAGCCTGTCACTAGAAAAATGTATCATAAGATATGGCGTAAATATCTTTATTGGTGTGAATCCAAAGGTTACTCATGGAGTAAAGTTAGGATTCCTAGGATTCTCTCTTTTCTCCAAGAAGGATTGGAGAAAGGCTTATCAGCGAGTTCCTTAAAGGGACAAATTTCTGCGTTGTCAATTTTGTTTCACAAACGTTTGGCAGATGTACCAGATGTTCAGTCTTTTTGTCAGGCTCTAACCAGAATTAAGCCTGTATTTAGACCAATTACTCCTCCCTGGAGTTTGAATTTAGTTCTTCGTGTTCTTCAAGGGGTTCCATTTGAACCCATGCATTCCATAAATATTATATTATTATCTTGGAAAGTTCTGTTTTTGGTTGCTATTTCTTCTGCTCGAAGAGTTTCTGAGCTTTCAGCGTTACAGTGTGATTCACCTTATCTCATTTTTCATTCTGATAAGGTGGTGTTACGTACCAAACCTGAATTTCTTCCTAAGGTTGTTTCAAATAAGAATATTAATCAGGAAATTGTTGTTCCTTCCTTATGTCCTAACCCTTCTTCTAAGAAGGAGCATATGTTGCATAATTTGGATGTGGTCCGTGCCTTAAAGTTTTACTTACAGGCAACTAAGGACTTCCGTCAGTCTTCTTCATTATTCATTGTTTATTTTGGAAAGTGTAGGGGTCAGAAAGCTACTGCTACCTCTCTTTCTTTTTGGCTGAGAAGTATCATCCGTCTGGCATATGAGACTGCTGGACAGCAGCCTCCTGAAAGAATTACGGCTCATTCTACTAGGGTTGTGGCTTCCACATGGGCCTTTAAAAACAAAACATCTGTTGAACAGATTTGTAAGGCTGCGACTTGGTCGTCCCTTCACACTTTTTCCAAATTTGATACTTTTGCTTCTTCTGAGGCTGTTTTTGTGAGGAAAGTTCTTCAAGCAGTGGTGCCTTCCGTTTAGGTCTCTGTCTTGTCCCTCCCTTTCATCCGTGTCCTGTTGCTTTGGTATTGTATCCCACAAGTAAAGATGAAATCCGTGGACTCGTCGTATCTTGTAGAAGAAAAGGAAATTTATGCTTACTTGATAAATTGATTTCTTCTACGATACGACGAGTCCACGGCCCTCCCTGTCAATTTAAGACAGGTTATATTTTTTATTATTTACAACTTCAGTCACCTCTGCACCTTTTAGTTTTTCCTTTCTCTTCTTATAACCTTTGGTCGAATGACTGGAGGTGGAGGGGAAGGGAGGAGCTATATATACAGCTGTGGTGCTCTTTGCCACTTCCTGTTAGCAGGAGGATAATATCCCACAAGTAAGGATGAAATCCGTGGACTCGTATCGTAGAAGAAATCAATTTATCAGGTAAGCATAAATTTCCTTTTTTTTATCTTTAGTGTGATGAGCCCTGCTTCTGTCCAAATATGCATTGAAGGCAAAGAGCAGTAAATCATTCCAGGAGGGGGAGGGGGTCTGCTGTGCCTTTTTGAGATCAAATACACAGTAGATGCAGTTAACCTAGCAGAGACAGGACTGCAGTGTAAATATGTTACAGCCTTTTTTACACCCATGGGGTTAAAGGGACAGTCTACCATAGAATTGTTATTGTTTTAAAAGATAGATAATCCCTTTATTACCCATTCCCCAGTTTTGCATAACCAACACTGTCATATTAATACACTTTTTACCTCTGTGATCACCTTGTATCTAGGAACCTTCTTCCAGCCCCCTGATCACATGACTGTGACTGTTTATTATCTATTGTCTTGCATTTAGCTTTGTGTTGTGCTAAATCTTAAATAACCCCCTGTGCCTGAACACAGTGTTATCTATATGGCCCACGTGTACTTTCTGTCTCTTTGTGTTAAAAACAGGTTTAAAAAGCATGTGATAAGAGGAAGCCCTCAAAGGCTTAGAAATTAGCATATGAGCCTACCTATGTTTAGTTCAAACTAAGAATACCAAGAGAAAAAAGCAAATTTGATGATTAAAGTAAATTGCAAAGTTGATTAAAATTAAAAGTCCTGCTAGTCTACATGGGACCACACGCGTCTCCAGCTATCATAATTCTATGACCTACCCCCCACTCAATCCCCCTATATTTATGAAGCATCCATATTACCATAGTCTTCTATCTCATCTAAATTAGGGAACTACTACAACATGGATTATCTGCTTACCTATAGATTATTTAACCTTCATATACTCCCCCAGTATGATTAGGCCTGGCTAACAATAACTGGATAGATAACCCAGCTTCATAGCCTATTTATTTTGCTTCATTGGCAAGGTTAAAACCCCCCTCCAAGCTCCCTAAAAACGCTGTCATATATATATGGCTCCGCCCTCCACCCTTTCCACCCTTTCCCTTCTATATATAGCGGTGCTTACCCGCTGAATATCCCCTCCCCCCTTGTCTACATAAGATTTATCATATGGCCCATAAGTGGCCGGGCAAGTGACTATCACACTGTTACCATTACCTATATCTTAGTGGCCTATGAAGGGTCACCCTAATAGTCACACTCATATGACATCATTATTATAAAACTGAGATTTCAGAAGCCTTTATTGTGTTACTCATCTTCATCTTGTTATTGGTGAAATGTATTATTTCATTGAACTTTAGTCATTATTGTCATTTGGAGATCAATGTAAGTTTTGTTCTTTCAGCAAAATCTCAATAAAAAATTATTTAAAAAAAAAATAAAAAAAATTAAAAGTCCTATCTGAATAATTAAAGTTTAATATATACTAGACTGTCCCTTTAACTGCATCTACTAGTATTTGAGCCGTTTCTCAGGAGGTTATGTGGGAGGAGATTTCTCCTTGCTCAGTGCTGTGCTATCTGTGTTTTTACAGCTCGGCTACACTTAAAGGGACACTGAACCCAAATTTTTTCTTTTGTGATTCAGATAGAGCATGAAATTTTTTTTCTTCGTCCTTTTTTTTTTTTCTTTTTTATATTTTATTTAGATATCAGCAGTGATTTACAGGAACACATAGCGTAGGAATCACAAAAATCAAGCAGTTCAAAATTGTTTTACATTTAAATCAGAAACAGTGAACAATTGATTATTCTGCTGAATTTTATCTTAAGTAAACAGCCTAATCCTAAAATAACAAAACGAGAAAGAGAAAAAAAAAAGAAAAAAAAAGGGAAAAAAGGGTAGGGGGAAGGGAGAAGAAAGAGGCAGGACAAGGAAGGGAAGGGAAGAGACAGGGACAGAACAGGGGGGGATCCTCTCCCCCCCCCCTCACGCAGGACCACTAACTGGGGGACAGAAGGCGTGTAAGTGAAACCAGAGGAATTCCAGAGGAGCATCTCAACTCATCTCAGCTATTAGATCATTGCCAGACGCCCAGTAGCACCAATTCCGAGTCTCTAAATGGAAATATTAGGTCGTTCATCTCAGTATCAGGCAATGACCTAATAAAGGCTGACCATTTGGCAAAAAATTGTCTGATGTCTGAATCATTATCTAGATTAGTGTCCCTTTGTTCTAGCAAGCATTGTTTTTTCAGACAGTTCTTAATCTCTGGAATAGATGGAGCTATTCTTAATTTCCATTTTTTGAGAATAAGGTATCTGGTTGCCAGTATGGAAAGGAGTATCAATTTATCATGTAAATTGTGATTCTTTGTGCCGAAGATGATCTGTTGCTGTGTGAGGCCCAGATGAGAATTTTTTTGAGTTTTGTTAAGCCAGAACTCTAGCTTCCACCAGAGATGCCTTATTTTAGGACAGCTCCAGATCATGTGCATTAAGTCAGCTGCGGGGAACGAACATTTTGGACATTTATTGGAAGTAAGATTACGAATTTTTTAGCCCTTTTCGGGAGTAAAATATGAATTGTGTAAGAGTTTGATATGCATCTCCCGCCAGGTGGCTGAGAGAGTCACCTGGGCCACTTTGCAAATTGAGGTTTGAACAGTTTTTATGTCGATATTTGATTGTGGTAGCAGTTGGTTCCATAGGGAAGTAATTTTCTCCAGCTCTGATTCGCCCTTGCTATGTTTAATTAACTGATAACACATAGAAATAGATCTGGTGCCATTTTTGAACAGAGTGAGCCAGCTCTCTAGCTTACCCAGAGACCAGTTCTAACCTGCCTCGCTCGTCAGTTCACGAAGGTGGTGTCTGCTTTGCAAGTATGCAAAGAATTCCTTATTATTGATTTGAAACTCTATTTTTAATTCGTCAAAAGATTTGACACATTTTCTCTCTGGGTCCCAAAGTTGTATCAGCCTGTTCAGGCCCAGATTATGCCACTTTTTGAATATTACAGAATTTAGACCTGCAGGAAATTTCGGGTTTCCCCTTAGTGGGAGATACTGAGAAACTTTGCAGTTTAAGGACAGTGAGTTACTCACTTTCCACCAGGCCTTCAGCGGATTAAAGAAGGATTTAAGTCGTTTGATTTCACCTGGTAATTCTTTAGGTGGACAATGAATTAAGGCTAACGGTAGATAAGGATTACATATGTCTTCCTCTAGAGAGTTATTTGCAACATAGTCGCTGTGTGAGATCCAATCAGCCACCACTCGGACCAGGAAAGCGTAGTTGTACGAGCGAAGGTCTGGTAATGCAAGGCCACCGCTATCTTTTGGAAGGGAGAGTTTACTTAGGGATATTCTGGGTCTTTTCTCCTGCCAGAGGAATCTACTAAGTGTGCTATTAAGACCTCTCCAACATAATTAAAGGAATGTTCTGTAATACATAGAGGAGTTTTGGGAGCAGAATCATTTTGAATAGGGCGATCCGGCCAGAGATAGATAATGGCAGGGATTGCCAGCTTTTGAGTTTCTCCTTGATATTTGCTAGAATTGGAGAGAAATTAAGAACATACAGCTCCCCTGGTAAAGTGGGAATGAGAATACTTAAATATTTAAGAGAATTTCTAGCCACAGAAAATGGGATATCAGAGGGAGAGTTATTATTGTGTCTGAGCCATAGCAGTTCTGATTTTGCTTCATTTATCTTACAGCCCGAGAAGGACCCGAATCGGGCAGTGATATCTAATAGTTTAGGAATACTGGTTTTAGTGTCTGAAAGATATAAGAGTAGATCGTCAGCATAGAGAGCGATTTTTATAACCTGATTACCCAGCTTGATTCCTGATAGCTGTTGTCTGACCATGATTGCCAGAGGTTCAATTGAGATGTCGAAGAGTAGGGGGGACAAGGGGCACCCCTGATGGGTTCCCCTCCCAAGGGTTATCTGTGATGAGAGAGTTTGATTAACAATCAAGCTTGTACATGGTTCTTTGTACAAATTCATAATAAAATTAAGGAACTGGTCCCTAAAACCAAAGTTAACCAAAGAGGTAAAAAGATGATCGAAATGTATTGAATCGAATGCTTTCTCTGCATCTATTGAAACAATAGCCAGGTCCAGTTCAATCTCGTCCCCCCACCCTCCGACACCTGCATGGTTCTGAAATATTCTACAATAACTAAGGCCTCTCTGATTTTTTTTTTTTTAATCTTTGTTTTTATTGGATTTTTCAAAAAGAAAAAAGTAGAGTAGACAAGTACAACAATTAGTACATCCAAAACGTACAGTTTCAATTGCAAAACAAACATGAAAGATAAATAAAGAAGCGCATTCTATACGTTAAGTAGTCATAATCAGCAATTACATGACGTGAAAACAGCCAGAAGGGAGTAAAAGAAAACAGAAGGAAAATAATGTACGGTTTCTGTGACATTCAAAAGGCCGTTCTTGGGCCTTCTTAGCATCGGCGGTAATGATGCTAAAATATAAAATGTACAAATATATATGAAACAACTTTTCACTAGGTAAACGACTATCCCTCAAGACTGTTCAACAAGTTGTTAATAAAATTCTTAGATATAAATGATACATCACTCTCATTGATTAGTCATACTATTCTTGGATATAATATCATTATATATATAAGAAGAGGAAAAAGAAAAAACAAAAAAAGAGAGAGAGCACACATAACCGAGCAGAATTAGCTTTGCATTATGCTAGTTCAAAATTTAACCTAAAATTACTACCAGTAGTTTTCTATATCAAGTATTTATTTGAACAAAAATATTTATCGGCTAGTGTCTTCTAGTCATATTCAAGCTGAAGCCATTATAAAGACGGGCTTGGACCCCGGGGGGGGGGGGGGAGGGTACGAGACCGGAAAATAAGAAGGAAGAGGAGGGGAAAGAAAAAAAAAAAAAAAGGGAGAAGAGAAGGGGGAGAGATTTTTCAATTAGTTATCTGAACTATTTCTGTAGCTTCTAATAAAATCTAACCACTTGCATTCAAATCTGTGCTGATGACTTATTCCATTATTAGAACTATCAAGCTGTTCTAATGTATATTGCGAGTGTAGCAGATAGGTTAGGTTATTAATTGTTGGTGCTCTGCTGGATTTCCAATTTTTCAAAATGAGGTATCGCCCCCCCAGAATTGCAGTGTTAATTAGCTCAATGTTAGGGGCATATTCTACCATGTCGTTCCGATCTACTAGAAAGATAACGTGTTGTAAATCTAGAACTAGATGAATATTAAGTACTCTGTTCAACCAAAATTGGATTTTACGCCATAAGTGCTGGATCTTTGGACATCGCCAGATCATGTGGACCAGGTCGGCATCAGTTGAACTGCAACGAGGGCAGAGGTGAACTGAGTTTCCACGCCATCTATTTAAATTGGCCGGAGTTATATGGATACGGTTTATAAGTTTAAAATGTGATTCTCGCCATGACGCTGATAGAGTAGCGCGTTCCACCATTACTATGCTGTGTTTAATTGTATCAAGCTCTAAGGTTTGAATGTCTCTGCTCCATTTTGAGTGAATATCTGACAGATTTGTTTCACCGGACTCGAGAAGCATCATCTTATACCAGTAGCTAATTGCATGTTTGCCTGCCTTAAATAGAGCAAGACCCATTTTAATGCCTGGATGTAGATGGTCTCTAGCTGGATCTTTAATGGTCTCAGTGTACCAGTGCCGCACTTGTAAGTACGCATAGAAGTCAGTATTTTTAAGGTGATAGTGATTTTTTAAAGTAGCGAAAGTGTATACCCCAGACGTTTCTGGATCCCTAAGTTGTACTAAGTGTTTCAACCCCAGTCTGGACCATCTGCTGAATAATTTGTTCCTGATGCCTGGGGTGAAGCACGGATTCCCTACAATAGGTACATATTCTGAGGTTTGTGGGATGTCCTTCATGCACATCCTAATAAATTGCCAAGCTTTGATAGTGTGGATTATTGTAGTTTTCGTTTTAACCTTATGTGGTAGGTCCTTGATAGGGCAGTGTAGCAGCACCACTAGGTTGAATTGAGTGACTAGATTTTGCTCAATTTCATAGGAAGCAACAAATGATCCAGCAGTGAGCCAATCCATGGCAACTTTGGCCAAGCATAATTTATTATAGATCAGAAAACTAGGGAGTGCTAAGCCTCCGCTTTGCCTGGGGAACGAAAGTTTTTGTAGAGTAATGCGTCTCTTGCCCGTACCCCAAATAAACAGCCTGATAGAACTTTCCAGACGTCTTAGGTCGGCGTTTGTTAGGGGAATTGGAATATTTTGCATTGTGTAGAGTAGTTTAGGTAGTATGATCATTTTAACCAAATTGATTTTTGCCGTCAATGATAAAGGTAACTTTGCCCAGTTTTTGAGATCTAATTGATTTTTATTTAATAATGGAGAGTAGTTCAGTAGATACCATTCCGCCGGGTCTGTGCTAATTTTAATTCCTAAGTATGTAATGTATTGATCTGCCACCCTGAAAGGTGGAGAATAGTCTATACCCATAGGTCTGGTTATCCATAATAGATCAGATTTAGAGATATTTATTTTATAGCCTGAAAATGTACCGAATTTAGCGATTATATCTATAATTGTTGGGATCTCAGATTGTGGCTTATTAAGAAAGAGTAACAGATCGTCCGCATATAGAAGTAGTTTAAGATATTTGTCACCCAGAGGGATCCCTTGTAAATGTTGTTTCAACATTAATGCCAGAGGTTCAATTGCTAAGTTGAACAATAGAGGTGAAATTGGACAACCTTGTCTCGTCCCTGTCAGAATCTCAAAAGTTTCTGTAAGGGAGCCGTTAACCACGAGTACTGAAGAAGCCTTCGCATATAAAGCATGGATACATTTAGGAAAGTGGTCCCTAAAACCGAATTGTTCCATAGTAAAGAATAAGTGGTCCCAAATAATTGAGTCGAATGCTTTTTGGGCGTCGACTGACAAAATCGCTGTTTCTTCCCTATTGGGTGCCTTATCTATATGATAAAAGTCTAACAATAATAAGATTTTCCGAATACTGGCGGCTGGGTTCCTGTTCAACATGAAGCCGACCTGATCCACATGAATAAGCGAGCCAAGGACACGTTTAAGTCTGTTCGATAGAATAGTTGTGAATATTTTGTAATCTGTGTTGAGTAGTGAGATAGGGCGGTATGAGTCAATAAGTTCTGGATCTTTGTTCTTTTTTGGAATTAAGATAATTTTAGAAGCTGCAAAATATGCTGAGGGCACCTCACCCTTACACAAATAATCATTAAATAAATTGACCAATGGGGTGTTAATCTCCTCTTTAAGAATCTTATAAAATTCTGACGGAAGCATGTCGGGGCCGGCTGCTTTATCCAAACTGAGTTTATCAATAGCTTGCATTACCTCTATAGCTGTTATAGGTATATTAAGTTTCTCTGCCTCGTCTAAAGGTAGCCTTGGGAGTGAAATTTTTTCCCAAAAACAATTTTTATTCTGTATGTGAATCTGAGGAGCTGCGTAAAGTTTTTTGAAAAAATTAGCAAAGCCATTCTTGATTGCCTCTTTCTCAGTAACTCTTATCCCGTCTACCACAATAGCCTTAATTGGTTTAGGTGCAGTATGTAGTTTCACCTGGTTTGCTAGGAGCTTGCCTATTTTACTACCATATCTATAATAGCTGGTTCTTTGACGCTGATCTTGCTTTATGGTCTGTTGGAGATTGAATGCCTCCCACTCCTGTTTTGATTTTATATATCTGTGCCAGTTAGTATCATTAGGTGTCGTTATATAGGTATTGTAGGAGTTACTGAGGCAGTTAGACAGCTGAATCTCCCTTGAGCGTAAGTTTGCTCTAAGTTTACAGGTGTATTGCTTAATTTCTCCCCTGATCACTGCTTTGGCTGCTTCCCAAAATGTTTCTGGTTTGATACTGTGTGTAAGGTTTTGTGTCCTATATTCACTCCATCTTTCAGAGATGAATCTATTAAATGTTGGGTTTTTATATAAATAGCGGGGGAACGTGTACCCTCTGTTTGGTTCATATATAGTGTTATCTAGACCAATCTCCAAAGATATAGGAGCATGGTCTGAGATAGTGAATTCGCCAATTTATGATTTAACCACTGAGCCGAGAAGTCTATCTGACCCAAGGAAATAATCAATACGTGAAAATGATTTGAACTGTTTTGATTCATAAGTAAATGCTCGATTGTTTGGGAATATGTGCCGCCATATGTCCCTAATCTTAAGTGTTCGACAGAATGATCTAAGAATTCTTGTTGCTTTTTGAGATACTTTGACAGTTGTTTGTTTGGTGGTCTGTAATCTATCACTACTGTTAAAAACCATGTTGAAGGGGGGCGGAGCCGGCAGCCAAACTGGTAGGAAGTGTGGAGACAGAGCTCTGGCCACAAAAGTGTTATTTTAGCTCATATAACCTGCTAAATACAGCGAAATTGCCCAAAACATATCTAGGGCAGCTACTACAACCACCCGGCACTGTTTCTTGCTCGTTTTTGCAAAAATTTACAATCGCAAATAACACCCGCTTGGGAGCTCCAGACCATTTTACAGGAAAGGCCGTGGTCGCGGCCTACACCGGCACACGCAGTTAAGCCTTCACTGGCGGAATTACACCTGATTACAGCAGGACCATCTCCTTGAACTACCGGACTACCAAGCACACTGGGAGAGGTGAATATACTGGTTATCAACCAGTTTTTTATGGTACTAGAAACTCAACACTCCTAACGGCATCCCACGTGGCAGTTTGTAAGTAACCAACAACTTGCTTTTTTTTCTTCCTTTCACTAAGAGACATTCAATTCAGGTTCCTTAGATTTGGCTTTATAGCCATCATTCTACCTTCTGTTGAAGCATTGTATACAACTGCTACTTCACTGTGATCTTATTTGAATAAGCCTTACAACTCTGTGGGTGGCAAATGGAAACCATTACTTTAAATCTTTACACACTCTACTGCCGCTCTTTATAATGTGAAATCCTCTAATTACCAGTGTGTAGACTGCAATATACCTCATTTATTTTGCCTTCATATTTGGACACTTTGCTCTATACTGATCCTCCACACGCCTAAATCAGATAACATTAGCCTCTGTGCAGCAAAAGCTCTCTTATTGACATTAAGAACTGTGGCCTTTTTTTTTTTACAAGTTACTGTACAGCTGTGTATTTTTCTTTTTGGATAAGACCCTCAGTGCCAAAATTGATGGTGAACATTATTCTAAAGTACTGCTGTAATACCAGACTTCATTGATTCCCAGGGCCAGATTTGACACCCTCCTCCCTTTCCCGCTATCCTCAGTGGTGACGGGTCATACCCCATCTCCTTTTTCCTGCTTCGCCCAAAAGGGGGCACTCCCTCAGGAGGGTGCCATACATGATACCTGACCCTGAGTGACAACTACCCCAGCGGAGGTCTGGAAATCCTATATTACACCAACAGCAACATAGGTGAAACACAAGAAACGCCTTAAGAGAATCAACAGCACTCCTCTACCTTAAAATGTGCTGCTAATTGTATTGCCTAAGGGGAGGGGAAGCCCCTCAGGCTCCGGATCCTACTACATATACACATTACTCTGGCTCACTCTGCAACATCAGTTTATAAAATTTTGATCTTCTAGCTGTGTCCTGTGCTCTTAATTGTCAGGTGTGCCATTTGAAATCCTGAAGATGGCACAATCCAACAAACGGAAACCAAAGCCGGTAGGTGGCCCTAAAAGGACTGTGGTGGACCATTTCAATCCTATGATATTATCTACAAATGAAGATTCACAAGATAGCACTAATACCTCAACACATGGATCAGATTTAGTATCCAATACCCTCCAAGCCCTCCAAGATGCTGCCCCAACAACTGTGACACCTTCGTTTATTTTATCATCTTTGCAAACTTTGCTTGAGGCACATCACTCCTCTTTTCAGTCCCAAATAACTGCCTCGCTGGCTGAGATGCGGCGAGATTTGACATCTACTTCTGAAAGAGTGGACACAATTGAGAGGAAGCAGGAAGACATGATAGTTGAACAGGGTAATGTCCTAGCATATGCCCAGAGTTTGGCGGAACAGCTTATTATGCTAGAAAACAAAGTGGCGGATGCTGAAGACCGATCCCGCCGGAATAATCTACGCCTCAGGGGAATCCCTGAAAGCATATCCTCTAGTGACTTGGTCACCCACCTTTCTGAATTTTTCAATCATCTGGCACCACCGGCAAATCCAAATGAGGGACTCATTGATAGGGCACACAGGGCTCTACGCCTTAGAAGCCTAGCAACTGATAAACCAAGAGATGTCATTGTTCGGCTACACTTCTACACATACAAAGAGAGGTTAGTAAGAGCCTCTATGTCTAAACCCACCTTGCCTGAACAATTTCAGGACATTAACATCTTTGGAAGTTTCACCAAGTTTCTTAGGACAAACAACATAAAGTACAGATGGGGTCATCCGACCAGACTTTTTGTTCTCAAGGACAACCAGCAGTATATTGTTACCACTCTTGAACAAAGTCACAACCTTCTGCAAAAATGGAGTGCCACATCTTCATCTTCACCTGACTCTCCACTACAAAGCTCTTTGAACCCTATGGTCCCACAATGGGGTCCTTTACCCCAAAGACCATCCAGTGACTTAGCTACAACTACTCAGGCACGAGCAGATGACGATGACTGCACATGAGGTATAGGGGTGGTGGAGCATCTCCACCTCCCCACTGCTCACTAACCATCTGTCAATATAATTTATAAGTGACTTTCCATTGCTCAATGTTTTCTCTTTTTTTCCCTCCTCTTTAGGTTTGATATATGCAAAGTATTTTATTTTAAAGTGTATATGTGTCTACTCTCTATACTACTCACTATCTTTTTGTTCTTTCTTTCCTTCTTTTTTCCACTTTTTTTTTTTTTTTTTTCTCTCTCTTTTTCCTCTCTCTTTTCCTTCTCTTTTTCTTCTCTCTTCTCTCCAAGTCTCACCTCCTACTGGGGATAACTTTTCCTATTTGCTATGGGGGCCCGGGAAACACCTGAGCTTTTAAGAGCATATTCTACTCTCTTATTGTTAGTATGCTTTGTTTATCTAGAGCGTGAGATGGCCGCATAATGGAGATGCAACACTGGATGCACCATTTTGTGGTGACCTCGCTTTCATATGCATTGTTTTCTCAGACTTGTCATTTACTTTCTAATCCACCTAAATTACAGATGATGTATGCTGTGTTGTATATGCCACTTGTGCTTCACGGTACCTCTTTCGGTGACATCCTCCCTCATCTATCTTGCAATGGGTTCGGGCATTGTCTGCCGCCCGCAACACCGAGAAGTATCGTGCTTTCCAACTGGCATAATAGTTCTCTAGTATTTAATTGATAGTGCTTGAAGATGCCGTGAACTTACTGCAATGTACAGATTATATGTTGTTTTTACCATAGCGGTTATTTTATTGTTGGGTACTACAAAAGTTTACTCGGTTGGCGGGGCGGATACATTCCGCCAGCTGATGGCCTAATATACCAATACTGTTGATGTTTTCTTACATTGTACTACCCTTTATATGTTGTATGGTTATGTGGAGCCACATCTTGGCTGATATATTTTGCAATACCTGGGCCCTCCTGTGCTGCATGCTTCCTCCACCATTAGCATACTATCAGTCCCATCTTCTACTAGATGGGTTGACGAACTACCTGCGATTTTCGGGATGTGGAGGTGGGGTGCTGAACAGGGGGCTGGTTTACCCTTTTGCTTTAGATTCTCACTGTTGTGTTGATGTTTAACATTCACTATTATTGCATTAATAGATTTGGTCCGAAATTGATGCTATTTCCCCCCACTCTCCCCCTCTTCTCTTCCCCCCTTTTTTTTTTTTTTTTTTCTTTCTTTCTTCTCTCTCTTCCTTTTATCCCATCTTGACCCTCTCTTTTCTTTTCTACCCACTCTGTCAATCTTTCCCCCCCTGGATCCGGGGCCTGTGTGTGTACTTATCCCTCCCTCTTCTCTTCCATTCGCACTTTACTCTTTCTTTCCCCTGTCAAGCTCTCCCAATGATGCAGATTTAATAACTAAATTGCCAGCTGGCGCTGGCTACCACTCCCCCCACTTAAAGTACTCTGGAAACGTATTCTAGAGACTGCATACGCGGTTTACCTTGTTTATATACCGCACCTTGTACTCTTATTTGACTGTTTGTACGTTTTAACTTGAATATTGTTTGTACCAGTATTATTTTCTTTTATTCATGAGACTGTGTTGAATTGTATTTATCCTAAGCAATCCTTCTTTTTTTTTTTAATTTTTTTTTTATTTTCTTTCCCTTCTCTTCTTTTCCTCCCCTTTTCCTCTCGTGTCCTCCGCCCTTTTTGTCCCTTCCCCAACTACCCACCACTGTCCTGACAATCCACCCGACCCCAGTCTATAGCGAGAGGACGCACATTTGTAACTATGCCATACTGCTGTGTCACTCACAATGTGAGAGGACTCAACTCTCCGACTAAGCGCAGTCTCTGCCTTAGATCTTTAGCCAAGGCTCGGGCCCACCTGGTTTTCCTTCAAGAGACCCACTGGGTAAAAGGTACAAAGACACCCATCCAGTCTAAATTGTATCCGATAGTTGAAACTGCCAGTTTCTCTCAGAAATCAAGAGGAACGGCTATCCTCATACATAAAGATGTCTCTTACGAGAAAATTTTTGTCGACTCTGACCCTCAGGGACGATACCTGATTCTAGTCTGTAAACTGGACGGTGCGCTGTATACGCTAGCCTCTTATTATGGACCTAATAAGCAACACATTCGGTCTCTACGCAAGTTTCTCCAGAAACTGGAGACTCTGCGTCAGGGCCTTTTGCTTCTCGCCGGGGATTTCAATCTTATATGGGACCCCAATCTGGATAGACGATCGGACACCCCACGCAAATTCCCTAAGCCAATGGCTGAATTATCGCACCAATTTCGACACTTAATCTACCGCTTCAACCTATTTGACATCTGGCGCGCCCTTAACTCGACTGCTCGGGATTATACTTATTTCTCTCCAGTACATCGCTCATATTCGCGGTTAGATTTTTTCTTCTGTGACCCGGGTCTTCTGGATGGTGTGACTCGTACTTGGATTCCTCAATGCCCATGGTCCGACCATGATCCTGTATATATTAATTTACGATCCTCCATAGAACTTCAACGAGCGGCAACATGGCGCTTGCATCCTCACTTGTTTTCCAATCCTGGAACGGAGGCTTCCATTGCTGAAGACATTACCGAGTTTCTAGCTTCTAATGACAATGGTGAAGTTGACGACTTCACTTTATGGGCTGCACTGAAAGCATATATCCGAGGGTCGTTTATAAAAATAGCAGCAGCCGAGAAAAAACGTAAAGGAGAAACCCTTGCACAACTTACTATGAGCCTCCGAAAGATTTCTGGGGAACATAAAATGAACCCCACAGATACACTGTCCAAGCAACTAGTGGATCTTAAGGCCCGTATAGTGGATCTTAAGGCCCGTTGGAGTCCGAAAGGACAGCCGTGAGACTTCTACGGCTTAAAGAAATATACTACCATAAGGGTAATAAAGCTGATAGATTATTGGCCAATAGGTTACGCCAGAAAACGGCGGCAGCACGCATCCCCATGCTGAAGATAGATGGACGATGTGTTATAAAACCCACAGATATTGGCAATGCTTTTGCAGATTACTATGCCGCCCTCTATAATCTACAACAGGACGGCTCAATTAGCCCTCCAACATCTGAGAATATTGAGACATTTTTAGCCTCGCTGAACCTCCCTTCGGCCCCACAAGACTGCATTGACTCTTTGCAGAATCCCATTTCACTAATAGAAATTAAAAAAGCTATCAAATCTCTTAAGGCCTTTAAATCACCAGGACCAGACGGCTTCTCTGATCTATTTTATAAAAAGTTTCAAACCCAACTACTTCCCATTCTAGGACGTTTCTTTACGCTAGCAAGCGAACGGGGCACCTTTTCGGCCGAATTTTTACAGGCCACTATCATTACTCTCCCGAAGCAGGGAAAGGACTTGACCCTTTGTGGCAGCTATAGGCCGATTTCACTGTTGAACCTAGACGTTAAGTTGTACGCTAAGATTTTAGCCTCGCGCCTCAATTCTTTATTACCAGCGCTGGTCAGACCAGATCAGGTGGGCTTTGTCCTACATCGGCAAGGCCCAGACAATACAAGACGTCTCCTGAATGTCTACCTTGAAGCTCATGGTTCCCACTTGCCCTGTGTCACCCTGTCGTTGGACGCTGAGAAGGCCTTCGACAGGGTGAACTGGAAATATATGTTTGCTGTGCTGCGGCGCTTTGGTCTTCCGGAGCCCTTCATCACGGCAATCGCGGCTCTTTACTCTACCCCGTCGGCAGTAGTCAGGGGTCTGGGGTTTTGCTCCAGAACTTTCTCAATAACGAACGGCACGAGACAAGGATGTCCAATGTCCCCACTTATTTTTGCCCTCATGATGGAACCCTTAGCCGAGGCTATCCGGTCATGCCCCTTAATCCGAGGGGTATGTATCCATCACACGGAGCAGAAGACTGCTTTGTTTGCAGACGATCTAACAGTGCTTGTGTCGGATCCTATTACTTCTCTTCCCCATCTATTTTCCCTACTGAATAAATTCTCCTTAGTCAGTTACTACAAGCTAAATGTCCTCAAGACTGAGGCGTATGCTATTAACATTTCAGACGGGACTCTTAATGAACTGAAACGCACTTATAAGTTCGTGTGGTCTACGACTCATATCAAACATCTCGGGGTTTATCTCTCACATAGTATTCCGAAGATGATAGAATTGAATTTCAATCCCTTATTGTCAACTATTGAAAAATCGACCGACACTTGGAATGTCCCGTCACTGTCATGGCTGGGTCGAATCGCGGCCTTCAAAATGAGCCTCCTACCAAAGCTTACCTACCTATTCCACTCCCTACCCATCCCGATTCCTAGATCTACAATTTACAAATTCCAACAACTATGTAACAAATTCATTTGGCGCAATAAGGTTCCGAGACTTGCCACTAATATTCTACAACAACCTCTTCTGGCTGGTGGGGCGGCTGCCCCCAATATCCTAAAATACCATGAGGCTGCCAGACTCTCTCATGTAACCCAATGGAAGCTGCCGTTGGAGAGTCGATGGGCAGAGATTGAACAAGCATCCCTCCCGGCTGGATTCACCCTACAAGATCTAGTGTGGATCCCTAAACACTCTAGGACGCCAGCCCTTTTGACTAATCCTATTGTCAAATCAAATTTGCAGTTTTGGGATAAGGTTCGCAACCTTTCGACCGTAGCGCCGCATCCCTCGCCATCGCATTCCCTTAGGGGGCTGCTATTGTCAATGCCAGACTCCCACCCCAACTTATGGTTCGCTTTGGGGTTGACTAGAATAGCAGATTTCTATGCAGGGGATAATCTACTAAACTACCAGGACTTTCTACGGAAGTTTAATCCGCCTCCTCGATTGCACTTTGAATTCTGGAGACTACGTAGCCTTCTCCTCTCGTGGGGCTTTGGTGCGGGCCCACTAAGGCCTAAACCGCTTGGGAAGTTCGCTGGGACTCTATGACATCCCCCGGTAAACTTCTGTCCATCTCGTATCTTACGCTCATGAAGCCTCCAGTTTTCTATAAATCCCCTCCAGTACGGCGATGGGAATCTTCCCTGATGGTTTCAAACGAACCACAACAATGGCGGATGGCTGTCCAATTAACCAAGAAAGCTATACACTGCATAACCCTGTACGAGTTATTCCTCAAGGTTATGCTACAATGGCATATGACTCCTATCCGCTTGTTTAAAATCTCGGCAGCCAATTCACCCAAATGTTGGAGGGGCTGCGAGGAGTTGGGAACGCCCCAACATATTTGGTGGTCTTGCAGTCAGATTCAGCCGCTCTGGCAAAAATCAATCCGATACTGCTCTTCAGGGAATATCCACTTACCTCTGTCCCCTAGTTCATGCCTGTTCCACATCTTGCCTAGGAAATTGACTCTACCTCAGAAACTATTCTGTATTTACCTATTTCTAGCTGTTAAATTAGCTGTAGCGCGTATGTGGCTGCAACGCACTGTCCCTTCGTGGGAACAAGTGATGGATATACTGGATTTTGTTAAAAGAATGGAGTCCTATGTCTCCCATGTCCACGGGTCCACAGACCTTCAGTCCCAAATTTGGGCACTTCGCCCAAAGTAATTCCCCCTACAAACACTTTGGGGACTTTAGGTTCCTCGGGTTAGCTGTAACCGGTGCTACTAATGTCCTCCTGCCCATTCCCCCTTTCTTCCCCTTATCTGAACCCTCCCAATCTCCCCCGCTCCTATCCCTTGTCGGTGTATACCCCCCTCCTTTTTTTTTTTTTTTCTCTTCTCTTTTTCTCCTTTTTGGATAGCTTGACACAGTTTCTTTTTTTTTTCTTTTTTCTATGTATAATCTGGTTAACATTTCTGATTGTCATATTCTATGTTTAAGCTATAATTTTGGTATGAACATTTATGATGATGAAACCTCTATACACTAAGGAGTTTGCTGACTTATATGGGTTATTAATAATATGGGTCTTTTTTCCACAACAAATGGACTTTTGCACCCACCCATGGAGAGGTGGGAATAAGATCATTGACCAACAGACACCGAACATGGACTTAAACATCCAGCATTCTCTCTCTTGTGCTCCTTATTTTATGTGATTGTTTTATATAATACTACCTCTGGTTAATCCTGTTATTCCTGTTGTATGTACTATTGATATGTATGTACATGCTTTTGATGCTCTTATGTTCATTTATCTTTTAAAACAATAAAAACTATTTAAAAAAAAAAAAAAAAAAACCATGTTGAAATCTCCAGCAACTATCAGAGTGGTATCAACATAGTGCAGGAGTTTGGTCCTCAAAGATTCCCAAAAAGTGTTATCAACAATGTTTGGCCCATATACATTACAAATAGTGTAAATGTGGAAACCCATCTTTATTTTTAAAATAATGAAGCGCTCATTGGGGTCTAGTTCTTGAGCTATAATTTTTAAATCTGTCCCTTTTTTTACAAGAATTGCTACCCCCCTTTTGCGTGAGTAGCAGGGAGTGAATATCACTTCCTGCAGCCAGTTAACCTGTAATTTTCTATGTTCCCTATCTGTGAGGTGAGTTTCCTGTAATAAACTTAGGTCCGCTTTCTGTTTTTTAATGTAGTTTAGAATTCTCTTTCTTTTTATCGGGCTAGTGATGCCCCCAACATTCCACGATAAAACCTTCAACTGTGGTATTTTACTTTAAGCAAGGATAGTTAAGAAACGTCCGACGCCACCGAGAAGGAGAAAAAAAAAAAAAAAAAAAAAAGGGGAAAAAGAAGGGAAAGGGGGGAAAAGGAGCAAGTGAGTAAGAGAAGGGATCCTCCGCCGGCCAACCCCCACCCCCGGGTGCCAATACCCAGCATGTTGTTAACCTTAACTTAATCACATCCTTATCTAATATAAACTTAAATTTAGGTTCCATCAGCATAATTCTTAACTGATGCGATATACCCAGGAAAGCAAAGAAAAAAAAAAGAAGACATGATAGGCATGAGATATGTGAAAGTGACCAGTAAGGGGCATTCATATACCCTCGAGTCATTGCCCGCTAGTGGTAAAATATGTACAAACATGAATTGTGGAACCTAAGGCCCTATTCCTTAACAACGGCCCGTTGGTCGATTTTATGTTTATCTAAAAAAGTCTTCGCCTCCTGGGGCGTATCTAATAGAATTAACTCATTATCCACGAAAAGTTTAATTCTGGCTGGGTATAATAGCCTGGCCGAGAATCCACCATTAATAAGCATGGTGCAATAGGGGGCCATGGCTTTTCGTTTACTGGCTGTCTGGAACGAAAAGTCCTGGAACAGCAGGATTCTATTTTGGTCTATTTCTAGCTGCTGTAATTTCCTGTAAGCTCTAAGAATAGCGATCTTGTCTTGAAAGTTAAGATATCTCACAACTATGGGGCGTTTCTGTGCCGTGTTGTCTGATAAGCTTTTTACATTGCCAACTCTGTGTGCCCTTTCTACCTGAATGTTTTGCTTTTGTATTCCAAGTGCTTTTGGCAATATTGTATCAGCGAAATGAATTAACTCTTGATAGCTAGAGGTTTCTGGTAAGCCAATAATTCTCAAATTGTTACGACGCGATCTATCTTCTAGATCTTCAATTTTATCACTGAGATAATTTAGTTTGCTATTGTGTTGTTGAATTATTTGCTCTGATTTAAACGTAGTGTCCTCGATCTCAGATATTCTAGTTTCCGCATCCAGCAACCTTGAAGAAAAATTCTTCATATCTGAGACCAAGGTGTTGATCTCTGTTTTAATCAGATCAAAATGGGGTAGTAGTGATTGTGTTACTTGTTTCGAAATTTCTTCAATGTCTGATTTACTAATGTTAAGAGCATTCATCTCAACCCTAGAATCTGGGTTGGCATCTAAGCTGTTTCTTGGTTTCCTGTCTTTCACTTTTGCAGGCATTGTGTGAGGTTTAGGGGATAGAAATTTATCCATAAATTCTACTCATAAAAAGTGCGAGAAAAAAAAAAAAAAAAAAAAAGGGGGTGAGAAGTGACCAGGAGTGAAGGAGACAATGCCAAATTAGTGCAAGTGCAAAAAATTACTAATATCGCCGTGAAGGGGGTGAGACTGTGGCCCAGACCGTGTATATTAGGGAGTAACCCCGTGAACAAGTGATAATACCTGCTCAGTGAAGTCTAGGAACTGAAAAAATTTATCAGTTTAACCAATTTAAGATTCAACAGCTGATTTATAAGTGACTTATACACCAAGGTTGGTGTGTGGGTATGCCAGACTAGCCCTCAAAACATTTATAGCCTCAAAGTATGTGTAACTTTCTTTTTATTTTCTCCTCCCTCCTCCTCCCTTCTCTTCTTCTTCTACTTTTTAAAAGTGACCTATTTACTATTTCAGCACACAGTTTATGACCCTCTGAAAAGAGAGATCAATTAGCAGGAGAGCACTTTTATCAGCACTTAGCCAGTGAAGATTAAAGGTCACTTAACTAAACAGAGTAAAGAAGGAAGGAACAGAAACAACACCTTCTTTGCTAACTCAAAGCAGAGACTGTAACCCTAGAGGGGAAAAAACAGATAAAAAATACAAAACGGAACACTTTACCCACACTCAGACAGTAGTAATTAAAGACTGAGGACATAAACACAGAGAATGTTTACATGCAATATTACTAGCTGCATTAATAAGCAAAGCATAGGAAGCAGACAGCCTGCAGCCAGGTTAACATGAGACCTCTGTTACCTAACACTAAGTGTGTTAGTGAGAATGTCCAGCTATCGGTTGTTCCTACTGTATGACAGCATCAGATGTTTAACACCCTAGTATAGGGCAGATTTAGGTAGCAGAGTGTAAACGATCTTCTTTTTAGCAGGAGGAAAGTCTTAGCTCAGTTACACGCTGTTTCACCAGCCACAGGTAAGCAACAAGCAAAGATAATAAGCAAACAGACTGCAGCCAAGTTGATATGAATCCTCTGCTACCTAGAGCTAAGTGTGTTAGCGAGATTGTCCAGCTATCAGATGTTCCTGCTGTATAACAGCATCAAAAGATTAACACCTTAGTATAGGGCAGATTTAGGTAGTGGAATGTGAACAATCTTCTTTTTAGCAGGGTAAAAGCCTTAGTTCAAATACGCGCAGCTTCACCAGCCATCTCATTAACTCAGTCATAACAGTGGCTTAATATCGGCCCTACTGCAAGATTTTTCACCAGTTAGTTCCTCAGTGAAAACATAGGAATCACAGATGACATAGCCGGGATTTTAAGTATGCACACCGTAGTTTTACCCCTGCAACAGACGCCGCTGATGCGAAGTAGGCCCAGGTTTTTAAGCCGTAATAGCAGCCCAATAGCCCCAATCCTCACTCTAGCTTTATCTTGGGGTCAGTAATAAGCTCAGGGTACACAGAATGTTAGTATTGTTCCGGGCTATTTCTAATCCAAGCCTTCAGGTAGTGTGTTAGTGTGTTGGTGACCCCCTAGGTCAGTGCTTATCCCTTCCGCCCCTCTTTCCGCTTACCTTCACCCAGTGGCCGACACCGGGACTTACATACAAGCGCAGGGGCGGTTTCTCTCCAGGGTACAGCAGCCGAAGTGTAGTTGGAGGGTGTGGATTATGGTAACAAATTTCCTCACACGGTTAGCACTACCATCCGTCACCTCCTGTCACAACCGATAGAGGATATCACGGCTTTCCAGGTCCCGTTCTGTCTCGCTCCGGGGTATGCTCGTCCCGGGCAATTCAGCGTGGTCTGCAGAGAGTTCTCTTCCGGGCCGTTTTACCGCATCGCTCTCAGCCGGCAATTAAGTAGAAAGTGCGCCTCTAGCGATCCTCTCCGAGAGCCCGTCTTCACCGTGCCCCGCTTTGTGCACCCTAGAGCCGGGACAGGCACTCCGCTCCTCCTTGATTCACAGACCCGTCGTTCAGACTCTTGGCATAGATGCAGAACCTCTGATTCCTTCCTCACAGCTGGCCGTAATGCCGAGGCAAGGCGGCACTAGCCCCACAAGGCTTCCAAACGCCGACAGGGAGTGTAGTCCCTCCGGCCTGGCTAGGATATGAAATTCCCCAGCCTAAGGCAGTTAGCGTATCGGCGTGGTGTATTCGCCGCAGTCAGGCGAGCATTCTGTGCAGAGCTACTGCACCTTCTTGCTCCTCCTACCGGAAACCCCGAAAGAGACATTTCTTCGGCCTCTCTGATTTTTGCTGAGGAATTTCGGCCATAAAGAAACCCGGCCTGATCCGGGTGAATAACATTGGCGAGTGGTGCCTGAAGGCGCCTGGCAATAACAGAGCAAAGAATTTTATAATCTCCGTTTAAGAGAGCTATGGGCCTGTAAGATTCCTTAAGGGTGGGGTCTTTCCCGCCCTTCACGTTGGAAGCAGAGAAAGAGGCAGCCACTGGATCACCTTTAACATACATACTGTTATATAAATTATTAAGATAAGGGGTGACCTCAGAGCCAACGGCCATCTGGTGCTTTATTAGTGGCGAGATCTGTGATGTTTTTTTTTTATCTCTGCTTCGGTGATTGGGGCATTAAGAGTTTCGGCCATCTCGACTGAGATTTTAGGACAGGAGATTTTACTCCAAAATTGCGATGCTTGGGTAAGATTTGAACTCCTGTAGGAATACAGGTCCTGATAATATCTAACAAATGCCTTTGCAATCTCGTCCGGTTTGTCAAGGTGGGTACCATCCTGTTGGATGCTCTCAATATAGGATGACTTTTTCTCCCTTTTGACTAGATTCGCCAGCAGTTTGCCGGATTTATTTCCGAATCTATAAATCCTGGCTTGAAGTCTTAGGTCCCTCTGTGTTTCCTGAAAGACTGCAAATGCATCCTTGGCATTTTTGGCCCGGACATACAGGGAGTGCAGAATTATTAGGCAAATTAGTATTTTGACCACATCATCCTCTTTATGCATGTTGTCTTACTCCAAGCTGTATAGGCTCGAAAGCCTTCTACCAATTAAGCATATTAGGAATGTGCATCTCTGTAATGAGAAGGGGTGTGGTCTAATGACATCAACACCCTATATCAGGTGTGCATAATTATTAGGCAACTTCCTTTCCTTTGGCAAAATGGGTCAAAAGAAGGACTTGACAGGCTCAGAAAAGTAAAAAATAGTGAGATATCTTGCAGAGGGATGCAGCACTCTTAAAATTGCAAAGCTTCTGAAGCGTGATCATCGAACAATCAAGCGTTTCATTCAAAATAGTCAACAGGGTCGCAAGAAGCATGTGGAAAAACCAAGGTGCAAAATAACTGCCCATGAACTGAGAAAAGTCAAGCGTGCAGCTGCCAAGATGCCACTTGCCACCAGTTTGGCCATATTTCAGAGCTGCAACGTCACTGGAGTGCCCAAAAGCACAAGGTGTGCAATACTCAGAGACATGGCCAAGGTAAGAAAGGCTGAAAGACGACCACCACTGAACAAGACACACAAGCTGAAACGTCAAGACTGGGCAAAGAAATATCTCAAGACTGATTTTTCTAAGGTTTTATGGACTGATGAAATGAGAGTGAGTCTTGATGGGCCAGATGGATGGGCCCGTGGCTGGATTGGTAAAGGGCAGAGAGCTCCAGTCCGACTCAGACGCCAGCAAGGTGGAGGTGGAGTACTGGTTTGGGCTGGTATCATCAAAGATGAGCTTGTGGGGCCTTTTTGGGTTGAGGATGGAGTCAAGCTCAACTCCCAGTCCTACTGCCAGTTTCTGGAAGACACCTTCTTCAAGCAGTGGTACAGGAAGAAGTCTGCATCCTTCAAGAAAAACATGATTTTCATGCAGGACAATGCTCCATCACACGCGTCCAAGTACTCCACAGCGTGGCTGGCAAGAAAGGGTATAAAAGAAGAAAATCTAATGACATGGCCTCCTTGTTCACCTGATCTGAACCCCATTGAGAACCTGTGGTCCATCATCAAATGTGAGATTTACAAGGAGGGAAAACAGTACACCTCTCTGAACAGTGTCTGGGAGGCTGTGGTTGCTGCTGCGCGCAATGTTGATGGTGAACAGATCAAAACACTGACAGAATCCATGGATGGCAGGCTTTTGAGTGTCCTTGCAAAGAAAGGTGGCTATATTGGTCACTGATTTGTTTTTGTTTTGTTTTTGAATGTCAGAAATGTATATTTGTGAATGTTGAGATGTTATATTGGTTTCACTGGTAAAAATAAATAATTGAAATGGGTATATATTTGTTTTTTGTTAAGTTGCCTAATAATTATGCACAGTAATAGTCACCTGCACACACAGATATCCCCCTAAAATAGCTATAACTAAAAACAAACTAAAAACTACTTCCAAAACTATTCAGCTTTGATATTAATGAGTTTTTTGGGTTCATTGAGAACATGGTTGTTGTTCAATAATAAAATTAATCCTCAAAAATACAACTTGCCTAATAATTCTGCACTCCCTGTATTTTGCCCAGTTTATAGAAGATTTTTCCAGCAGAAAGGAATTATAAGAGTTAATTACTGAGTTGGTCATTTCTTTCTCTCTAATTCTTATTTTTCTAGATCTTGCAGCACTGTATGCTATAATTTCACCCCTAAGAACTGCCTTCGCAGCTTCCCAGAACACCAGAGGGGAACCTATATGGGCCTGATTGTGTTGAAGATAGTCAGTAAATTTGAGTTTAAGCCAGTTTTTGAATTTCAGATCGGTCGCAAGGAATGAGGGGAAATTAAAACGTGTTGGTCTATTTTTGAACTGGTTAAGCTGGAACTCCAGCGAAATAGGGCCGTGGTCAGAGAGGAAAATAAGGCAATATGCCTGCTTTTACTTCTGACATGGTTAGCCTGTCATTAATAAGAAATAGATCGATTCTAGAAAGGGTTTTATGAGCCCTAGATAGACAGGTAAAATCCCTGACATCAGGATTTTGAAGCCTCCAGACGTCTTTTATTGCAAGGTTCTGCATAATTGATTTTATTAGCTTAGCTTCTAAGTTATCCCTTTTTTGTTTAAGCGGTTTATTGGAATTTCTAAGTCTATCCAATGGGCAGTGTGGAGACATATTGAAGTCGCCACCAAGGACCAGATGGCCCTCGTGAACAGAAAGGATTTTGGCCTGGATCCTAGACCAAAAAGCTGAGTCCAACTTATTAGGGGCATAGATATTACACATGGTAAAAATAGTTTTACAGATTTTTACTTTTATTATCACAAATCTTCCCTCATGGTCTACTTCGCTGTGAATAACCTCTAAGTTAATTTTTTTCCCTATCAGAATGGCTACTCCTCTCCTCCTTCCAACCCCCGGGGAGAAAAAAATTTCTTTCACCCAAGAGGATCTGAGTTTCAGGGACTCCTCTGGTGTCAAGTGCGTTTCTTGTAGAAATGCTATGTCGGTCCCAAGTTTCCTCAAATATGTGAGGATAGCTTTTCTTTTAATGGGGGTGGAGATCCCACCCACATTCCAGGAAATTAATTTAAAATTTGCCATTTTAGATTAAACCAGATGACGTAATGTGGCCAGTGCGAGGGGGGGAGGGAGAGGAGAAGGGAGAAAAAAAAAAGAAAAAAAAAGGAAAATAGAAAACCCCATCTGGGCGTGCCCTCCTGGACCAGCATGATTTGACTCATAACAGCCAAGAGAGAAGAAGAGAGGAAAAGAAAAAAAAGAGAGGAAGCAAAAAGAAAAAAGGACAGAACAATAATGGCCTATTTTCGGCCTGGCAATTGTGTTCCTATAATATTAAAGTCTTTCAGGTGTTGTTCTACCTCTTGTATGGTGTTTAAGATGTAAACATTCTCACCCTCTGTAATTTTGAGTTTTGCGGGATAAATAATGGTGGCTTTATAGCCCTGTTGGATTAATTTGGTTCAGATGGGGGCTAATGCCCTCATTTTAGAAGTTGTCTCAACTGAAAAATCCTGAAAGAGGAGAATTTTGGATTCTCCAAGTGTAATAGGTTGGTTCTTTCTGTAAAATTGCAACAATGTAACTTTATCTTGAAAGTTTAGAAGTTTTGCAATCACCGGTCTGGGTCTGTGATTGCCTTTATTATCCACCCAGGGTCTGCCTAGCCTATGTGCCCTTTCCACTATTATCTGGGGATGGTTAGATGGAATTTTAAGAAGTTGGGGTAACAACTCAGAAATAAAAGAACCCCTATTAGCCGAATGTTGTTCCTACGGGCGCGATTCTCAAGATCTTCGAGTTTAGCCTGTATTGTGGTGATAGAGAGATTGGTGGATTCTAGGTTGGCACTGTGGAGAGTGGTGAGATCTTCCAGATCTGACACCCTTTGTTCAGCTTCGTTAATTCTATTGGCAAACTGTCTAACTTCCTGTGATAAGAGTGTAATGTCTTGTCTGATCTCTAATTTAAGTGCATCAAAATTGGGAGCCAGGGCTTCCGAAATTTTGGTTACCAAGACTTGCATATCAAAAGTATCAGTCATGGGGGGTACAGCAGCGGATGTTACTTGTACTTCAGATAGAGCATCTGAGGTATTCTTTGCTCTCCTATCTCTTTGCCTTGCGGCCATGGCTGGCCAGGGTGTCTTAGGGTGAGAGTGAAAAAATTTATCCATGTTCCAAGATCAAGGGAGGGGGTAAAACCTACATATACTGGGGAGAGGATCCTCCCGGTGCAAAAAAAGGGGGGCAAGAGAAAGTGAGGTAAGGGAGTGAGGGGATCTAAATGTGGGGAAAAGTTCAGGAACAAGGGTTGTGCCAATTGTTAGCCTGGTTAATAAGGGAGGAAAAAAAGAAAAAAGAGGTACGACCAAAAACCAGGGGGTGAATTAAGGCTCGCTCGCCAAGTCACGCGCAAGATTAGCAGTGGCAGAAAGATATTTTAAGAAAGAGTCACTAAACTGTACACAGTAACTGCTCTGGGATATTACCTGAAGGCTTATAGCTGTTGATTGAAAAGATAAACTCAGACCTTGGATAGTCTTGCTATCGGAAGGTAGAAAATATGGAGTCAAATCAATTTTATGTAATGTACCCCTGACACTTGTTATTATAGGGGAAAGTCAAGAGGGTCAGATGGATAGAGCTTAGATCCAGGTTATTTATATAGAGACATCCCTCGACTGTCCTAACACCTTTCAACCAGGTTGTCCTTACAGGGATAAATATAAAGCTCTGCTTGATCTAGGCATACAACACAGTGTGTATAATAGTATAATAGTGTCGTGCGGTGTATTAACCTGGCTTCAGTTTATAGGAGACTCAGTATAGCCAGAGGGGTGACCTTCAATTCACAGTCACTATAGCCTATTTAGAGGATAAGCTCCGTGACTCAACTAGCTTTCGTTGTGTCTTTCCCCCTCTTAACTTAATACAATAGGATTTTATAAATATTACAGGACTCTAAAGAATTTTTGGTAGCAGAGCCTAAGTATTTCTAGGTAAGGGCTCAGTGAGCCTACATAGATTATTTAGAAAAGAGTACACTTATAAACAGTAGACAGTTAAATCTTTACACCCACAAAACAAAGCACAGGGCCTTTAAACAAGAGGAACACACAACCCTTTCTTTTGAGTAACACACAACCCTAAGGATTACTTGTAATGGAGGCTGAGTACTCCTAGGTATAGACTTTGTGAGCTTTAAAACAAAAGGAAAAGGAGATTTATACAAGGAATAGTGCACTATAAGCAGTACTAATTAGATTTCTGCAACTATCCGTCAAACAGTTATTTAACTTTCAGGTACCTTAGGGTGTCATCAGATACAACTGTAGTACACTAACAGACAGCTGCAGTTGGTAGGTACAAGAAAAATTAGTTAAACTTTAAAGTGTTTAAGGTTTAAATGACACTAAAACCTTATATGTAGCAGGCCAACATACAATGAACTAAAGCTAGAATCAAGGCAGCAAACGCTGGTTGCTGAGTACAAAATAGTGCAGTTTTTTAAGTAACCCAGAGTTATGCAAATTTCTTGTGATAAAGTCTAAGTGTTTCTGAGTATAAACTTAGTGAGCCTAGACAGAAAATGCGCAAGAGAATACAATGTATCAATAGATAATTACATTTCTGTAGCTATATACAACACATTTAAGCAGATAAAACAGATTGTCAGCCAAAGATGTCCTCATAGTAAGTTATACGGCTGTTTTTTCCCTCTTTTAGATAGTCTTAAGCCAGTATGTGATTTCAGGGGTGGGGGAGGGAAAGGGGGAGAGAAGAAGCTGGTTAGCGACACAGCAAAGGAAGCCGCAAGATAACAACAGGGGAAATTGGGGTGGCTCAAAAAGTCCAGAGTTCGTCTGGCGGGGTCAGCTAACGTATAGAGGGGGAAAGGATTTACCTAGGCAGGATAGCAAAGTTCCACGGAGAGGGCGAATAGGGTCCCAAACCACAGAGAGAGGCCAAAAAGGTGAAATGGGGGCCTGATTTAGAATAGAAAAAGCGGGTGATTGCTACCAATAGCGAAGGTCCAGGTAGCTGGGGTTTTCAAAGGCCAGTGGGATGACAGGCCACTGGAAAGGGTTCCGGATCAAGTCTTCTTTAACTATCCTGGGAAGAATAGCCCCCAAGCTTGGGGCAAGGCGCGAAGGATCCACCGCCAACGTCTATGGGACTGGAGCTGCAACCTGAGCCACACCTGCATAGCACACCTGTGCAGCCACACCTGTTTAGCTACACCTCCACCGGAACCTCCTAGGGCATGTCTAGAGCATGCAGTTTTCTGGGGCATGTCTAGAGCATGAAATTTTAAGCAACTTTCTAATTTACTCCTATTATCAAATTGTCTTTATTCTCTTGGTATTTTTATTTGAAATGCAAGAATGTAAGTTTAGATGCCGGCCCATTTTTGGTGAACAACCTGGGTTGTTCTTGCTGATTGGTGGATAAATTCATCCACCAATAAAAAACTGCTGTCCAGAGTTCTGAACCTAAAAAAAAGCTTGGATGCCTTTCTTTTTCAAATAAAGATAGCAAGAGAACGAAGAAAATTTGATAATAGGAGTAAATTAGAAAGTTGCTTAAAATTGCATGCTCTATCTGAATCACAAAATAAAAAATTTGGGATCAGTGTCCCTTTAAGTTCCATACCATTGGTTTAGGCTTCAGAAGTCCCTAGGAGGAATTGCAAGTTGCTCATCCTCCTCTTCTCTCTCTCCTGTGCGCAGCATACATTGCTGGGCGCAGCTGGGACAGTTGGTAAGGGGGCGGGATCTGTTTAGGCATACATTGCTGGGCTGCACTCCCTAGTTCTACACTACTGCTGGTGTCATGTTAAATGCCCTCACAAGTGTCAACCACTAGTTGGGCTCTGCACCCACTGAATTAAGCATGGGAAGAACACTAATTACCAGAGTAATGCTGTCTTTTTCCCATTACAGCATACTGCAGCCGCTCCAGAGGCACATTCCCAGTTCCCACATGATTGCTGCTCCGGGAGGGAGCCCCTCCCTCCTCCTCTGATTTGACAGCCTAATCAGCATCTTGCTGCATGGCAATCTGGGACATGTAGTTTCCTGAACTAGCAGAGTTAGCATTAAAAAAAAAAAGGCTTGGGGGCGTGTCCAAGAAGTGACTCTGAGCAGTCGCATTTTTCTAGTGCTCCGGGAGAAGAGCTAATAATTTGCCAATTATTGCTTGATTCACACAGCATTAAGAGCCCACACGACAGGTTTCGTGAATACTAAAGAACATTTACACTAATTTTCCTTGATTGCTGTATTAATGACCCCTGGGTCGGAAAAGGACACCTGAGGCCTGTAGTCGTGGCAAACTTACAGGCGGCGCCTTCCCCCCGGACTCTCTGGGGTGTCTGACCGGAGCTGTTCTTACAACTACATACTTCTGACACGCAAGAGTGCTTACAACTAAATAAAACTTTGCTGTTGACAGCGGACGCCTACGCAACAGACTAGAAAAAATAAGGACTACCGAGCATTACAGCCACCATGAGAGGTAATCCCCTACCTGACAAATGGGATGAATTTCTTACAAGAATAGAGGGTCTATTTCAACCTCTCATAGAGAAAGCATTATCGGAGAGTGAGCTGCAGCTCCTTATAGACAGACTACCAAAGGCAACTTTTCCGATGAAAACTGCGCAGCAAGCTAAGGATCATAGACCTGACTCTCACATAGAGCCCATGAGAGTTGTCACACTTAAGGCACAGACAGAAGGGGAGCCTTCACAGCGAGCTGGTACCCTACTTCATATACCTCTACCGGCAGATCATATCGAATGGGCAGACAAAGCTTACCGGGACTTTCCTGGCACAGGAAAACCTTTCCCGATACGGAGAGATGAGATACAACAGCATGGCCATCAAGTTAAGATGGCGCCTGTAAAAATGGAAGCATTGAGTCGCAGTGGCGGAGACCACAAAGAAGGCGCGAAAGAACTACTTCACCATCGCCTGCAGACAACGCATCTATTATACCTGAGCGGGCACAAGCCGAGACCGGCGGGGCCACCTTGTTGCCTGGGGGGTGGCTCCGGAAGGTCAGTGACTCCAGACATCTTAAGTAACCCGCTATATGGCGACTCCCCAGAAATCCTCAAGACCTTGGCCCTGCAGGATGAAGTAGCACGCAGTGATCACGGAGCCGGTTGTCGGGCGGGGAGGGCTGGAAAATGCCTTGCTCTGACCGCGCCGGGCTCGGGATCTAAGGCAAGATATCTATCAGTGGGTCTAGCGGTTACCTAACAAAATCTATGCGAGACAAGCAGGGATGAGATCCCTAGGACTATAGCTAAGTGACACAAGCATACCATGTTTTAAGTTAAAGAATGTTTTGCGCTGTTTGTGAATGTAGTTCTTTAAGCAAATGTCTTGTCTTGGAATGTTGTTTAATGTGCACATAGGGCTCAAAAATTGCTTGGGTGGCATTGTCTGATTAACTCCACATACCTCAACTCTTCTACACAATAAGGGGGTAAGGAAGGGTAGAACCAACAGTGGGACGATTGCATCATATACAATTATCTTAACTGGAACTTTTAAACAGTGTATTGTTAGATAGAGTGCCCTCATCCTTCCTCAAACTAAGCAACTAGGTGTATGTCGCGGGGGTTAGAGGGGGGCCCCTGGGAGGACACTGTTCAAGCCATACAGCAGGAGGGGCACTCGAAACTACGGGAAACCAAGCCAATGGGTGTTGCAGATATACATAATCTGTCTAGTCTGGCGGTCTGCGGCCGGGACTGCGGGACAGACACTATGAGTACAACTCCTGACACCCATGATAACACCACCAACTTTAGGCATATATATTTATTGTATCCAGATAGCAATTCATCTATAGTTAACCATTCTTCTTCTTTTCATTTATTCCTTTTTTATGAATATGATACACCAACCTGTACTCCCAATTCGACCCTACAGACCATCTCGCACAAACGACAAGTTAGTTTATACCAAAGGGCTATGCACGACATTCCTAGGAAAAAAGCAACAGGCGTAGTTTCTAACTTTTATATTATCATGCCACAACAGTGTATTTTATTGATTAATGTTGCAACTGTTTAAGGGTTAATAGACAGTGTCAAGATATTATGCACATGCGCTATGTTCAGCTCTGGTCTTAGTATCTGGACTATAACTTGTTTATATCATATCTGCAAGGATTTTATTAATGACAGATACTTTTTTGTTCTATACATATCCCCTGGACTCTAGCTATATCGCATGTAAGGTCCAAGAGTGACCTAATATATTAATTATGGGGAAGAAAAATGAGGACTTTAAAGCAAACATCTACTTTTACTATAAATGTAAGAAACTATTTTGCACACTGTTTATAAATGTTGTATGTTTCCTATCCTCAATAAAAAATTTAAAAAAAAAAAAAAAAGGCTTTTTGATTGCATATTTCAGTGCGGCCGCTCCCGACCCTCCCTCACCTGACCTGCTGCTCACATCATGCCTGAATGAGTGGCTGAGCCTGTTTGTTGCTTCACTGTGTTCCCTCACAACTGTGCTTTGCTATTGCAAGTTTGCTGCTCTCCACACACTGCAGCTGCGCCTGCCAGCCCACCAGGATTTTCCCGGTATCCCGGCGGCCCAATCCCGCCCTGGCGCCAGACCACCGGATCTTGTGAAATCTTGATACCAAGGTATGTAAATGAGTGTGTAGCAACTTTGAATGGTATAGCTACACTAGAAAGCTGATGTTCCTTGAGCCAAAAAATGTCTGATTTTAATGTGTTTACTTTATAACCAGTGAAAGAACTAAATAATTCCACCTCGCGTAGAAGTAGCGGAATGTTCTTTGAAAGGTTAGAAATATAAACTAGTTTATAGTATAATAAAGAAAAAAAGAAGCATTCTAGTGGCACACTTATTGGTTATATTACCTGGGTAAATTAGATGGTGAAGGGCGGTATGAATATAACAAGTAGGACCATTTATTTATAAAACATAACCTTTATTAATATTATAAAAACTGTGGACCATGCCACTATATAAAACAAGTGTTTGTGTAGTGTGTGATTGTGTTGTTTAAAAACATACAAAATTGTGAGCACTGCTAATCCTCCTAAATTGGCAAAAAGATTGCCTGATAGACAATATTAAGATCAATATATCCTTCCTATATACACATCCTCAAATTAAGGTTAAATTTATGTTTCAGGATTATAATTCCCCTGTATAGCAATTAAATGGTGTCAGAAAAATTCTGCACACGTATAATCCCTTATATTTGTAGATAGAGTCACAAAAAATCGTTAGTTGTCATATAGAGACCAGATAAATGGTCCCAGGGCAATCTGGTTTAAACAAATAGAGTATTGTGGCTGTTCCACTGAAATGATGAATCGTAACAGCACTATGTGAATAGAGAGCAAAAGTGGAACTATAATACCCTCTGGTTGTTCAGCCCCAGTTTAGATACAATGTAACTCTGGTCGGATTAATCCAGCAACTAGTACGATTATTATTGAGTAGTGTATATAGAAGTTTTAAATTAGAATTTGCTATTAGCGGTTACTGTAACGTTAATTTCCCCTACTACTTATGACTATTAAATATATTCGGAGCACACCCCCATAGGTGAAAGTACTAGCCCAGCAACAATTAACTTTAAATATAGAAGTAGGATAAGTTAGATTTCTAAGAAAATTGCCAACTAGGCCAACGTTTAACCACTAATGTTCTAGCATATTATTCTATTTTAAACAACAAACGTAATTAAGCAAGGAGGAGAAGCAGTGCGAACGCCTGACGCGCGTTTCGCATCTGCTTTATCAAAGGCAACTGTTGGCCTAATTGGCGATTTTCTTAGAAATCTAACTTATCCTACTTCTATATTTAAAGCTAATTGTTGCTGGGCTAGTACTGTCACCTATGGGGGTGTGCTCCGAATATATTTAATAGTCATAAGTAATAGGGGAAATTAACGTTACAGTAACCGCTAATAGCAAATTCTAATTTAAAACTTCAATATACACTACTCAATAATAATCGTACTAGTTGCTGGATTACTCAGACCAGAGTTACATTCACCTAGATTTAGAGTTTTGCGTTAGAAGCGGTGCGTTAGCTACGTGTGTTTTTTTCCCCTGCACCTTTTAAACAACGCTGGTATTTAGAGTTCTCTGAAGGGCTGCGTTAGGCTCCAAAAAGGGAGCGTAGAGCATAATTTACCGCCACTGCAACTCTCAATACCAGCGTTGCTTACGGACGCGGCCAGCTTCAAAAACGTGCTCGTGCACGATATCCCTATAGGAAACAATGGGGCAGTTTGAGCTGAAAAAACCTAACACCTGCAAAAAAGCAGCGTTCAGCTCCTAACGCAGCCCCATTGTTTCCTATGGGGAAACACTTCCTAAGTCTGCACCTAACACCCTAACATGTAACCCGAGTCTAAACACCCCTAACCTTACACTTATTAACCCCTAATCTGCCGCCCCCGCTATCGCTGACCCCTGCATTTTACTATTAACCCCTAATCTGCCGCTATGTACATCACCGCAACCTACATTATAGCTATGTACCCCTAATCTGCTGCCCCTAACATCGCCGACCCCTATATTATATTTATTACCCCCTAATCTGCCCCCCCTACATCGCCGCTACCTACCTACACTTATTAACCCCTAATCCGCTGACCGGACCTCGCCGCCACTATAATAAATGTGTTAACCCCTAAACCGCCTCACTCCCGCCTCAAAAACCCTATAATAAATAGTATTAACCCCTAATCTGCCCTCCCTAACATCGCCGACACCTAACTTCAAGTATTAACCCCTAATCTGCCGACCGCACCTCGCCGCTACTCTAATAAATGTATTAACCCCTAAAGCTATGTCTAACCCTAACACTAACACCCCCCTAAGTTAAATATAATTTTTATCTAACAAAATAAATTAACTCTTATTAAATAAATTAATCCTATTTAAAGCTAAATACTTACCTGTAAAATAAACCCTAATATAGCTACAATATAACGAATAATTATATTGTAGCTATTTTAGGATTTATATTTATTTTACAGGCAACTTTGTATTTATTTTAACTAGGTACAATAGCTATTAAATAGTTAATAACTATTTAATAGCTACCTAGTTAAAATAAGTACAAAATTACCTGTAAAATAAATCCTAACCTAAGTTACAATTAAACCTAACACTACACTATCAATAAATTAATTAACTAAACTATCTACAATTATCTACAATTAAATCAACTAAACTAAATTACAAAAAACCCCCACTAAATTACAAAAAATAAAAAAAGATTACAAGAATTTTAAACTAATTACACCTACTCTAAGCCCCCTAAAAAATAACAAAGCCCCCCAAAATAAAAAAATGCCCTACCCTATTCTAAAATAAAAAGTTAACAGCTCTTTTACCTTACTAGCCCAAAGAAAACAGCTCTTTTGCATTTAAAAAAAACATACAATACCCCCCCCCCAACATTACAACCCACCACCCACATACCCCTAATCTAACCCAAACACCCCTTAAAAAACCTAACACTAAGCCCCTGAAGATCTCCCTACCTTATCTTAACCACGCCGGGTATCACCGATCCGTCCAGAAGAGGGTCCAAAGTCTTCATCCTATCCGGCAAGAAGAGGTCCAGAAGAGGGTCCGAAGTCTTCATCCTATCCGGCAAGAAGAGGACATCCGGACCGGTAGACATGTTCATCCAGGCGGCGTCTTCTATCCGACGCAGAGCGGGACCATCTTGAAGCAGCCGACGCGGATCCATCCTCTTCTTCCGGCGACTCCCGATGAATGAAGGTTCCTTTAAGTGACGTCATCCAAGATGGCGTCCCTCGAATTCTGATTGGCTGATAGGATTCCATCAGCCAATTGGAATTAAGGTAGGAAAAATCTGATTGGCTGACTGAATCAGCCAATCAGATTCAAGTTCAATCCGATTGGCTGATTGGATCAGCCAATCAGATTGAGCTTGCATTCTATTAGCTGTTCCGATCAGCCAATAGAATGTGAACTCAATCTGATTGGCTGATTGGATCAGCCAATCGGATTGAACTTCAATCTGATTGGCTGATTCAATCAGCCAATCAGATTTTTCCTACCTTAATTCCGATTGGCTGATAGAATCCTATCAGCCAATCGGAATTGAAGGGACGCCATCTTGGATGACGTCCCTTAAAGTAATATCCATTCGTCGTTAGTCGTCGGGAAGAAGAGGATGGCTCCGCATCGGCTCGTCTGATGATGGCTCTGTTCCACTCCGGATGGATGAAGATTGAAGACGCCGCCTCTATGAAGACTTCTATCGGATGGAAGACTTCTTCAGCCCCGTCTGGATGATGACTTCTTCCTCTCCGGATCTCCTCTTCGGTTCCATCGATGGTCGGCTGGCTGAAGACGACTCAAGGTAGGATTATCTTCAGGGGGGTAGTGTTAGGTTTATTTAAGGGGGGTTTGGGTTAGATTAGGGGTATATGGGTGGTGGGTTTTAATGTTGGGGGGGTTGTATTTTTCTTTTACAGGCAAAAGAGCAGAATTCTTTGGGGCATGCCCCGCAAAAGGCCCTTTTAAGGGCTGGTAAGGTAAAAGAGCTTTGAACTTTTGTAATTTAGAATAGGGGAGGGCATTTTTTTTATTTGGGGGGGGGCTTTGTTATTTTATTAGGGGGCTTAGATTAGGTGTAGGTAGCTTAAAATTGTTGTAATATTTTTTAAATGTTTGTAACTTATTTTTTTTATTTTTTGTAACAGCTTTTTTTTATTTTTTTTACTTTAGTTAGTTTATTTAATTGTATTTAATTGAAGTTATTTGTAGGTAATTTATTTAATTAATTTAATGATAGTGTAGTGTTAGGTTTAATTGTAACTTAGGTTAGGATTTATTTTACAGGTAATTTTGTATTTCTTTTAGCTAGGTAGTTATTAAATAGTTAATAACTATTTACTAACTATTCTAACTAGCTAAAATAAATACAAAGTTACCTGTAAAATAAATATAAATCCTAAAATAGCTACAATGTAATTATTAATTTTATTGTAGCTATCTTAGGGTTTATTTTACAGGTAAGTATTTAGTTTAAATAGGAATAATTTATTTAATGATAGTGTAGTGTTAGGTGTAATTGTAACTTAGGTTAGTTTTTATTTTACAGGTTAATTTCTCTTTATTTTAACTAGGTAGCTATTAAATAGTTAATAACTATTTAATAGCTATTGTACCTAGTTAAAATAAATTGAAAGTTGCCTGTAAAATAAAAATAAATCCTAAAATAGCTACAATATAATTATTATTTATATTGTAGCTATATTAGGGTTTATTTTAAAGGTAAGTATTTAGTTTTAAATAGGATTAATTTAGTTAATAAGATAAATATTATTTAGATTTATTTAATTAAGTTAGGGGGTGTTAGGGTTAGTGTTAGACTTAGGTTTAGGTGTTAATAATTTTATTACAGTGGCGGCGGTGTAGGGGGGCAGGATAGGGGTTAATAAACTTATTATAGGTGGCGACGGTTTAGGGGGGGCAGGATAGGGGTTAATAAGTTTAATATAGGTTGCGGCGGGGTCCGGGAGCGGCGGTTTAGGGGTTAAACTATTTATTTAGTTGCGGCGAGGTCCGGGATTGGCAGGATAGGGGTTAATAACTTTATTATAGGTGGCGACGCTATGGGGGGGCAGGATAGGGGTTAATAGGTATAATGTAGGTGGCGGCGGGGTCTGGGAGCGGCGGTTTAGGGGTTAATACATATATTATAGTTGCGGCGGGGACCGGGAGCGGCGGTTTAGGGGTTAACATATTTAGTATAGCTTGCGGTGGGCTCCGGGAGAGGCGGTTTAGGGGGTAAACACTTTATTTAGTTGCGGCGGTGTAGGGGGGGGACAGATTAGGGGTGTTTAGACTCGGGGTACATGTTAGGGTGTTAGGTGCAGACAGCTCCCATAGGAATCAATGGGATGTCTGGCAGCAGTGAACATGAACTTTCGCTATGGTCAGACTCCCATTGATTCATATGGGATCCGCCGTGTGCGGAACATCTGGAGTGACGTAAGAATCGATCTGTGTCGGACTGAGTCCGGCGGATCGATGCTTACGTCACAAAATTCTACTTTTGCCGGTATCTAGGGCTTGATAACTAAGGCGAATCAGCCTTGCCTCAAATACGCTGCGGAATTCCAGCGAATTTGAGGTAGACACGTTGATAACTAGCGGTCAATAGGTTTATTGAAAATAACGTAAAATATAAAATATATTATATATTCCTGTATCAAAACCTACAATAAGCCACTATCAGCATATATCTCAATGTAACTCATAGAATGTCAGTGCATATGAGGTATGATGACTTCCCCAGCCAGTATGTACTTGATGAAAAACAATCTCAAATAAAGCAGCACTGATGACAATAGGGGGAGAGAATGGGAAGTGATGGTCTGTATAGAGATACATATAGTTCCAAATAAGGAACTCACATAAGGTATCAGCCCAGCATAGGAGAAATATGTAAAGGGCAACAGTGTGGCAAGGTTGGAGTAGACAGGACACAAATCCAAAAACTTTTCCATTGTTATTGTATATTTATTAAGTTATATCACTTAAATTATTCCCATCAGGAAAGCATATAAACGCTACTACAGGGGTAAGTTCCTATATAATCAAGTGAGTAAAGAGCATGGCCATTAGAGGTCAACGCCAATGGTTGATCAAATCAAATTCAGAGTTAAAGCCTTCCGGCAACTGGGTTTGGAGTTTAAAAATCCAGAAGGCTTCTTGTCTGGCTAGGAGCTCATCCTTGTTTCCTCCTCTGGGTGGTCGTTTGATTAATTCTATTGCTCTCCAATTAAATGATCTAACATCTCCCCCGTGTAGCTCAATGAAATGTCTCGACAAAGCAGAGTAAGTTTTCTCATTTTTGATGTATCCCAGGTGTTCCCGTATTCTTGTACGGACATCCCTAGTGGTCATACCCACATATTGCCTGCGATGCTCGGTACATTCAATGAGGTACACAACGTATTGGGTAGAGCATCTAACACACCCTTTAGTATCAAAGGTTTGATCTGTGACATAAGAGTAAAAATTCCTTCTCTCTACTATGAATTTGCATGCCTTGCACCTTCCATCTCCACATTTATATGTTCCGTTTACAGCTAGCCAAGTGGTTGAACATTGTCTATGTGGTAAGAGGGATGGGGATAGAATATTTCCCAGGGTTAGACCTCTAGAGTAGACACATTTAAACCCTTTTTCCACAGTGCTTTTTAATGCCTTATCTCCATGTAATATGGGAAAATATTTCTTTATAATGTTACAGATTTCATTATACTCAGATGAGTACTGTGTAATGAATATTGTTCTGTTATCATTGGCTCTCCTCGGTTTATGGGTGAGTGTGTTCTGCCTCTCCACATGCCCAACTTCCTTAGCCACATTTCTAACCATGCTGGGCTGGTACCCTCGCTCGACCAATCTATTCACCATATCGGTACTTTCCTTCTCAAATTGCACATCTGTGCTGCAAATTCGTCTGGCTCTTAAAAATTGCCCCTTAGCTATGCCACGGAATACATGTCTGGGATGTGTGCTCTTGCTATGCAATAGCGTATTCCCTGAAATAGGTTTCCTGTATAGTCGTGTGTCAACTTTACCTGCTGCAGCATTTCCCTCTAGAATGATATCCAGATAATTAATGGTGTGCTTATTCCACTCGAATGTAAAGATAACACCATTGTCACTCTCATTCAGGTATTGCACAAAAAGTTCAGCCTCATGATCGCTAGAGTTCCAGACTATGAGCAGATCATCAATGAAGCGTTTGTAAAGGCAAATGTGCCCCCTGTAAGGATTACTACCTGCATAGACAAAGCACCTTTCAAGCCAGCCCATAAATATGTTTGCATAAGAGGGGGCAAACTTTGCCCCCATGGTTGTGCCCTGTTTCTGCAGGTAGTAGGAAATAATTATGCTGCAGCAGGAAAGAAACAACCCTTAATATGTATTCGGTGGTATCTCTGTCCAAATTGTAATGTTACTCCAGGAAGTAGCTAATGGCCTTTACAACCAGATCTTGGGGAATGCTAGAGTACAATGAGATTACGTCTATCGTAAGCCAGCTATGGTCAGTGGTCCATGTAAAGTCATCAAAGAGCTGTAAAACATGTGTGGTGTCTCTGACATAACTGTGTAAGGTCACAACAATAGGTTGTAATATCGCGTCCAACCACTCAGAAAGTGGCTCTAATAAAGAGCCAATTCCTGAGATGATTGGACGCCCCTTCACATCAGTCAAACTTTTGTGCACTTTCGGTAAGTGGTGAAACACTGGAGTTATAGGATTAACCACATTGAGAAATGTAAGTGTTTCAGTATCTAAAATACCGAGATGTGCACCATCATCCAACAGGCCATACAGCTCTTTCTGAAATCTAATCACTGGATTACCTGGTAGTACTGTGTAGGTATCAGTATCCTCTAATTGTCTTTTAGCCTCCAAAATGTAGGCAGTTTTGTCCATAAGGACAACACTTCCACCCTTATCGGAGCTTTTTATGACAATTGATTGGTTATTCTTAAGGCTATTAAGTGCTAGTTTTTGATTCACTGTCAAGTTGTGTTTCTTTACTCTATTTGATTCATGTAAAGAAGTAAGATCCTCTACTACTCGCTTGTGAAATAGCTCTAAAGCCTTGCCACGGTTCTGTATTGGGTAGAATGTTGACTGCCGTTTAAACTTAGGAAAGTCAATGTGAGCAGAACTTTCACTATCATGAGAATCCTGATATAAACTCTCCAAGGCAGTGACATCACAAACATCAGTAAAATTCATGTTAAGTCTAGTATCATTAATGGAAGGACCAGAAGCCTGTCCAGCCTCCATAACAGTGTTCTCAATGTTATCTGTATTTAATGAGAAATGTTTGTCCAAAGTTAATTTCCTAATAAATTTATTGATATCAATTATGGTTCTAAACAAATTGAAACTATTATTGGGACAGAACCCCAAACCATAATTTAATACATCATGTTCCGCTTTTGTAAGTACATGTGAGGAAAGGAGATTTACCACACTGCTTATTGTGGGCGATTGCCAGTTTTGTTCTCCCTGAGAGAATACCTGTGTTGTATATGGGGGAGTCCCTTCCCCCCCCCCCCCCCCCCCCTGCTGTTTGTTTCAGTACCGGCCGAAAAACCTGAGTATTGTCTTCACTAGTTTGTCCAGTGTGGGTGTATTCCCTAGTGTGAGTAGTGCCTGTCTGAGCATTGAAGGTTGATGGTCTGTGTGTTGCTGAATTAAAAGACTTTAGTTTAGTGCTCATATTTATTGGTCCCCTTGGGCCTTCACTTGCCTTCATCATATTCACCTTTGTTACAGTGTCTGGTGTAGGCAATGATGAAGCATTTTCACTCTCTGACCCTGAGTAGTCCTCTCCAGATGTAGAAGCAACTAGAGAGGACTGATCATCATCAGTGGTATCATTTTCAACAAAAGTAACCTTTTGCTTGCCTTTTCTGCATTTATGAGAGAGACCACCTGTTACCTCTATGGTTTCGTTTTCTGACCCAGAAGTTGTTTTATTATTGTTCTTATTTTTATTATTAGATCTATTTCTAGATCTCCTGGGTTTATGCCAGATAAAAACCTTGTTTTCATGGTAGTCTCTCTGAAATTTGGTGTGTTTAGTATTGATTAGCTCCTTTCTAGATGATTCTACCACATCCACCAACATTTTATCAAACTCACTGTACTCACTTCTTTATATTTGTTAAGCTCAATTTGCAGTGTAGTAATTTCTTGTCTTACAGTATGCAGTTGCTCTGTCTTATATTTAACCAAAACACCCATTAATCTCATTGAACAATCAGAAAGGATATCATTCCATTCACATATAAAACCTTCATTATTACCCACATCAAAATTAGGGAATTTTCTAACCCTTAGACCTCTAGGGATCATACTCAAGTCCAGATATTTGTTTATAAGCCATGTATCAAGTTTTAAACGAATTTCTTTTAGCCTCAAGATTTCCAGCGAATAAAACAAATCCCCTAGCTTAATGTCCTGTAATTCCTTACAGAAAAAATCTTCCAATTCCATGCCTTCATAATCAAAGTCACTAAGGGGTAAGAGGGAGTAATACTGTGTATTACCCTGTGCTTCCATAATTAATGGTAGAATGTGTGTGGTAAGATAATATGCAAACAGTCCTCAGGTCCTTAGTGTGGTTATAATAAATGGGTATCAAGGAAAGCACACACTGCTACAACATATAAACAGTTCCCAAAAAATAGATAACCACACATAAACGGACTTCAAAAACATTCTGAATCTTCTATATGTAGTAGGTGGAGGGTACTAGGAAAAAAATGGCACTTCTACGAAAAATATTCCAGTAAAGTTCCAATACAAGGATTAGAGACTGGTATGCAGACAACACCCCACAAACATAGTCACGCTAAACCCCAAACTTTCAATGGCATCCACTATGCGGAACAAGGGGTACTTGAAACTCACCCTACTGCCATCCGGATACACCGGTTTACTTGTACATCAGCTGTTGGAACTCTTCAGGGTAGAAGCCACAGCGTGGGGATTAACTTCAGCAGGACCGGCGGATCCCTCATATACGCTGCCCCCTCTTCGTTCCTGGACGCTGAACGACTTCCGGGTTCCTACGTCGTGACGGACGTCATCCTGGGGAGCGTGTAAAGAGTAGAAGGGGGGGGGGGGTTGCGCTAAACCAATCAAAGAGCCGGAATCCCGATCCTCCGTCCTAGTACTCACAGCCACCGAAATTTAAACAGAACGTGAAGATCCACTGGAAAAAGCTGACAGAAAGGGGGACTCCTTGTAATCCCGGAGACAAAAGGCAAGTTCAAAAGATGAGGCAGCAAACTTTCCTTCAATAGCATAAAAGTATAAATCTTTATTGTCCACAATTAAAACATCTCAGCTCAGGATAAAAAATGCAGGTAGTCTGACTAGTTTCGGCAGTGCCGTGATCATAGACCTGCTTGCTCTCACAAAGCAACAACTTTAAATAGGTCATATTACACATTGATTGGTCAATGTTAGGGGAGGATTCTAACTCCTTCCCCCAATTTAACCCTTTGCTATCAAAACATGTATTTGATAAAAACACTTACGCCTAGATTTAGAGTTTGGCGGTAGCCGTCAAAACCAGCGTTAGAGGCTCCTAACGCTGGTTTTTACCGCCCGCTGGTATTTGGAGTCAGTCAGGAAAGGGTCTAACGCTCACTTTCCAGCCGCGACTTTTCCATACCGCAGATCCCCCTACGCCAATTGCGTATCCTATCTTTTCAATGGGATCTTTCTAATGCCGGTATTTAGAGTCTTGGCTGGAGTGAGAGTTAGAACTCTAACGACAAAACTCCAGCCGCAGAAAAAAGCCAGGAGTTAAGATCTTTTTGGGCTAACGCCGGTTTATAAAGCTCTTAACTACTGTGCTCGAAAGTACACTAACACCCATAAACTACCTATGTACCCCTAAACCGAGCCCCCCCCCCCCACATCGCCGCCACTCTATTTAAATTTTTTAACCCCTAATCTGCTGACCGCACACTGCCGCCACCTACGTTATCCCTATGTACCCCTAATCTGCTGCCCCTAACACCGCCGACCCCTATATTATATTTATTAACCCCTAATCTTCCGCCCCCAACGTCGCCTCCACATACCTACAATTATTAACCCCTAATCTGCCGACCGGACCTCACCGCCACTATAATAAATGTATTAACCCCTAATCCGCCTCACTCCCGCCTCAATAACCCTATAATAAATAGTATTAACCCCTAATCTGCCCTCCCTAATATCGCCGACACCTAACTTCAAGTATTAACCCCTAATCTGCTGAACGGACCTCACCGCTACTCTAATACATTTTTTAACCCCTAAAGCTAATTCTAACCCTAACACTAACACCCCCCTAAGTTAAATATAATTTAAATCTAACAAAATAAATTAACTCTTATTAAATAAATTATTCCTATTTAAAGCTAAATACTTACCTGTAAAATAAACCCTAATATAGCTACAAAATAAATTATAATTATATTGTAGCTATTTTAGGATTAATATTTATTTTACAGGCAACTTTGTATTTATTTTAACCAGGTACAATAGCTATTAAATAGTTAATAACTATTTAATAGCTACCTAGTTAAAATAATTACAAAATTACCTGTAAAATAAATCCTAACCTAAGTTACAATTAAACCTAACACTACACTATCAATAAATTAAATAAAATACCTACAATTATCTACAATTAAACCTAACACTACACTATCAATAAATTAATTAAATACAATACCTACAAATAAATACAATTAAATAAACTAACTAAAGTATAAAAAATAAAAAAGAACTAAGTTACAAAAAATAAAAAAATATTTACAAACATTAGAAAAATATTACAACAATTTTAAACTAATTACACCTACTCTAAGCCCCCTAATAAAATAACAAAGCCCCCAAAATAAAAAAAATGCCCTACCCTATTCTAAAATTAAAATAGAAAAGCTCTTTTACCTTACCAGCCCTTAAAAGGGCCCTTTGCGGGGCATGCCCCAAAGAATTCAGCTCTTTTGCCTGTAAAAAAAAACATACAATACCCTCCACAACATTACAACCCACCACCCACATACCCCTAATCTAACCCAAACCCCACTTAAATAAACCTAACACTAAGCCCCTGAAGATCTCCCTACCTTGTCTTCAACACACCGGGTCCCGATCGGTCCAGAAGAGCCTCCGAAATCTTCATCCAAGCCCAAGCGGGGGCTGAAGAGTGACGTCCATCCTCCGGCTGAAGTCTGGATCCAAGCGGCGGCTAAAGAATTCCATCTTCGGGCAGAAGTCTTCATCCTATCCGGGCTGAAGAGTCAATCCGGACCGGCAAACATCTTCATTCAAGCCGCATCTTCTATGTTCTTCCATCCGATGACGACCGGCTCCATCTTGAAGACCTCCTGCGCGCATCCATCCTCTTCTTCCGACGACTAGATGACGAATGAAGGTTCCTTTAAGGGACGTCATCCAAGATGGCGTCCCTCGAATTCCGATTGGCTGATAGGATTCTATCAGCCAATAGGAATTAAGGTAGGAAAATTCTGATTGGCTGATGGAATCAGCCAATCAGAATCAAGTTCAATCCGATTGGCTGATCTGATCAGCCAATCAGATTGAGCTTGCATTCTATTGGAACAGCCAATAGAATGCGAGCTCAATCTGATTGGCTGATCGGATCAGCCAATCGGATTGAATTTGAATCTTATTGGCTGATTCCATCAGCCAATCAGAATTTTACTACCTTAATTCCGATTGGCTGATAGAATCCTATCAGCCAATTTGAATTCGAGGGACGCCATCTTGGATGACGTCATTTAAAGGAACCTTCATTCGGATTTAGGACGTCGCAAGAAGAGGATGGATCCGCGCCGGAGGTCTTCAAGATGGAGCCGGTCGTCATCGGATGGAAGAACATAGAAGATGCGGCTTGGATGAAGATGTTTGCCGGTCCGGATCGACTCTTCTGCCCGGATAGGATGAAGACTTTGGAGCCTCTTCTGGACCTCTTCAGCCGCCGCTTGATAGAAGACTTCAGCCGGATGATGGATCTCCAGCCCCCGCTTGGGCTTGGATGAAGACTTCGGAGCCTGGAGCGATCGGTGATACCTGGCATGGTGAAGACAAGGTAGGAAGATCTTCAGGGGCTTAGTGTTAGGTTTATTTAAGGGGGGTTTGGGTTAGATTAGGGGTATGTGGGTGGTGGGTTGTAATGTTGGGGGGGTATTGTATGTTTTTTTTTACAGGCAAAAGAACTGAATTCTTTGGGGTATGCCCCGCAAAAGGCCCTTTTAAGGGCTGGTAAGGTAAAAGAGCTTTTCTATTTTAATTTTAGAATAGGGTAGGGCATTTTTTTATTTTGGGGGGCTTTGTTATTTTATTAGGGGGCTTAGAGTAGGTGTAATTAGCTTAAAATTGTTGTAATATTTTTATTATGTTTGTAATTAATTAATTTATTTTTTGTAACAGCTTTTTTTATTTTTTGTACTTTAGTTAGTTTATTTAATTGTATTTATTTGTAGGTATTTTATTTAATTTATTTATTGATAGTGTAGTGTTAGGTTTAATTGTAGATAATTGTAGGTATTTTATTTAATTAATTTATTGCTATTGTAGTGTTAGGTTTAATTGTAACTTAGGTTAGGATTTATTTTACAGGTAATTTTGTAATTATTTTAACTAGGTAGCTATTAAATAGTTCTTAACTATTTAATAGCTATTGTACCTGGTTAAAATAAATACAAAGTTGCCTGTAAAATAAATATAAATCCTAAAATAGCTACAATATAATTATTATTTATATTGTAGCTATATTAGGGTTTATTTTACAGGTAAGTATTTAGCTTTAAATATTAATAATTTATTTAATAAGAGTTAATTTATTTCGTTAGATTTAAATTATATTTAACTTAGGGGGGTGTTAGGGTTATACTTAGATTTAGGGGTTAAAAAATTTATTAGAGTAGCAGTGAGGTCCGGTCGGCAGATTAGGGGTTAATACTTGAAGTTAGGTGTCGGCGATGTTAGAGAGGGCAGATTAGGGGTTAATACTATTTCTTATAGGGTTATTGAGGCGGGAGTGAGGTGGATTAGGGGTTAATAACTTTATTATAGTAGCGGTGAGGTCCGGTCGGCAGATTAGGGGTTAATAATTGTAGGTAGCTGGCGGCGACGTTGTGGGGGGCAGATTAGGGGTTAATAAATATAATATAGGGGTCGGCGGTGTTAGGGGCAGCAGATTAGGGGTACATAACTATAATGTAGGTTGCGGCGGTGTACGGAGCGGCAGATTAGGGGTTAAAAATAATATGCAGGGGTCAGCGATAGCGGGGGCGGCAGATTAGGGTTTAATAAGTGTAAGGTTAGGGGTGTTTAGACTCGGGGTTCATGTTAGGGTGTTAGGTGCAGATTTAGGAAGTGTTTCCCCATAGGAAACAATGGGGCTGCGTTAAGAGCTGAACGCTGCTTTTTTGCAGGTTTTTTTTCAGCTCAAAATGCCCCATTGTTTCCTATGGGGGAATCGTGCACAAGCACGTTTTTGAAGCTGGCCGCGTCCGTAAGCACCGCTGGTATTGAGAGTTGCAGTGGCGGTAAATTATGCTCTACGCTCCCTTTTTGGAGCCTAACGCACTGAAAACCCAGCCATTCTGTGAACTCTAAATACCAGCGGTATTTAAAAGGTGCGGCCAAAAAAAAGCACGCATATCTAACGCACCCCTTCTAACGCAAAACTCCAAATCTAGGCCCAAGTGATTTTGTTATACTTAAACTCTGTATGCATATTATATATTATGAAAGGCATTTTGAAAAGAGGCATTCGAAAAAAAGCATTCGAAAGAAAGCCAGGACAGGCAATTGGAAAAAGGCATATGAAAAACATTTCTCATTTGAAAAAGTGTCATTTGAAGATCTGACATTTAAACAATTGTCATTAAGAACATAACATTGAGAGAGTATTTGGAGAAATAGTTAGCAGGTTCTGTTTGGTAGTTTCAGAATAGAATTGCACACATTATATATTGTATTTTGTATAGTCAAGTTATCTAATAAAGACACATTTTATTTTAATGCCTAAACATCCTGTAAGTCAGCACGCAAAGACCTGTGCCTACAAAAACAACAACAATAAAGTGCTTTCAAATATCACAGACCCACATAGTACCCAAAGATCACATATATGTAATCAAATATTACAATCCTCAGACACAGGGCTATATTATACATTTGCGGTAATAGTATGCATAAGGCTTCATACAATAGGTTTATTGAAAATAACGTAAAATATAAAATATTTTATATATTCCTGTATCAAAACCTACAATAAGCCACTATCAGCATACATCTCAATGTAACTCATAGAATGTCAGTCTATTATTATGCCTGTCCCGGGACAGCTGAAAGGCTGAGCCTCGTGCACTCTCATGTTATTTCCCTATTCAGTGTAACAATGAAATCTCATGAGAGTTAAGTGAAATCTCATGAGATCACAGTAAAAGAGTTCATGACCTCAGCACTGTTGATGCTGATTGGCTGCTGTTCATTTTATTTTTTTTTTACCTGCAGCTGGGAGCAGCTGAGTATAACTTTTTACACAGAACGTACTCTGGTGAGCTGAGGAGATTGTGAGGTAAAATATCTTCCTTTTTTACATAGAGATGCTCAGGTGATATTTTCCTGTCAGCTTGTTACAGTTATACTGCATCAGTTTCAAGTGATTTAGCATATGAGTATTATGTCCCTTTAAGTATTTATTTTCTTGCCAAAAGTATAGTATTATGTATTAATAACTTCAGTTTCACTAGTTTGGCTGAGAGGTCTAAGAATATTATTTCCTTTTCACCCAATTGGAAATTGATATTCAACCATCTTTCTGTCGTAGGCCAGAATTTTATTAAACACGGACGTGTTTTATGGACGAGTTTTATGGAGGTATAACAAATCTAGATTAGTATACTGACATTTTACACAAACATTAGGGTTTTCTTTCATGTGATGAATGCCTGGTCTGTAACTCCCTGAATATGCAAACTTGCCCTTCATTCTCCGTCACTATGTACAAAACATAGATCCCTTCTCCTGCCATTGATCGAATGCCTGAGTGGTGAAACATGCTGGAAATGCTGTATTCCCACTAATGGGGAGAAATTCCTCTATGCTCTAAGAGATTCTAAATATAGGAGAGAGCCGTCGGCTATGCAATCCATTTTCTGTAAGGTCTTATACGCCGACCGGAGCTTGATGCCCAACAGAAGTTATGAACAGAAATTATGAACAGTAGTTATGAAGCAGCGGTCTAAAGACCGCTGCTCCATAACCTGTCTGCCTGCTCTGAGGCCGCGAACAGAAATCAACCCGATCAGATACGATTGGGTTGATTGACACCGCCTGCTAGAGGCCTTCACTTTAACTGTCTATAATTAATGTCATACCCTTGTGAAAGGTCCCTTGATAGATTAACTCCTAAATATTTAATGCTTCGATCAACCAATTTAAAGTTAAAGCCAAGGGTTTCAGTGAGGTGATTGGGGTAAAGCCACAAAAGCTTACACAGATTTAATTAGTCTTATTGCCAAAACGAATTGTTATATCTCTTTAATTGCTTGTGACAATATATATTTATGATATGACAAATCTTCTACATTCAGTTTTATGAGTACCGTGAGACAATGGGCCTTGCCTCATAAGCTAAGTAATGAATGAGCAGGTTGTTCTTTAGTAGCTACAGAAGGAGCATTATGCTTAATATAGAACATTCATTGTAGCAAAAAAAAATAAGGTATGGTATATCAAAACTCCATTGTTTTCTACAGTAAAACCACTTGTGACAGTCTTACATTTAAGTCATTTTGTATATATGCACATATAACATATCAGCAGTTATGCACTGCACTGCAAAGGGCCTGCATACAAAATACAATCATTTTACCATTGTTATTTTGTTAGAATCATTTAGAAGGTTTTACATATAAAGAGTAATTCAGGGATAGACATTTTATAAAACCTGGTGGAATCCATATTCCTGTTTTTTATTTGTTGTGGCTAATTAGAGACAAAGGTAAATTAGATTGTGCTCTGAGCGAAGCAACCAGTGTGCAACATGTTGCAGGGTCAGGCAGAAGTTACTATACTTAAAGAGACAGTCTACACCAGAATATTTATTGTTTTAAAAGATAGATAATCCCTTTATTGCTCATTCCCTAGTTTTGCATAACCAACAAAGTTATATTAATACACTTTTTATCTCTGTGATTACCTTGTATCTAAGCGTCTGCAAACTGCTCCTTATTTCAGTTCTTTTGACAGACTTGCATTTTAGCCAATCAGTGCTGGCTCCTAGGAACTCCACATGTGTGAGCACAGTGTTATCTATATGAAACACATGAACTAACACCCTCTAGTGGTGAAAAACTTTCAAAATGCCCTGAGATGAGAGGCGGCCTTTAAGGGCTTAGAAATTAGCATATAAACCTCCTAGGTTTAGCTTTTAACTAAGAATACCAAGAGAACAAAGCAAAGTTGGTGATAGATGTAAATTTGAAAATTGTTTAAAATTACATGCCATATCTGAATAATGAAAGTTTGTTTTGGACTAGACTGTCCCTTTAAAGGGACAATAACCCCCTTGATATTCCAATATAAAATGTTTAATTATGCATTTTCTTGCTATGTGGGCATGACTAGCTTCCCTAGCCTGACCCTGCCACATATCTGTCCATAAGTGACATTAACAGAAGTGATAAGATAACAAGTGCAAAACAGTGTAGAGTTTGCTAGCAGTATCTTCTCCAGAAGTAAATCTGGATTTGGTGCAGTGAAATAAGGCAAATGGTGAGTGGAGCTTGGAAAATGATATAAACAACTGCAGCTAACAAGGTGTCAATCCATTCAAAACATTTTCACACTTACTTAATGTGTTAATGTATTGCACAAATGCACTAATTCTAAATTGTGTAACTTCTAGGTGTTTACGGCTCCTTTAAAGAACCACTAAAAACAGTAGAGTTGAATAACTGGCACTTACTTTGTAATTAAAATGAGCAATAGAATATTTTCTGGCAAATTTCAAAGTTAATCTAATGTTCCCTCCCCCTGTATCATGTGAGAGCCATCAGCCAATCACAAAGTGCATATATGTTTATACTATTCACACATGATCAGTAGGAGCTGGAGCCTTAGAAAGCATACATATAAAAAGAATGTGCATGAATAGCCCCCTCATTTCTGCAATTTAGGGAGGCTCTTAAGCAACAAATGTTTATTGAACAATTAGATGTAAGGATGGACGTGCAACATATTTTGACCTCCTTCCTCTACAGGAAAAGGCAAATCATAATACAAATGTGTGAACTAGATGTACAAAAATAATTTCTTACTCCTTTCTTACATTCTGAAATATTTTTGGAAGCATCATTCAGAGAAAAATAACCCCATAAACTACCTGATATATGATTTTTATTTTTTTCATCCATTCTGGGATCTCTTCATGAAAATCTTCATATATGTACTCAAGAATTGATAAGGTTGAATCTTAGATCCAAGCACTCAATACTCCTTAATCTCTAAGTTGCTGGTTAATAGCTATTACCAAGTTGTTCCTTTAAATTATATTATATAATGTTATAAAAAACTGAAAGATTATCTTCATATATTATCTTTACATCAAAGATTATGTCTATTGTTTATACATTGTAGGTATATTCTATATTAGCATGTAAATTGATAGTGTCTGTAGAAGAATGAAAGGAAAAAGTCTGCAGAACGAAGAGTTGTTTACAACTATTACAGTGACAGTAAAGTCAAAATGAAATGTTCATGAGTCAGATAGAGCATGTGATTTTAAACAACTTTTTAATTTACTTCTATTATCATTTTTTATTTAATTCTTGGTATCCTTTGTTGAAAAGTAAATCTAGGTAGGCTGGTAGGGGTTTAGGAGCATGCATGAGTCTTTAGCATTCTTTGGCAGCAGTGGTTGTTACTGTGTATTTTAATACTACAAACACTTTTGCCAGATGGCTAAAACTATGTGCACACTCCTGAGCTCACCTAAGATTACTCTTTAACAAAGGATACAAAGTGAACTAAGCAAAATTGATCATTACAACTAAATTGGAAAGTTGTTTAAAATGTAATGTTTTATCCAATACATCTATGTTTAATTTTGACTTTGCAATCCCTTTAAGTTTATTTGATGCTGCCTATTGTAACATTTTTATATGTACAGTACATTAAATATTTTCTTTCCAAAATAAAACGTGCACATTTTGATAATGTAAGTACAGTATATTGGAAAGTTTTAAATTGCATACTTTATCTAAATCATGAAACTTTCAAAATAAATAACATTTAGAATATAGAATGTTATTTTCTTCCTCCGTTATGTAGGATACATTTAGTGTTATTTAAAGGGACATGAACCCCAATTTTTTTCTTTCATGATTTTAGGAAGAGCATGTCATTTTAAACAACTTTCTAATTTACTTCTAGTATCTAATTTGCTTCATTCTCTTGATATTCTTTGCTGAAAAGCATATCTAGATATGCTCAGTACCTGCTGATTGGTAGATGCACATAGATGCCTTGTGTGATTGGCTCACCCATGTGCATTGCTATTTCTTCAACAAAGGATATCTAGGAACGAAGCAATTTAGATAATAGAAATATGTTGGAATGTTATTTAAAATTGTATTCTCTACCTGAATCATGAAAGACATTTTTTGTGTTTGGTGTCCCTTTAAGTCACAGCAAGAAATCCAAATTGGAAGCAACTTGAAAACACAAAATAGAGAAAAAAAAATCATTTTTTGCCCTTATTGTAAAAATAAATAAAACCATAGCCTAGATACAAATGTAAGATTAGCAACTACAAACTTGTTAATTTATGCTTCAACTAAACTATAATGTTTCAATGACTTATAGGCAAACAAATGGTGATGTGTCTTAAGGCTTTTAAGTACAATAATTGTAAATGTACTTATTATTGCACTGGAAAATAATACTTTATTATCTTGGCATATTGTGGCATCATTATTATTTTACTAACCCCCAAGGGCTAAAATCACCAAAAGATTGCAGTGTTTATCGAGGACATGTTTATTTGTTTAGTGTGCTTGGCACTGCATAATGAGCATGTGAAACTGTAACATGTAATTTGCTTCTGATATAGCAGCCTGTAAATCTAATTACAGGTTAGTTGATCTGGGCATTGCTAGGAACAATTTACTAATTCAGTTTTGGAAAATACATTTTTGAAAATACATTCAACATAATTTCCAGGTATTTAGTCTATGTAACAAAGAAAACAAAACAGATATTTTATTACATGAAAATGTATTGTGCATATTGTTTTTCTATTAAAAAAAATATATATTCTAATGTCATACCTGCAGGTAAGGGGTGGAAATAATGTCTGCTTACTGTGTTACACATTACACAGTGCACAATGGGAGGTAAAAAATGATCCATCAATGAATTAATAGAAAGTTCTGTAAACAAATGATATGTTACTTTGTTTAGATAAGCCTCCAGACTCTCCCCCCATTCTTGTTACTCTGTCCTGTGAGTAGTCTGACCTCCATCCTCACAAACTAGATATGTGCATGATCGAAAAATTCATTTCGGTTCGGATTGATTCAGATTTTTTCGAATTTCTGTTCGGATCGATTCGAATTCAGCAAAATTTGAATGATTTCGTTTTGGATTTATTCAGCTGAATTCGGTTCGATTTGGTTCCGAAATTCGGAATTTCGGTATGTGTTAGGTGGGATATACTGTGTATTAGACTAGTATTATGTACTGTATATTAGGTGTAACCCATAGCAGAGTGATATAACCTAAAACCCAATATACTGTACAATACTAGTGTAATACACGGCCATCCAAATCTACCGAATAAAGTCAGTAGTTAAGAGCTTTATGGGCTAACGCCGGAATATAAAGCTCTTAACTACAGTGCTACAAAGTACACTAACACCCATAAACTACCTATGAACCCCTAAACCGAGGCCCCCCCACATCGCAAACACTATCATAAAATTATTTAACCCCTAATCTGCCGACTGGACACCGCCGCCACCTACATTATAGCTATGAACCCCTAATCTGCTGTCATTAACATCGCCGACACCTACATTATAGTTATTAACCCCTAATCTGCCCCCCCAACGTCGCCGCAACCTAATCTGCTGTCCCTAACATCGCCGACACCTACATTATAGTTATTAACCCCTAATCTGCCCCCCCCCCACGTCGCCGTAACCTAACTACAAGTATTAACCCTAATCTGCCGACCGGACATCGCCGCCACTATAATAAATGTATTAACCCCTAAACTGCCGCACTCCCGCCTTGCAAACACTATAATAAATTTTATTAACCCCTAATCTGCCCCCCCCAACGTCGCCGCAACCTAACTACAAGTATTAACTCCTAATCTGCCGACCGGACCTCACCGCCACTATAATAAATGTATTAACCCCTAAACCGCTGCACTCCCGCCTCGCAAACACTATAATAAATTTTATTAACCCCTAATCTGCCCCCCCCCGCAAAGTCGCCGCAACCTAACTACAAGTATTAACCCCTAATCTGACGACCGGACATCGCCACCACGATAATAAATTTATTAACCCCTAAACTGCCGCACTCCCGCCTCGCAAACAATATAATACATTTTATTAACCCTTAATCTGCCCTCCCTAACATCGCCGCCACCTACCTACAATTATTAACCCCTAATCTCCCACCCCCAACGTAGCCGCTACTATTATAAAGTTATTAACCCCTAAACCTAAGTCTAACCCTAACACCCCCCTAAGTTAAATATAATTTAAATAAAACAAAATAATATTACTATAATTAAATAAATTAATCCTATTTAAAACTAAATACTTACCTGTAAAATAAACCCTAATATAGCTACAATATAACTAATAGTTACATTATAGCTTTTTTAGGATTTATATTTATTTTACAGGCAACTTTGTATTTATTTTAACTAGGTACAATAGTTATTAAATAGTTATTAACTATTTAATAACTACCTAGCTAAAATAAATACAAATTTACCTGTAAAATAAATCCTAACCTAAGTTACAATTACACCTAACACTACACTATCATTAAATAAATTAATCCTATTTAAAACGAAATACTTACCTGTAAAATTAACCCTAATATATCTACAATATAACTAATAGTCACATTGTAGCTATTTTAGGATTTATATTTATTTTACAGGCAACTTTGTATTTATTTTAACTAGGTACAATAGCTATTAAATAGTTAATAACTATTTAATAGCTACCTAGTTAAAATAATTACAAAATTACCAGTAAAATAAATCCTAACCTAAGTTACAATTAAACCTAACACTACACTATCATTAAATAAATTAACTACAGTTACCTACAATTAAATACAATTAAATAAACTAAACTAAAGTACAAAAAAACAAACACTAAATTACAAAAAATAACAAAATATTACAAGAATTTTAAACTAATTACACCTAATCTAAGCCCCCTAATAAAATAAAATAAAATAAAAATAATAAAAGTCCCTACCCTATTCTACATTACAAAGTATCAGCTCTTTTACCAGCCCTTAAAAGGGCTTTTTGCGGGGCATGCCACAAAGTAATCAGCTCTTTTGCCTATAAAAAAAAATACAACCACCCCAACATTAAAACCCACCACCACATACCCCTACTCTAATCCACCCAAACCCCCCTTAAATAAACCTAACACTACCCCCCTGAAGATCTCCCTACCTTGAGTCGTCTTCACCCAGCCGGGCTGAAGTCTTCATCCGATGGGGTAGAAGAGGACATCCAGACCGGCAGAAGTCTTCATCCAAGCGGGGCAAGAAGAGGTCTTCCATCCATCAGAAGTCTTCATCCAGACGGCATCTTCTATCTTCATCCATCAGGAGCAGAGCGGCAGCGGATTGAAGTTCAATCCGATTGGCTGATCCAATCAGCCAATCAGATTGACCTCGCATTCTATTGGCTGTTCCGATCAGTGGTGGTTTTTAATGTTGTGGGGGGTTGTATTTTTTTTTACAGGCAAAAAAGCTGATTACTTTGGGGCATGCCCTGCAAAAAGCCCTTTTAAGGGCTGGTAAAAGAGCTGATACTTTATAATGTAGAATAGGGTAGGGACTTTTATTATTTTGTTTTTATTTTATTTTATTAGGGGGCTTAGATTAGGTGTAATTAGTTTAAAATTCTTGTAATTTTTTTATTTTTTGTAATTTAGTGTTTTGGGTTTTTTTGTACTTTAGTTTATTTAATTGTATTTAATTGTAGGTACTTGTAGTTCATTTATTTAATTTATTTAATGATAGTGTAGTGTTAGGTTTAATTGTAACTTAGGTTAGGATTTATTTTACAGGTAATTTTGTAATTATTTTAACTAGGTAGCTATTAAATAGTTATTAACTATTTAATAGCTATTGTACCTAGTTAAAATAAATACAAAGTTGCCTGTAAAATAAATATAAATCCTAAAATAGCTACAATGTAACTATTAGTTATGTTGTAGCTATATTAGGGATTATTTTACAGGTAAGTATTTAGTTTTAAATAGGATTAATTTATTTAATTAATTTAATGATAGTGTAGTGTTAGGTGTAATTGTAACTTAAGTTAGGATTTATTTTACAGGTAAATGTGTATTTATTTTAGCTAGGTAGTTATTAAATAGTTAATAACTATTTAATAACTATTGTACCTAGTTAAAATAAATACAAAGTTGCCTGTAAAATTAATATAAATCCTAAAATAGCTACAATGTAACTATTAGTTATATTGTAGCTATATTAGGGTTTATTTTACAGGTAAGTATTTAGTTTTAAATAAGATTAATTTATTTAATTATAGTAATATTATTTCGTTTTATTTAAATTATATTTAATTTAGGGGGGTGTTAGGGTTAGGGTTAGACTTAGGTTTAGGGGTTAATAACTTTATTATAGTAGCGGCGACGTTGGGGGCGGGAGATTAGGGGTTAATAATTGTAGGTAGATGGCAGCGATGTTAGGGAGGGCAGATTAGGGGTTAATACAATTTATTATAGTGTTTGCGAGGCGGGAGTGCAGCGGTTTAGGGGTTAATACATTTATTATCATGGCAGCGATGTCCGGTCGGCAGATTAGGGGTTAATACTTGTAGTTAGTTTGCGGCGACATTGGGGGGGCAGATTAGGGGTTAATGAAATTTATTATAGTGTTTGCGAGGCGGGAGTGTGGCGGTTTAGGGGTTAATACATTTATTATAGTGGCGGCGATGTCCGGTCGGCAGATTAGGGGTTAATACTTGTAGTTAGGTTGCGGCGACGTTGGGGGGGGCAGATTAGGGGTTAATAAATACAATGTAGGTGTCGGCGATGTTAGGGACAGCAGATTAGGGGTTCATAGCTATAATGTAGGTGGTGGAGGTGTCCGGTCGGCAGATTAGGGGTTAATGCTTGTAGTTAGGTTGCGGCAACATTGGGGGGGCAGATTAGGGGTTAATAAAAAGTATTATAGTGTTTGCGAGGCGGGAGTGCGGCGGTTATGGGGTTAATACATTTATTATAGTGGCGGCGAGGTCCGGTCAGCAAATTAGGGGTTAATTCTTGTAGTTAGGTTGCGGCGATGTTGGGGGGGGGGCAGATTAGGGGTTAATAAGTATAATGTAGGTGTCGGCGATGTTGGGGGCAGCAGATTAGGGGTTCATAGGGATAATGTAGGTGGCGGCGGTGTCTGGAGCGGCAGATTAGGGGTTAATAGTATTCTGCAGGTGTCAGCGATAGTGGGGGGAACAAATTAGGGGTTAATAAGTGTTAGAATAGGGGTGTTTAGACTCGGGGTTCATGTTAGGGTGTTAGGTGTAGACTTAGTGTTTCCCCATAGGAAACAATGGGGCTGCGTTAGGAGCTGAATACTGCATTTTTGCAGGTGTTAGATATTTTTTCAGCCGAAACTGCCCCATTGTTTCCTATGGGGGAATGCAGAATTTACCAAGCTAATTTGGATTTATTCGGTAGATTCGGCAACTAATTCGGATTCATTTGGTAGATTCAGCAGTATTTTAATTCGGAAATTCGAATCGATCCGAATCTCCGAATATACAGAATTTCGGAATCAATTCGAAACAAATTGCACATGTCTATCACAAACACCATGCTCTACTTCTCTTGATTACTTGACACCTTATATAACTTTGTGAACATTCTCCCATCATGTGCCTGGTTCCTTTCACTGTTTACTGTGAAGAACCCTGATTTTTGATTGTCTGATCTTCATTTTTCTGCATTGGCCTACTGTACACAGCCATCCCCTCCACTCAGTTTGCAAGAAAACCTCACATGGTACTTTAATCTGAACTCTTCCTCCTGTCTCCCTACTCCTCTACTGGTATCTGGGCCTGACCTAGTCTGGTTACCCTAGCCACCCTTATCTCTGCAGTCAGTGAGTGAAAACTCATCTGTCCCCCTTCCTCTTTTACCAGGTCTTGGATCTGAATCACACTTGAGAGTGTGGCTTCTCCATGCTGTATAGCATCAAATCTATCCTTTAGATATCCTTCTGGAATTCATAGCTCATGTGTAAGGGCATCACCGTGAGCTCCTGGGATGGCCCCTCCTGTCTCTTCATCTTGGCGTCCCACATGGAGGGATTCAGAGACTCTGGCTCTCCTGCTCCTTCTTGCAGCTGCTGCTGAAGCCTCTAGGCGACCAAAGCATACTTACCTGATACCTGTGTGTGCTCACCTTGCTCCTGAGACCAAAGCATACTTACTTCACACCTGTGTATGCTCACCTTGCTCATGAGACCAAAGCATACTTACCTGATAGCTGTGTATGCTCACCTTACTCCTGAGACCAAAGCATACTTACCTGATACCTGCGTGTGCTCACTTTGCTCCTTAGACCAAGCATACTTATCTGATACATGTGTATGCTCGCCTTCCTCCAGAGACCAGACCAAGCATACTTATCTGATACATGTGTATGCTCGCCTTCCTCCAGAGACCAGACCAAGCATACTTATCTGATACATGTGTATGCTCACCTTCCTCCAGAGACCAGACCAGGCATACTTATCTTGCATCTGTGTATGCTCACCTTGCTCCAGAGACCAAGCATACTTACCTTGTGCCTGTGTATTCTAACATTGCTCTAGACACCAAGCATACTTGGCTGATACTTGTTTATGCTCATCTTGCTCCAGAGACCAAGCATATTTACCTTGCACCTACGTATGCTCACCTGGATCCTGAAAGCCAAGCAGAATAACCTGATTCCGGTGTATGCTCATCTTGTTCCTGAAACTGGACCTGCTGTACCTATCTAGTATCCGCTGGTTATTCTATGCCTGCTGAGAAACCTGTGTCTACCATACCAGTGACACCATTCTTTAAACTAGCTGCACCTATCAGGTATTCTGTGTCATCTTCAGGTATTCTGTTTCAACCTCACCCTTTACTGTGCAATTCAAGCACCAGTGTCTATTGGACTTGCATTGATTTGCATAAGACCTTTGTTCAAACTTGCTGTTTCTGTAATCTTCAATCTGAACTACCAACTGTTCTTTTTTCCACCTACTCCACTAGAGTGTACACTTTCCCAGTGAGTGGGTGCATACCATTAGAGTGATCCTCAAAATCACTGTTTATCCGTCCCACCTATTTTGTACTAGGTATGTAGTCTAATAGGCATGTGCACGGACATAAGCAATACATTGGATAAAATGTTCATTATGAATTAAACAAATGTATTTAGTTTGAACCAATTTTAGCTCATGGAGTGGCTTTTTAAATTTGTTAACAAAATGTTTCTCATGCATCAAAGGCACAGCTGGAGGGCAACTTAAACTTAAAGTTATAGCTATTACTATTGTTACAAATTAGCAGCAGTACCACTAAACATTACATACTTATTTGTTAACACAGAAATCAATCAACCGAGAGGGACATTGCCAGATCTTTATGGAATAACATAAATTTGAAGCCTTTCCCATCTACTGAAAAAACTTCCCTGCTTTTATACTAACTATTTTAACCACATAAACGTATCCGCAACATTTTTTGTTGCATGTATTAGTCCATTCCTTACCTCATTAAAGAGATTGCTAATTTTTTGCTTTTCTGCAAACGCAAAAAAAGTGTGAAAATTTGATTTTGTTTAGAAAAAATTAATGTACATGTCTATAGTCTAATCACTTTCCAAAATGTCTGTATTATTCACTTTCCAAAATTCCCTCCCTCTTCTCAGTGTGACATAATCTAAAGGACCCTGTAGGGAATCCCACACTCGTACTAGGGAAAAAGTGACTGAAAATCCTTTCCCTTTGTCCCTAATAATGTTATTTCAATAAACCCTACATTTACTCAGGGAAGGACCAATACCTACTTCTGTTTGCATGTTCCCCTCCAAGCCACAATTGCCTGTGTTTAAGAAGCTATGGGCAGATAAGGTAACCAGGCAGGGAAGTTAGTATTGCAACCAACCACATGAAAGCAAGAGTTTTCAATTACCCCAGTCATATCAGTCAAATATTATTTAATTACTCCACCTCTGAGTTTGTGGAGAGGTTAGGAAGTAGTGGTCTTAAAAATTAAAATGTTTTCCCTGTAGTACATCCTCTTCCCCCAGAGCCTCTCTCTGCATAAATTAATACATCCCTTGAAATATCGCAATGACCTATTTTTATCTTAATAACTTACAAGACATTAACATAAACATTATTACTCAAGGACAAACTAGTAAACAATTGTAGCTAGAGTTACACAGTCTCACATTCATATTACACCAATGCTGACTAACTGTATATGGTTCACCATCCAGAGGCTACTCTATTTATGCACAAAATGCTCCTTTTATTTAAAATAAACAATGCAATTTACACACAATAAATTCGGAGGCCTTAGACAAATTGAATGCCCCAATTACTGCTGCAGAAGTAGGCTTAGCTATATAAACTCGGAAGCCTTCTAAAGCCCCAGGTCCGGACAGATTTTCAGGGAATTTACATAAAAAATTAGCACCAGAACTTATCCCTCAATTAGTAATCTCATTTAATTACATCATGCAAGGGGGTGAGATTCCACCAGATCTACTAACTGCCAGGATCTCTGTGATACCTAAGCCAGGAAAAGACAGATTGTCTTGTGGAAACTATAGACCTATTTAATTAATTAATCAAAACCTGAAACTATCCACAAAGATCCTGGGTATGAGATTAAATGTTGTTATGTCTCAATTAATAGCATCTGATCAGGTTGGATTCATCAGTAGGAAAGAGGCCCCTGATAACATATGAAGGGTATTAGATTTGATTGACTTTAAAAACCCTTAAAGGAATGCCTTCTCTGTTCCTATCTTTGGATGCAGAGAAGTCATTCAACAGAATAGCGTGGGACTACATGTTAAAGGTTTTACAGGGATTCGGGTTCCAGGGTGACTTAATGAAAGTGATAGCTTCCCTATATACAAAAACTTCAGCTTTCATATGAGTTGCAGGCTATCAATCACAAACTATAGCAATCAGAAATGGAACACTGCAGGGGTGTCCTCTTTCACCTCCGCTTTTTGCACTAAACATAGAACCACTAGCTGTGCACATAAGAATAAGCCCAGATATTATCGGTATCCGTGTAGGTCAAACTGAACACAAACTAGCAATGTTTGTGGATGATGTAATTTTAATGATTACCAAACCCTTATTATCCGTTCCCATCATATATATCACTTAATAGATAAATTTAGCAAACTATCCAGATCCAAACTTAATAATGACAAGTGCAAAGCTATAGAGACGAACCTTTCTTGAACATACAAACAAAATTACTAGATATTAATTTTGATTTTAATTGGACTGAAAAAATCACATACCTAGGTGTTTCTATTCCCAGTAAATTAGATCATTTATATAAGTATAACTACACTGCCATGATCTCCAAGATTCGTGGAGATCTGAGGAAATGGTCGGCTTACAAAATCTCGCTTTATGGAAGAATTATCACTAGTAAAATGGTTATACTCCCTAGGTTATTATACCTATTCAGGGCCTTACCCATACTGCTGAATAGCAATCTGAAATTCATCCAAACAGAGATACTGAATTTTATATGGAATGGTAAGAGAGCTGGAATAAATAGGAAATCAATGCTTACCCATAGATCAGGAGGAGGAATGGGGGTCCCTGACATTCAGGCATACTTCTATTCTGCAAGATTGGCACAAACCACACTATGGCACAACAAGACCGATAATATATCCTGGGTTATTTAGAAAGCGAAACGGTGGGAGTAAACCTGATTTATTACTTATTATGGACGAAGAAAAATTCTAGACCTCCTTCCTGGAAAACATACAAAACAATAGCCTATACTATTACATTATGGGACATGTTGCTGAAAAAGCTGCCCCTAATAGAAAAATGTTCCCCAGTGACTCCAATAGTTGATCTTTCACTTGCTATCAATAGAGACATCACTAACATTTAGGCTAATAAAGGACTATACAGAATTGCTGATGTATACAAAAATAGCAATTACTTGACTTACGGACAATACTGTGAAATACCACCCTGCTCCTCACATGTATGGTATCACTATCATTAACTACAGCTAGTATCCTGTACTAGAGACCTCTTTAAAAAGTCTAAGACAACATTCCTGGAAACATGTCTTTTGACTACGCGGACTAGGGGAGCTATCTCAGGCCTTTACCCTCTGTTTAAAAAAAGCTTTTCAGATCAAAAACTGCCATTTATGACTAAATGGGAGACAGATCTCAACATATCATATTCCTTGGAACAATGGTACAAAGTACTCCAGAAAGGGTCAGCGCTCTCCATATGTGCCAACCGTAAAGAAAATTATCTTAAAGTCATATACAGATGGTACCTATACCCTAAGAGATTACATCTAATTGATAGCTCCACTCCACCCGTGTGCTACCGTAATTGTCTGGAGGAAGATCTTATATCCATATGTGTTGGTTTTGCCCAGTAGTTAAGCACATTTGGGAACAAACCTCTGAATTATTAAGTAATATTTTTGAAAAATCAATCACATTGTCTTCAGAATATGCTTTATTGCAAACTCCGTTGCTAGATCTCACAAAGCCACAAAATAAATTAGTTACATTCATATGCACAGCTGTTAAAACATGTATTGCTAAATTTTGGAAAACAGGTATACCCACATATGATTTTATTTTAAATAAAATTAAAAACTACTATCAAATGGCTGAGATATCTGCAAGTCTTTATAAGAGACAAGAATTTTTGAATATTTGGGGGTCAATTCATCTCTGCCCGGGATCGAATAAGCTGTCTGCATTTAAAGGCACATTATACAATCATTTTTTTTTTGCATAAATGTTTTGTAGATGATCTATTTATATAGCCCATGAAGTTGTTTTTTAAAATTTTTTATAGCTTTGCTCATTTTTAAATAACATTGCTCTGATTTTCAGACTCCTAACCAAGCCTCAAAGTTTTATGTGAATACCGTCAGCTACCTTCTCCAGCTTGCTCCTGCTTGTATAAAGGGTCTTTTCATATGCAAAAGAAGGGGGATGGGGGGGGGGTGTCTTATTTCCTACTTGCAGTGGGCTTTCCAGCTACCTTTTCAGCAGAGCTAAACTAAAAGCTTCTAAGTAAGTTTTTAAACAGTTTTATACTGGATTTTTAGATCAGTATCTGTGCATTTTATTCTTTATAGTAGTGTTTATTACATGCAGTTATATGAAAATGAGTGTATACTGTCCCTTTAACATTGCACAAGCATTTTCTTGTGAAATGCTTATGCAATGCCGCCCCCTGCACATTTTATGGCCAATTGGCCACTAACAGGGGGTGTCATTTATCCTGATCGTATCTTATGACCGCTGCTTCTTAAAGGGACATGAAACCCAATTTTTTTTTTCTTTCATGATTTAGGAAGTGCATGTAATTTTAAACAACTTTCTAATTTACTTCTAGTATCTAATTTGCTTCATTCTCTTGATATTCTTTGCTGAAATGCATATCTGGATATGCTCAGTAGCTGCTGATTGGTAGATGCACATAGATGCCTCGTGTGATTGGCTCACCCATGTGCATTGTTATTTCTTCAACAAAGGATATCTAAAGAACGAAGCAAATTAGATAAAAGAAATATATTGGAATGTTATTTAAAATTCTATTCTCTACCTGAATCACGAAAGACATTTTTTGTGTTTGGTGTCCCTTTAATTTCACTTACCAGCGAGCCGGGAACTTTGGGCGGAGAAAGCAGCATCCACTGCTTATTTAATCTCTCCCTTGGTATGTATGTGATGACAGGCAATGTAGGAATGCGTTAATACATAATTAAAGTAACTTATGATTAGGCTGACCATATTGCCGCTTTAAGAAGGAACACATATGAAAAATACATATGTGAGGGTTCTTATACAAAACCATTTCTTTAAACAGCCCTGAAAACAGCCCTGACATATGTATTTTTCATATGTGTCCCTTTTTAAAGCGGCAATATGGTCAGCCTACTTATGATGCTTTATATGACTTAATCTGCAAAGGCTAGCAGACTTCTAGAATCAGGACAAAAATGCTAACTATTGCATTGAGATAGGGATTTTGAGAGATGCACCCACGGACAGACCTCCTTTCTTCTCATTTCTTTCCTTTTTTCTTGCGCTCTCCTTATTTCTCCCTCTCTATTCCCTCTCTTTTTCCTATTCTGTTTGACTGTTCTTTCTAATTTTTTTTCTTGTTATCATTGTTTTTTGCTAAGTAAGGTATATCAAAAGATGACAGGATTTAACACTGTGACCAGATACAGAGTATAATTCTTTTATATACTCCAGATGTAAAGAATGGTTACTGAAAGGATGTTATTATATATTAGCCTAATGTTAAAAATGTTCCGATGGCTGCTTTATGTAGGTATGTAGACACTTGTAATCGCTCTTGAAAATCTGTATACTGTATGCAGTTATATACTTGTTTAGCTCAGAAGAGCGATATAAGGGCAGCAAACTTGAAAGGGGAATGTTAAGTTAAAGGCCACATCCTTAGATGAAAAAGGGACTTTTCTCAAGAAAACCAATAAATGCAGCCGAAGGACTTTCTTGTATTATACCCCTGTCTCATTGTTATTGTCGCTACTTTGAATCTGTATAGGCTCAGTGTCTTATCTATGTAATGAAAATATTTCTTTGAATAAAAATTTGATTTAAAAAAAACAAACAAGTGTGTCAGTAACTGCTGATGGATCAGGTGCTCCTAGGCCTTTACAACTGTCAGGACGTTTTTGAACCTCAGGGGGAGCTGCTGGTAAACAATTGAAAGCTTACTTTGAACATCTAGAGAACCTCCTCCAATTTACGGCTCACTGGAACTTGTCAACTGTTTTCTTTTATTACAGTGTCTCTATTTGCCCATGCTTAGCTCTGTGCTCCACAGAACATCCACAGAAGTGAAGGATTCTCTGGAACTATTTCTTCCTTCTTTTGCTCCTGTCATAGTTTATACTCAGTTTATGTGCCTGGCACTGGCAAATCCAACACTGGGCACTGTGTTTGCCCAACTGGGACACATATCCCTTGATGTATTAATTGCTGTGGCCACCCTCTACATGGTACCTTGGACAGTTTAGATATGAGTTCTGGTTAATGTTGTGAGTGGAAGAAAACTTGTCATCTATTTTGTCAACTGTTAATCCTTCATGACCCATACATTCAGCAGCTTTTCTTTCTTTTCACTGTGCAATACCAGACCCACCACTATTACTCTGTACTACTAATTTGTTCCATGGCTCTGTAAGGAGATGTGGACACATTAGGACTATACGCAACTATATTGTTGTTGGCTGTTTACTACATTTTCATTTTTTTGTGTTGTAGACAGTTCACAGAGCAATAATAGATGTTATGTTGCTGATTTGGATAGTTAGAGGACATTTTAGACCATAGCACTTCAAATTTCTGAAACCTCTCATCCTCTTTTTGACTGGAGATTTTCCAATATTCTGCATTCATGATCTGCAGTATACTGAGGCCCTGATATTCAAAACCTCTCTGCTCAGGTGAGATATTCTAAAATGATCCTCCAGCACTGCAAGATCCCTAATGACATTTTCAAAAGACAGATTTTGCTTTACTTCTCCAAGGGGCATTCCCTGCATTTCTGTATTTGAAGGAGAGACAAACCCAGTGCAATATAGCACTGCATGATACGAGAGTTCTGCTGCATTTACACTTTGTGCTTTCTATTTTATATCACTTAACACTTCATATTACATTTTATTACATTTGAACTTTGCACTTGCAATTTTGTATTTTATTTTGTGTACAACAGTGTATTTAGGATTGTGATTTTACAAATTCTGATTATAGATCAGACTTCACAGAGACAGAATTTTCTAAGAAAAGTGGAAGAACCTAGAAATCCTAGAGAGATGAGCGATGCCTTCCATAGAAAGTAATAAAGTTCTCTGGGATACAACATTTCACATGCGAGAGAGAAGGTAACTGGAGAACCCCTGGGGCTGATATAGGCTCCATTTGCATAAATTCCAAATTAAAATGAAATGTTTCCACTACAATTTAACTGGCTTTTGTCTATATTTTATTATAAATTACTTTTCTGTTAGTTAAAATAAGTGTATTGTGAATTTTGAGCAAACTTCCCCTGTATACAGCTGGAGAGAGAAATCAGTGAGACCAGCTTGTTTAAAATGCTTAGAAAATTTCACAAGACTTGTGAGAGAGCTTCAGACATATCCTGGGAACTCCCCTGTTCAGCCCAGGGAACTGCCCTGCCCCTCCCACTTTCTGAAGCTGTCAGTTTTAGTTTGCAATGCAGAAAATTTAAGCTGCAATGTCATTTGTAAAAGCTACACAGAAACATACAAAGTATGATCCTAATTTGTTAAAGTAATACAGAAACTTTCAAAACATAATCAGAATTTGTAACATCACAGCTAGAGATAAATCTAAAATATAAATGAAAAAGTGCACATCGTAAATGCAATTGTACCAAAAGGATCCAATCTAAAGTGTAAAGTAATCTAAAATACAAAGCACAAAGTGTAAGTGTAACAAACCTCTCATATCGTGCAATGCTGTATTTCACTGGTCATGTCTCTCATTTCTATATATGAATGAGAGACATGACCAGTGAAATATGAACTGCAATTTCTCTTAAAGCTAGAGAACCTTTGAATATCATGGCCTTAATGTATTAGGATACTGGTTGTGGGTCACCTGCAGTCCAGAGACATTCAACCTTGATTTGTCCTTTTATCTGTTTAATATAACAGAGAGCTTCCACACTTGCTCTGATCCTGGTTTTTGGCTCACTGTGCCATAGGTTCATCTTTGTTTCAGATGAGGTCAGTTGTAGGTAGGCCTTGCAGATGGCTCATGAGGACTAGCTCACTATATTAGTCACATGCTCTCTAGTCATCTTGCCATTAAGTTCCTAACACTATAGCTACTTAAATAAATAAATGTAATAAAAGAAGAAAGAGAAGCTTGCAATACATTATGGTTCTGTATTGTACTCTGTTGTTCATGGGTCTAGTGTACAATCCCTTTCTTTAGGAGACCTGCAGGAGCCTAACATGTATTTGGGCAGATTTTTAATCATTTTGTAGCAAATATTTGCATACACATAATTTAAGTGACATTTCCATAGAAAACCTTAATAAACAAGAGCAGTATATTAAGACTACATTTATGCAAAGGATATTCATGATGCCTCACTCTTTTTCTTCCTAAATCAAATCTAAACTATCATTAACCTTCACCCAGTACGCTAAGCAATATAGCTAACCTAAAAATTGCCTGCCTCTAAAAATGCTGTTTTGTAGTACTCCAGACACGTCCACCATCCTATGCTTTACTACAAGAGATACAGAGGGACCAATTTATTAATGTGCGAGCGGACATGATATGATGTAGCGTATCATGTCTGCCGCACATCGCTGTCTGCATTTATCATTACACAACCAGTTCTTGTGAACTGCTTGTGCAATACCCCCCATGTAGATTCGCGGCCATTGGCCGCTAGCAGGGGGTGTCATTCAGCCCGATTGTATAGGACCGGGCAGATTGATGTCCGTGGCCTCAGAGCAGGAAGACAAGTTATGGAGCAGCGGTCTTTAGATCGCTGCTTCATAACTTCTGTTTCCAGCGAGCCTAAAGGCTCAGGTGGAAGCATGGGCATCAAGCTCCATTCGGAGCATGATCATTCGGCCCCAGAGAGTATATATGATAATAGAAATAACTGAAATGGTTTTATTTTTTATTGCATGCTCTGTCTGACTCATCAAATGTTCATTTTGACTTTCATGTTTTTTTAATCTTAACTGCAAATGCTCAGATCATGCACCTACGAAATTCGAATTTTAAGCAAAATGGGCATCTAAGCTATTTCAGCTTGACTTAGAAAATTTGGATATTGAGGTGAAGCTCAACAAGATCATTTACATTTGATTGCTGAATTAAAGGGACATTATACACTCATTTTTTCTTTGCATAAATGTTTTGTAGATGATCTATTTATATAGCCCATAAAGTTGTTTTTTTAAAATAAATGTATAGTTTTGCTTATTTTTAAATAACATTGCTCTGATTTTCAGACTCCTAACCAAGCCCCAAAGTTTTATGTGAATACTGTCAGCTACCTTCTCCAGCTTGCTCCTGTTTGTGTAAAGGGTCTTTTCATATGCAAAAGAAGGGGGAGGGGGGAGTGTCTTATTTCCCACTTGCAGTGGGCTTTCTAGCTACCTTTTCAACAGAGCCAAACTGACAACTTCTAAGTAAGTTTTTAAACAGTTTTATACTGGATTTTTATATCAGTATCTGTGCATCTTATTCTTTATAGTAGTGTCTATTACATGCAGTTATATGAAAATGAGTGTATACTGTCCCTTTAAGTTTATAAGAATTTACACCTGGGTTCTTACACCCTTGCAGGTATAATCCACTTGGCACAAGTAGAGAAAATGCCTATCTCTTTATGGTTTTCTTGTGCCACTGGGAAGTCCAGTTTTGGATAGCATTCATTATTTATAACTACTATCTACACAACTTAAATGCACAAGGTCATTTTAATAAATCATAAAAAAATAAGTACAATATTTAATCCCCCTGTAAAATACAATTTAGAAAAACAAACAATTTTGCAATATGCATTCATTATTTATTTTGCCTGCTTTTATTGATAAATACCTATGAGAAAACATGCTAGTTCCACTCGCTCCAGAAAGGCTAGACTGCCTCCTCCACACATAAACATGTAAGCTCATTTACATCTGTCCCTAATTGGATACAGAAAATAAAAAGGCCAGAAATACGGATTCACCAGGCTTTTCAAAAGGTGTATCCCTGAAATGCCCTTGCAAAACCTTTTAAATCATGTTAACCAAATGGAAATTTAAAATTGTTTTTAAAGCACTTATTTCACAATGTAGTACTTAATTGTTGATATTTACTTTATTTATCATTTTTAAATGTTACATTTTAAAGGGAACGCTGATTTTTCCTAGGTAGTATAAAGACTTTTTATTGCAGACTTTTTTTATTTTTTTTTTAGAAATTTCTTCTTCAGATATACTTTTAGTTTGCGTAATAAATAATATTCCAATGTTGCTACTTGTACAATTTATATTGTAGGCAATACACTAAGTTTAATAGCTGGCCTATCTAATTTTTGTGTTATCTTACAATTCTGCTAATATTTAAATAGTTAATCTGTAGACCTGCTTTTTTAAACAGGATAAAACTGAGCAAACAAACTCTGACCCTGGCACGTGCTACTGCTTGATATACTTTGCATTTCACTTCAAAGGGACATTGTACACTAGATTTTTCTTTGCATAAATGTTTTATTGATGATCAATGTATATAGCCCATCTGGGAGTGTTTTTGTAACAATGTACAGTTTTGCTTATTTTTTATTAACATTGTGATGATTTTCAGACTCCTAACCAAGCCCCACAGTGCCAGATGTATACACGCGTATACAGACTTTTGCTGGCTCTTGTTTATGTTATCTGTCTTTTCATATGCAGGGAAGGGGGGAGGGGGGAGTGTCTGCTCTTATTGCTTTTCCAGCCCCTTTCACTGGGTGTTCCAGCTAACCTCATCAACAGTGCTAAACTTGGAGCTTCTAAGTAAGTTTTTACAAGTTTTAATATAGGATTTTTATATCAGTATCTGTGCATATTCTTCTTTATAATAGTGCCTATTATATGCAGTTAAATGAAAATTGGTGTACACTGTCCCTTTAATATTTTCTAGAAAAATAGAAGTTGTCTGGTTTGTAACTATAATTTACATTACACCATTTTATACACACCTACTGTATTTACTATTAATTTAGTAACCACATATAGGGCTAGATTACAAGTGGAGTGCCCAAGCAATAAGGGGTATATATTGCAAAGGTTTGCGCTCATAGGGCTTACCAATCGTATTTCGTACTTTATAGCTGTGGTTAACTGTTTTGCAAAACTAAAAAGTTGCACAAAACAAAAAAAATACATTACAAAGTACAGTTACACTCATATCATAATAACACTATCTAATAAAATTATTTAGCAAAATATTGAACAAAAACATTCTCAGGTGTTAAAAAGGCAGGCAAAGTGTTTTAATATTGAGATACATACATATACATTTCTAAAGGTATATATTTATGTCTATATATGTGTGCGTATGTATTTATGTAATTATATGTGTATTTATGTATTTACAGACCTATATACACATATAAACACATAAATACATATGTATACATATTTAGACATATATATATAAGTGCATTGGAGCCCTTTGCCGTTAAGAAGATGAAAACATTATAATACATATTTATGCAATATTCATATTTAATAAAGTGTTGTAGTGTGTATTTACTGTAAATAATTCACATTGCAATGTACTGCACACAGCATTATATGTACTATGTATTTATAAATAGATATTCCTATATTTATCTGTATACAGTATATCTATACCTATATATATCATCTATATATACTATATATATATATATATATATATATATATATATATATATATATATAAATAGGTATAAATGATGAAAACATTTAAAAGTATATTTATGCAATATTCATTTTAATAAAGATTTTAACTATGTATTTACTGTAAATATTATACATTCCAATGTTCTGCACATAGCAGAATATGTTCTAAGTATTTATAGATATTCCAATATATATCTGTATATATCTTTACCTATATATAATCATCTCTATATATAGGTATAAATATATATTTTGCCAAAATACCATCAGATATATGTAGAAATATTTCTTTATGAAAAAATAGAACATATTCTGTTATGTGCAGAACATTGGAATATGAAATATTCATATTTTCATGTCCGGTTAGCGCAAATGAGAATATGCGATCGGGTTTGTGCAAGAGTGTGATTTTAGTTTTTTTTTTCTCCATTGACTTCTATGGGGGAATACGTGAACTCACACACAATATTCTAACTTTGGATTTTTGTTCTCGCACAACAAATTGCAGAGCTTGTCAATCGTTCAATCAAATCCGAAAGGGGTAATTGACAAGCCCCGCTCTTGCTCAATTGAGTCTTAATACCGCATTTCAGTCCCACTAATCTGCAATTTGATATCTGACTGACTTAAAAAGCTGGAGCGCATACTGCAATGCGCTACACAAATGTGCTGCAGTTAACTAACCCTTCAACATGCCACACAATCATTGCAGTCAGATCCATGTTGCCCACATTAGCCATGGCAATACTAACTCTACTCTGTAAATCTCTACTTTGTAGGTTTTTTAATGGTCAAGAACTAACTGTGACTGTTGTATTTTAGATATATTGATAAAACTAATCTTCTTACTGCTCCTGTTATTGCCCAACACTCAATACTCATGCTGCTTAATAACTTGTAGCACCATTATTACCTGCCCTCTCAATAAGCCGGCTCTGCCTCCAATGTGACATGATTCTTCACCCAGTTTTACACCCCATCTCCCATCCTAATTTAGACGCCAACATCCCTGTCCCAGGAGCTATGTATTATAAGGTAAATTAATACGAAAAAAATGCATGCAGACATATTAGGTAGTTATTATTGATATTTAATTCATTTGTTTTATGTTTGTTTTGCATTCAAAATGTTAGAAAACCAAATTTTTTTTTTAATTTCATATGTAAGTGGCTTAAAGGGACACTGAACCCAATTTTTTTCTTTTGTGATTCAGATATATAGCATGACATTTTAAGCAACTTTCTAATGTACTCCTATTATCAAATTTCCTTCATTCTCTTGGTATCTTTATTTAAAATGCAAGAATGTAAGTTTAGATGCCGGCCCATTTTTGGTGAACAACCTGGGTTGTTCTTGCTAATTGGTGGATAAATTCATCCACCAATAAAAAATTGCTGTCCGGAGGTCTGAGCCAAAAAAAGCTTAGATGCCTTCTTTTTGAAATAAAGATAGCAAGAAAACGGAAAAAAATGAAAATAGGAGTAAATTAGAAAGTTGCTTAAAATTGCATGCTCTATCTGAATCACAAAAGAAAAAAATGTGGGTTAAGTGTCCCTTTAACTAATTAAAATGGATGCACCTCTAATGGACTGGAAAAGGACTGGAAAAAAAAGAAACCAAAACACATAAGTTGATTTCAAACGGCTAGATTTAGAGTTCTGCGGCCAAAGGGGTGCGTTAGCTACGCATGCTTTTTTTCCCCCGCACCTTTTAAATACCGCTGGTATTTAGAGTTCACAGAAGGGCTGCGTTAGGCTCCAAAAAAGGGAGCGTATAGCATATTTACCGCCACTGTAACTCTAAATACCAGCGTTGCTTACGGACGCGGCCAGCTTCAAAAACGTGCTCGTGCACAATTCCCCCATAGAAAACAATGGGGCTGTTTGAGCTGAAAAAAAACCTAACACCTGCAAAAAAGCAGTGTTCAGCTCCTAACGCAGCCCCATTGTTTCCTATGGGGAAACACTTCCTAAGTCTGCACCTAACACCCTAACATGTACCCCGAGTCTAAACACCCCTAACCTTACACTTATTAACCCCTAATCTGCTGCCCCCGCTATTGCTGACCCCTGCATATTATTATTAACCCCTAATCTGCCGCTCCGTACACCGCCGCAACCTACATTATACCTATGTACCCCTAATCTGCTGCCCCTAACACCGCCGACCCCTATATTATATTTATTAACACCTAATATGCCGCCCCCGCTATCGCTGACCCCTGCATATTATTATTAACCCCTAATCTGCCGCTCCGTACACCGCCGCAACCTACATTATACCTATGTACCCCTAATCTGCTGCCTCTAACACCGCCGACCCCTATATTATATTTATTAACCCCTAATCTGCCGCCCCCAACGTCGCCTCCACCTACCTACAATAATTAACCCCTAATCTGCAGACCGGATCTCACCGCTACTCTAATAAATGTATTAACCCCTAACGCTAAGTCTAACCCTAACACTAACACCCCCCTAAGTTAAATATAATTTAAATCTAACAAAATAAATTAACTCTTATTAAATAAATTATTCCTATTTAAAGCTAAATACTTACCTGTAAAATAAACCCTAATATAGCTACAATATAAATTATAATTATATTGTAGCTATTTTAGGATTAATATTTATTTTACAGGCAACTTTGTATTTATTTTAACCAGGTACAATAGCTATTAAATAGTTAATAACTATTTAATAGTTACCTAGTTAAAATAATTACAAAATTACCTGTAAAATAAATCCTAACCTAAGTTACAATTAAACCTAACACTACACTATCAATAAATACATTAAATAAAATACCTACAATTATCTACAATTAAACCTAACACTACACTATCAATAAATTAATTAAATACAATACCTACAAATAAATACAATGAAATAAACTAACTAAAGTACAAAAAATAAAAAAGAACTAAGTTACAAAAAATAAAAAAATATTTACAAACATTAGAAAAATATTACAACAATGTTAAACTAATTACACCTACTCTAAGCCCCCTAATAAAATAACAAAGACCCCCAAAATAAAAAAATGCCCTACCCTATTCTAAAATTAAAATAGAAAAGCTCTTTTACCTTACCAGCCCTGAAAAGGGCCCTTTGCGGGGCATGCCCCAAAGAATTCAGCTCTTTTGACTGTAAAAAAAAAACATACAATACCCCCCCCCCCAACATTACAACCCACCACCCACATACCCCTAATCTAACCCAAACCCCCCTTAAATAAACCTAACACTAAGCCCCTGAAGATCTTCCTACCTTATCTTCACTACGCCGGGTTCACCGATCGATCCAGAAGAGCCTCCGATGTCTTGATCCAAGCCCAAGCGGGGGGCTGAAGATGTCCATGATCCGGCTGAAGTCTTCATCCAAGCGGGAGCTGAAGAGGTCCATAATCCGACTGAAGTCTTCTATCAAGCGGCATCTTCAATCTTCTTTCTTCCGGATCCATGTAGTTCATCCCGCCGATGCGGGCTGTAACTTGATTCTGATTGGCTGATTCCATCAGCCAATCAGAATTTTCTTACCTTAATTCCGATTGGCTGATAGAATCCTATCAGCCAATCGGAATTCAAGGGACGCCATCTTGGATCATTCTTCGGGAAGTCGTCGGTGAAGATGGATGTTCCGCGTCGGCGGGATGACCATGGATCCGGAAGAAAAAAGATTGAAGATGCCGCTTGATAGAAGACTTCAGTCGGATCATGGACCTCTTCAGCTCCCGCTTGGATGAAGACTTCAGCCCGATCATGGACCTCTTCAGCTCCCGCTTGGATGAAGACTTCAGTCGGATCATGGACATCTTCAGCCCCCCGCTTGGGCTTGGATCAAGACATCGGAGGAGCTCTTCTGGATCGATCGGTGAACCTGGCATGGTGACAAGGTAGGGAGATCTTCAGGGGCTTAGTGTTAGGTTTATTTAAGGGGGGTTTGGGTTAGATTAGGGGTATGTGGGTGGTGGGTTGTAATGTTGGGGGGGTATTGTATGGTTTTTTTTTTACAGGCAAAAGAGCTGAATTCTTTGGGGCATGCCCCACAAAGGGCCCTTTTCAGGGCTGGTAAGGTAAAAGAGCTTTTCTATTTTAATTTTAGAATAGGATAGGGCATTTTTTTTATTTTGGGGGTCTTTGTTATTTTATTAGGGGGCTTAGAGTAGGTGTAATTAGTTTAAAATTGTTGTAATATTTTTCTGTTTGTAAATATTTTTTTATTTTTTGTAACTTAGTTCTTTTTTATTTTTGTACTTTAGTTAGTTTATTTAATTGTATTTATTTGTAGGTATTGTATTTAATTAATTTATTGATAGTGTAGTGTCAGGTTTAATTGTAGATAATTGTAGGTATTTAATTTAATTTATTTATTGATAGTATAGTGTTAGGTTTAATTTAGGGGCGGCAGATTAGGGGTTAATAAATATTATGTAGGTGTCGGCGGTATTAGGGGCAGCAGATTAGGGGTACATAGGGATAACGTAGGTGGCGGCGGTGTACGGAGCGGCAGATTAGGGGTTAAAAAATTTTAATAGAGTGGCGGCGATGTGGGGGGGCCTCGGTTTAGGGGTACATAGGTAGTTTATGGGTGTTAGTGTATTTTGGAGCACAGTAGTTAAGAGCTTTATAAACCAGCGTTAGCCCAGAAAGCTCTTAACTACTGACTTTTTTCTGCGGCTGGAGTTTTGTCGTTAGATTTCTAACGCTCACTTCAGCCACGACTCTAAATACCGGCGTTAGAAAGATCCCATTGAAAAGATAGGATACGCAATTGACGGTAAGGGGATCTGCGGTATGGAAAAGTCGCGGATGGAAAGTGAGCGTTAGACCCTTTCCTGACTGACTCTAAATACCAGCGGTAGCCCAAAACCAGCGTTAGGAGCCTCTAACGCTAGTTTTTACGGCTACCGCCAAACTCTAAATCTAGCTGAAAGTTTTCTTAGGGCAAATTAAATGGAATGGAGATCCTAGCGTTGTTTTTGGTGTATTTTGTGCATAGATTCTACATAGTTCAAAAAATACAGTAGAATCACAGTCTAGCTTTCACACCCAAGCAGGCCAGACATTGTTTTAAAGGGACAGAAAAGTCAAAATCTAAGTTTAATAATAAATAGAGCAGGCAATTTTAATCAACTTTCCAATATACTTATATTACCTAATTTGATTTGTGTTTTTGGTATCCTTTGTTGAAAGACATACCTAGGTAGGCTCAGAAACAACAATACTGCTAATTGGTGACTGTCTTTGGCTCCCATTAGTACATTTTGATAAATTAAGGTCCAGGGCCACCATTAGCATTTGCTGATTCCTGGACAAGATAAATTTGGGGGTCCCCTCAGCCCAACCTCCTTTTTCCCGCCCTCATATGCTCTGCCTCCTGTATTGACCACCACTGTCCCAAAATTCAGTGTATACTATATAAAGAATAACACTAAGCATTAGACTTGTGCAGCAAACAAATTTTTGTTTCATCCAACATTTTCGAAATTAATATTTGCAGATATTAGTTTCACCGAATATTCGTTGGCTGCACTATTCAGTATTCGTTTTGCTTAACACTAAATGAATACTGAATTTTAGATAAACAGTTACATTAGTTTTCGTTCAAACAAATATAAATGTTTAAAGCTACAGGTGAAAAAGTTCACCTGTAGGTTTATACTCACCTTTTGCGTGCTGGAGAGCGCGCTAACCTGATCCTCTTCTTGCTAGAGCCCCGGCCACGATAACAGCAGGCTTAACGCGCTCAGATCCCAGGGCCTGCACTAACTTTAGTGCAGGTCCCGGGAGCCAAGTGCTATAAGCCTCCTGTGTAATGCTCATGGGATATTTTCCTATCAGACCAAACTTGGCCAGTAGTTTTCTTATCCTCCCGTCAAGTGGAAGAATAAGGAAATATCTCTGAACAAAGTGAGTTTAAGAAATGAGGTATGCAGTACTCACAGTAGATAGGGTAGTCCTTCACGGCAATAAGGGTAAGACAGAAAAAGGTCAGAGACAAGCAAAGTCTAGCAACAGAAAAAGGCAATCCAGCAGTTCAACAGTTCAGGGGTAAACCAGTAGAATGGTCAGGAACAGGCAGAGGTGAGCAGCAATAAGGCAAACAGCAGTTCAGCAGTTCAGGGATAAACCAGTAGAATGGTCAGGAACAAGCAGAGGTCAGCAGCAATAAGGCAATCAGAAGTTCAGGGATAAACCAGTAGAATGGTCAGGACCAGGCAGAGGTCAGCAACAATAAGCCAATCAGCAGTTCAGGGGTTAAGCAATAGAGTAGTCTTGAAGCAGGCAGAGTTCAGTAACGATAATGCAAACAGTAGTTCAGGTAGAAAATATAAGCACCCAGGAGCACACACAGTACTACACCTATACTTGGGCAAAGTGCATAAAGTGAGAGGTACTTACATAGGCCCAGGTTTGCGCCAAGAATATCAAACAGGAGAGCGGCACCAGAGGCCAGAAGCGGCGTACAGCGATGACGTCATCGCCGCAAACCATGGCAATGGCCGTGGTAGGAGAGGCAGAGCTGCTGCCAAGACGGAGTGGCGTGACATCCTGTTAGTACAGCCGGAGCTCTACCAAGAAGAGCTGTGCTATGGATAAAAGAAAACAAAAGGTCACTGACAGACTCTGCTATTAAAAGCTCCCATAACCACCAAGTCAAATAAAAACCTTTACTTAAGTGTAGAGGAGGTTTGACTTAGGATAACCCGAGACAAATTACTTGCGCAAGTAACATCGGAACACTGGAAAGCCGGGTGATGTCACACGCGTAATCACAGCGTGGAAGTCCCGGACGAAGACAGCTTATTGAAGCTGCAGTGAGGAGCAGAGGAGAACGAGTGGGAGCTCACACCCCAGAAGGCATAAGAGAGAGGTAAGAGAGCCTCTAGGTCCAAAAGTGGATACTTCACAATCCAGGTGAATATTGCCGTGATTAAGGGAAATTTGGAAATAACGATTGAAGGGCTAATTACGGATCCCAAATTGGGCCACTGAGAGCAAGACATTATAAGCACTTTTTATTATAAGAAGTTATTGGCTATTTTATACAGAGACTATTTTTGATACAGTATTTGAATCTCTAGCACATTGCTATCTGAGATATAAACAAACGTTTTAATTTTTTTGTCAGCTCAAATACTTTACATGTCAGAAATATATAGAAACTATTGATTATATATTGTCTACTGAATGCGTGATAGATATTTGGAATGAATGTGGATTTTAAATTGATCAATTTGGAGTGAATGAGGATTCTACATTGAAAACGTTGATTTTTTTACAATTTTTTACTATTTATATGTTTAGGAAACACGGTTTATCAATTGGAATGCTAAATGTGAATTTTATTATATAGTGAATAAAATTGTGTGATGTTGCACCTAGATGTGTAGAATTGATTTATTTAGATGAATTGAAGAGAATTATATCTCTAATTAAAAGGATTTATTTAAAACAATTTTTCTTTCAAAAAGGATATCCAAAAGACCTATAAGCCTCTAGTTATCAAGCCGTCAACTGCAAATATGCTGGAATTCCGCAGCGTATTTGTGGCGAGGCTGATTCGCCTTAGTTATCAACCCCTACTGCCCGGCAAAAGTAGAATCTAGTGACGTAAGCTTCGATCCGCTGGACTCAGTCCGGCACAGATCGATTCTTACGTCACTACAGATGTTCCAAACGCAAGTTCGGCACAATCTGACTACTTTTGGTAGTTATCAAACTACTACCAGGTACGCTCTCCACTATTCCGGGCCAGTGTACCTGGATTTCAATCCGCCACCCTGGAGGCGGCGGATCCCATAGGAATCAATGGGAGTCTGACCATAGCGAAAGCTCATGTTCGCTGCTGCCCGATATCCCATTGATTCCTATGGGAAACGTCTGCACCTAACAACCTAACATGTACCCCGAGTCTAAACACCCCTAATCTGTCCCCCCTACACTGCCGCAACTAAATAAATTTATTACCCCCCTAAACCGCCGCTCCCTGACCCCACCGCAACTATATTAAACATGTTAACCCCTAAACCGCTGCTCCCTGACCCCGCCGCCACCTACATTATACATATTAACCCCTAATCTGCTACCCCCTATACCGCCGCCACCTACATAAACTTATTAAACCCTATCCTGCGGATCCCGGACCCTGCCACAACTAAATAAATTGTTTAACCCCTAAACCGCCGCTCCCGGACTCGCCACCACCTATATTAAAATTATTAACCCCTATCCTGCCCCCCCTATACCGCCTCCACCTATATTAAAATTATTAACTCCTAAACCTAAGTCTAACACTAACCCTAACCCCCCCTAACTTAAATATTATTTTAATAAATCCAAATAATATTATTCGTATTAACTAAATTATTCCTATTTAAAACTAAATACTTACCTGTAAAATAAACCCTAAGATATCTACAATATAACTAATAATTACATTGTAGCTATTTTAAGATTTATTTTTATTTTACAGGCAACTTTGTATTTATTTTAACTAGGTACAATAGTTATTAAATAGTTAATAACTATTTAATAACTACATAGCTAAAATAAGTTCAACATTACCTGTAAAATAAATCCTAGCCTAAGTTACAATTAAACCTAACACTACACTATCATTAAATTAATTAAATAAATTAACTACAATTACTTAACATTAAATTAAATTAAATAAACTAAACTATAGTACAAAAAACAAACACTAAATTACAGAAAATAAAAAAGAATTACAAGAAGTTTAAACTAATTACACCTAATCTAAGCCCCCTAATAAAATAATAAAGCCCCCCAAAATAAAAAAAATGCCCTACCCTATTCTAAATTACCAAGTAACCAGCTCTTTTACCAGCCCTTAAAAGGGCATTGCCCCAAAGTAATCAGCTCTTTTATCTGTAAAAAAAAAATACAACCCCCCAACATTAAAACCCACCACCCACATACCCCTACTCTAAAACCCACCCAAACCCCCCTTAAAAAAACCTAACGCTAACCCCCTAAAGATCTCCCTACCTTGAGTCGTCTTCACCCAGCCGAGCCGAATTCTTCATCCAATCCGGGCGATGTGGTCCTCCATCCGGGCGAAGTCTTGATCCAAGCGGCAAAGAAGAGGTCCTCCATCCGGGCGAAGTCTTGATCCAAGTGGCAAAGAAGAGGTCCTCCATCCGGGCGATGTCTTCCTCCAAGCGGCATCTTCTATCTTCTTTCTTCCGGCTCCATCTTCAGACCGCCGACGCAGAACATCCACCTTCCCCGACGGACTAACGACGAATGACAGTTCCTTTAAGGGACGTCATCCAAGATGGCGTCCCTCGAATTCCGATTGGCTGATAGGATTCTATCAGCCAATCGGAATTAAGGTAGGAAAAATCTGATTGGCTCATTCAATCAGCCAATCAGATTGTAGTTCAATCCGATTGGCTGATCCAATCGAAATTCGAGGGACGCCATCTTGGATGACGTCTCGTAAAGGAACCTTCATTCGTCGGGAAGTCGTCGGTTGAAGAGGATGGCTCCGCGTCGGCTCCTTTGAAGATGGCTCCGCTCCACTCCGGATGGATGAAGATTGAAGACGCCACCTGGATGAAGACTTCTACCGGATGAAGGACCTCCTCTGCGCACCTTGGATGAAGATTTCGGCCTGGTTGGGTGAAGACGGCTCCAGGTAGAGAGATCTTCAGGGGGTTAGTGTTAGTTTTTTTTAAGGGGGGTTTGGGTGGGTTAGAGTAGGGGTATGTGGGTGGTGGGTTTTAATGTTTGGGGGGGTTGTATTTTTTTTTACAGGTAAAAGAGCTGATTACTTTGGGACAATGCCCCACAAAAAGCCCTTTTAAGGGCTGGTAAAAGAGCTGGTTACTTGGTAATTTAGAATAGGGTAGGGCATTTTTTTTATTTTGGGGGTCTTTATTATTTTATTAGGGGGCTTAGATTAAATGTAATTAGTTTAAACTTCTTGTAATTCTTTTTTATTTTCTGTAATTTAGTGTTTGTTTGTTTTTGTACTATAGAATAGTTTATTTTATTTTATTTAATTTTAGGTAATTGTAGTTATTTAATTTAATTAATTTAATGATAGTGTAGCGTTAGGTTTAATTGTAACTTAGGTTAGGATTTATTTTACAGGTAATTTTGTAAGTATTTTTACTAGGTAGCTATTAAATAGTTAATAACTATTTAATAACTATTGTACCTAGTTAAAATAAATACAAAGTTGCCTGTAAAATAAAAATAAATCCTAAAATAGCTGCAATATAATTATTAGTTATATTGTAGCTATCTTAGGGTTTATTTTACAGGTAAGTATTTAGTTTTAAATAGGAATACTTTAGTTAATAATAGTAAGTTTTATTTAGATTTATTGAAATAATATATAAAGTTAGGGGGATGTTAGTGTTAGTGTTAGACTTAGGTTTATGAGTTAATAAGTTTAATATAGGTGGCGGCGGGGTCCGAGAGCGACGGTTTAGGGGTTAATGAGTTAAATGTAGGTTGCGGCGGTGTAGTGGGGGGCAGGATAGGGGTTAATAACTTTAATGTAGGTAGCGGTGGGCTCCGGGTGTGGCGGTTTAGGGGTTAAACAATTTATTTAGTTGGGGCGGGGTCCGGGATCTGAAGGATAGGGGTTAATAACTTGAATATAGGTGGCGGCGGTGTAGTGGGGGGCAGGATAGGGGTTAATAGGTATAATGTAGGTGGCGGCGGGGTGCGGCAGCGGCGGTTTAGGGGTTAATACATTTATTATAGTTGCGGCGGGGTCCAGGAGCAGCGGTTTAGGGGGTAAAATTGTGTAGTTTAGTGTGGGTGCTTAGTGACAGGCTATCAAAAAAGCTGCGAAGAAGCCGATGAGCAGCGAGATCGATGACTGTCAGTTAACAACAGTCCGCTGCTCATCGCCCCGTACTTGGTGCGCGGCTACTTTTTTTTTATAACTTTGGCGAACGTATTCAGGTCCGCGGCGGCGATGGTAGGCGAGCTTTGGCGAGCGTATTGGGGCAGCGAATGCAGCTAAGTAGACGGCTTCATACATAGAGTCCATAGTCTAAATAAGGTTAGTTGTTTTTTTGTTTTTTTTAAAGAATATTTTTTATTGAGGTACAATAACATACAAGAAAGTACATTTTCATAAGAATATCATGGCAACACGCCCGTATGACATACATCACATCTAAATTGAGAACCAGTATAACAGACATGTCCTTAGAATTGTGAGATCTTTTTGATGTTCCTCCATGGAGGATGTTTACAAAGCCATGAAAGATACCTCTTTTTTGTATAATATCATTTTCAACAGACAGGGACAGTAATTACATCAGAACTCTCTACTGTAAGCCTATACTCTAACAGTGGTGGTTAGTACCTTCGGGCTTATCCCCATCAATGATCATGTCCAAATCCTAATCTTTAAGTAAAGTGACATAAACCAATAGAAATTAACTAAGGATCATCTTGTATCCTGCCTGGGATGAGTCACCTCCTCAAGCTTTGGCAGATATGAGGTGTAATGGTGTAGGGTTATGAGATAGTTACACCCAGGCAAGTTAAACCTTTTTTAAAAATTGAATAGAGTAAACTCAACAGGGCGACAGGGCCTCCGAGGACTGGAAGGGGGATAGTAATATAGAGAAGAGAATTAGAGGGAGGGAGAGAAAGAAGAGAAAAAAAAAAAAAAAAGGGGGGGGAGGGTCTAGGGACCTGGATTGTACTCCATGTGCAGCAAATCCCCTCTGTATTGCCTCTGGCCCCTCCATGCTAAGGGCTGCAATCTCCCGGTTATCCTTTTAAATCTTTTAATTCCCCCCAGCCTCCCATAGTGCCCAGACTTGTCCGTGTAAACCTACCTTACCCACAGATCTTAGTGAAAATTCTTCCATAGAGCGAATGTATTTAATGATATCGTGTATCATGGTAAATGAGACCTGTGATTTTCCCAACCAGCATCTAGCAATTGCTAATTTTGTAGCTAAAAGGATGACGACACATAGCACCCTCTCAGGCTGGGCCAGCTTCCCTAACCCCAAGTGGAAAAGGGCCGTATCAGGCGTCAATCTGCGTATTAAGCCCAGACGATCTAACACTGTCGCCACTTGTTCACAAATTTTCTGAACTCTTGTACAGCTCCACCAGATGTGGAAATGCGAACCTCTTTGGCCACACCCCCTCCAACATCTGTCTGAGGTCTGTGGGAAGATCTTTTTCAAACTGACTGGCACCCTGTGCCAGCGCAGGACCAATTTTATATAAAGCTCATATAATGTGACACAATGAATTGCTGCTCTAGTGTGCTGAACTGCCTGTTGCCACTCCAACTCTGTGCGCTCCCTCCTTATATCTCTCTCCCATTCCGCAATGCGGAAAAGGTTAGTTGTTTTAGGTAGTTGTGATAATACAATACTTATTAATAAATTTTAACATAACCCCCACAGCTTTTAGCGCCCTCTAAACTTTGTGTTTTTTCTACCAAGAAGAGAATCAGGTTAGCCCGGTGAGAGTCCACGATCCATTACTCCTGGGAATTACTGTTCTCTACCACTACAAGGAGGCAAAGATTCCCAAACCCCTTTAGCGCACGTCCCTTTAGTTTTATTATAGTTACATTGTGCTTCGGCTGGTTTACGTGCTTGTCTATGCACATGTCAGGTTTCTGCCACGCTAAATCCAATATAGCTGTTAGTTTTTTTCGTGAGCGTTTGCTTCTTTCTGATGAGCGTTAACTGCCCTTCACATGTAATGTTATTGTCTCCTACTTTGTTTTGCAGTTCAACTTAATGCGCATTGTACCTGTGAGTTTATTTAGAAGCATACTTAAGAAGGGTAAGTGATTTTCATTCCTCAAAATCTTTTTAAGAAGGTTATAATATTTATTGCATTTCTTGGTCATATGCTATAATGGAGCAGTCTGATTCTGTCCCTAAATCTACCAGAGTCCCCTGAACACCTTTCTACCATTATTAGGTGTACTTATTGTAAAAAAGCGGAGGTGCCTTCTCCAGCTCATTTATGTGACTCATGTTTAAAACTAATATTGCAATCAGACCAACCTAATGCTGTTTCTTTGGGTATTAATGTAACTTCTGTTTGTTCATTACAGGAGAATGTTGATATTGTTTCACCTACTGTGAACATTTTTATCAACACTGCAGTAACTGAGGCGCTGGATGCACTCCCACCTTCAAACAAGGGTTAAAAATTAGTTCAGGGGGGGACTTCCGGGCGGCGGCCATCTTTGGACGCAAAACTGTCGGCTGCTCACACCTTCCTGCTGTAATACCTAAATATCGCCAGAAAAAGTCATCTTTGGGGCTTCAAACTGCTGGATTCATGATTAACATTGGTTCAGCTCTCATTTGATACCCCCACCTTTGGGATTGTGTGGCGCTTAAGGTTACCGGAGCTTTTCAAAGGCTGAGGCCTTCTCAAAACCCCCCCAGTGACTTTCCTAAGGGCAATCACTGTCGCGCAGCCCACATTGTCGGCTGCTCAATCAACAAATATGGAGACACAACTCCTTCAAGAGCTAGAGAAGCTACTACAATATCACCTTATGCAACTGGAAGAAAACTTCTCTCAATCCGTGCAAACGGTCACCCATAAGGTTCTACATGCCTTTCCCATTGCCGCGACACAGACAAGCGGCTCTGAGGGGGAATCAGCTTGTTTACCTTTGGATCTTCTGCCGCAAAAATCCTTACTAAAAGATGAATCTGTATACCCCACTAAGGTAGAGGAGGAAATAACGGACCTGCTACAGCCTTCTGGAGCGGAGCACCTCGACATGGCAAACGGCGTTGAGGGCCTAGGCACCATAGCTGTGGCGAAAGCACACTTAAGTCTTTCGGATCAAGTAGAAGCCATACACCCAGTGCATGATCAATATACAGAGGACATCTCTACAGAGGGTGAGAATACTGTACCTGAGCCAAAAATAGGGCGCACAGTGGCGGAAATCACAGGTCCTATAAAACCCAGAGCCCCCGTGACTATTATCCCCACATCATTTACAAAAGGGACACGCTCAGCCTACTTAGCAATTCACTTAGATCTAAGTCTGGAGGCAGATATGTGGAGCGCTCTGTCAGGCGGCGATGGGAGAGGCAGGCAGTTGTCTGAGAGCCTGCATGTACTATCCCTTGCGCACCCGTGGACTCTGGTCTCAACGCTTTCGGGGGTAAGGTCTCCAAGGGAATCAGCTGAAACAGACATACTACCGGAGGCTTCCCAGACCGGGAGGGCGCTCGGTCAGGGTGCTTGTACAGGCTCCCACAAGATTTATTTCAGATCGGGAATAGGATGACTGTTGTTTGCCACAGACACAACTCTCTATATGTTCTAGATTGAGACACAATATATTATGCTTAGTAGTACTACGCTAGCTCATACTTATGTCTCAGTTTAAGGAAAATCACAGTGTGTCTGAACTTTACTTCTTCCGGTCTTACTCTAATCTTATTTTTAATTTTTTCAATGTGACTTTCATGACTATCTGTTTAATTAAATAGATCTCCTGTCTAAGGCAATTTTCACTGACCAAGAAGACACCCATTTTCAACAATGTTTAGTATCCGTTCAACTCACTGATGGAACTTTCTATGAAGGCTGTGAGGTCAGAAGCTTTAAGTTCACAGCTGAGTTTAGGATCTAATGTCTAAGAGGACTGCTATCAGTTGATCGTATTTTCTTTTTCACGTTACCCCCTCTTTCTTTCATGTAATTAGCAAGAGTCCATGAGCTAGTGACGTATGGGATATACATTCCTACCAGGAGGGGCAAAGTTTCCCAAACCTTAAAATGCCTATAAATACACCCCTCACCACACCCACAATTCAGTTTTACAAACTTTGCCTCCGATGGAGGTGGTGAAGTAAGTTTGTGCTAGATTCTACGTTGATATGCGCTCCGCAGCAAGTTGGAGCCCGGTTTTCCTCTCAGCGTGCAGTGAATGTCAGAGGGATGTGAGGAGAGTATTGCCTATTTGAATGCAGTAATCTCCTTCTACGGGGTCTATTTCATAGGTTCTCTGTTATCGGTCGTAGAGATTCATCTCTTACCTCCCTTTTCAGATCGACGATATACTCTTATATATACCATTACCTCTGCTGATTCTCGTTTCAGTACTGGTTTGGCTTTCTACAAACATGTAGATGAGTGTCCTGGGGTAAGTAAATCTTATTTTCTGTGACACTCTAAGCTATGGTTGGGCACTTTGTTTATAAAGTTCTAAATATATGTATTCAAACATTTATTTGCCTTGACTCAGAATGTTCAACTTTCCTTATTTTTCAGACAGTCAGTTTCATATTTGGGATAATGCATTTGAATTATTCATTTTTTTCTTACCTTCAAAAATTTGACTCTTTTTTCCCTGTGGGCTGTTAGGCTCGCGGGGGCTGAAAATGCTTCATTTTATTGCGTCATTCTTGGCGCTGACTTTTTTGGCGCAAAAATTATTTTCCGTTTCCGGCGTCATACGTGTCGCCGGAAGTTGCATCATTTTTTGACGTTATTTTGCGCCAAAAATGTCGGCGTTCCGGATGTGGCGTCATTTTTGGCGCCAAAAGCATTTTAGGCGCCAAATAATGTGGGCGTCTGATTTGGCGCTAAAAAATATGGGCGTCGCTTTTGTCTCCACATTATTTTAGTCTCATTTTTTCATTGCTTCTGGTTGCTAGAAGCTTGTTCTTTGGCATTTTTTTCCCATTCCTGAAACTGTCATTTAAGGAATTTGATCAATTTTGCTTTATATGTTGTTTTTTTTTTTGTCTTACATATTGCAAGATGTCTCACGTTGCATCTGAGTCAGAAGATACTACAGGAAAATCGCTGTCTAGTGCTGGAGCTACCAAGCTAAGTGTATCTGCTATAATTTTTGGTATCTGTTTCTCCAGCTGTTGTTTGTATTGCATGTCATGACAAACTTATTAATGCAGATAAAATTTCCTTTAGTACTGTTACATTACCTGTTGCTGTTCCGTCAACATCTAATTTTCAGAGTGTTCCTGATAAACATAAGAGATTTTATTTATTTTTTAAATCCATTAAGAAGGCTATGTCTGTTATTTCTCCTTCTAGTTTACATAAGTCTTTTAAAACTTCTCTTTTTTCAGATTAATTTTTAAATGAACATCATCATTCTGATACTGATAAATCTTTGTATTTGTTCAAGATGGAATTTATTCGTTCTTTATTTAAAGAAGTATTAATTCCATTAGAAATAGAGGATTCTGGTCCTCTTGATACTAAATCTAAACGTTTAAATAAGGTTTTTAAATCTCCTGTAGTTATTCCAGAAGTGTTTAATCTCCCTGATGCTATTTCTAAAGTAATTTCCAGGGAATGGAATAATTTGGGTAATTCTTTTACTCCTTCTAAACGTTTAAGCAATTATATCCTGTGCCATCTGACAGATTAGAGTTTTTGTGGGACAAAATCCCTAAGGTTATGGGGCTGTCTCTACTCCTGCTTAATGTACTACTATTCCTACGGCAGATAGTACTTTATTTAAGGAAAATTGAATCCTTTCTAAGAAAAGCTTACTTATGTTCAGGTAATCTTCTTAGACCTGCTATATTTTTAGCGGATGTTGCTGCAGCTTCAACTTTTTGGTTAGAAGCTTTAGCGCAACAAGTAACAGATCATAATTTTATAGCATTATTATTATTCTATAACATGCTAATAATTTTATTGGTGATACCATCTTTTGATATCATTAGAGTTGATGTCAGGTATATGTCTCTAGCTATTTTAGCTAGAAAAGCTTTATGGATTAAACTTGGAATGCTGATATGTCTTCTAAGTCATCTTTGCTTTCCCTTTCTTTCCAGGGTATTAAATTATTATCTCAATGGTTTCTGGAAGGAAGGGAACTTTTTTACCAAAGGATAAAAAAATCTAAGGTAAATTTAGGTCTAATAATCTTTTTCGTTCCTTTCCTCTCAACAAGGAACAAAAGCCTGATCCTTTATCCTCAGGAGCGGTATCAGTTTGGAAACTATTTCCAGTTTGGAATATATCCAAGCCTTATAGAAATCTATAGCCAGCTCCTAAGTACCCATGAAGGTGCGGCCCTTATTCCAGCTCAGCTGGTATGGGGCAGATTACGTTTTCTTCAAAGAAATTTGGATCAATTCCGTTCTCAATCTCTGGTTTCAGAACATTGTTTCAGAAAGGTACAGAATTGGCTTCAGTTAAGGCCTCCTGCTAAGAGATTTTTTTCTTTCCCGTGTCCCAGTTAACACAGCAAAGGCTCAGCATTTCTGAAATGTGTTTCAGATCTAGAGTTGGTTGGAGTAATTATGCCAGTTCCAGTTCTGGAACAGGGGCTGGGGTTTTATTTTATCTCTTCATTGTACCAAAGAAGGTCAATTCCTTCAGACCAGTTCCGGATCTATTAATATTGAATCGTTATGTAAGGATACCAACATTCAAGATGGTTACTGTAGGACTATCCTGCTTTTTGTTTAGCAAGGGCATTATATGTCTACAATAGATTTACAGGATGTGTATCTGCATATTCCGATTCATCCAGATCACTTTTAGTGTCTGAGATTCTCTTTTTAGACAAGCATTACCAGTTTTTTTGGCTCTACCGTTTGGCCTAGCCTCAGTTCCAAGAATTTTTTTCAAAGGTTCTCGGTGCCCTTCTTTCTGTAATCAGAGAACAGGGTTTTGGTATTTCCTTATTTGGACGATATCTTGGTATTTGCTCAGTCTTCTCATTTTCGAAGAATCTCATACAAATCGACTTGTGTTGTTTCTTCAAGTTCATGGTTGGAGGTTCAATTTACCAATCAGTTCATTGATTCCTCAGACAAGGGTAACCTTTTTAGGTTTCTAGATAGATTCAGTGTCTATGACTCTGTCCTTGTCAGACAAGAGAAGTTTAACATTGATATCAGCTTGTCAAAACCTTCAGTCACAATCATTCCCTTTGGTAGCCTTATGCATGGAAATTTTAGGTCTTAGGACTGCCGCATCAGATGCGATCTCCTTTGCTCGTTTTCACATGCGACCTCTTCAGCTCTGTATGCTGAACCAATGGTGCAGGGATTACTCAAAGATATCTCAATTAATATCTTTAAACCGATTATACGACACTCTCTGACATGGTGGACAGATCACCATCGTTTAGTTCAGGGGGCTTCTTGTTCTTCCGACCTGGACTATAATCTCAACAGATGCAAGTCTTACAGGTTGGGGAGCTGTGTGGGGGTATCTGACGGCACAAGGGGTTTGGGAATCTCAGGAGGTGAGATTTCCGATCAATATTTTGAAACTCCGTGCAATTTTCAGAGCTTTTCAGTCTTGGCCTCTTCTGAAGAGAGAGTTGTTCATTTGTTTTCAGATAGACAATGTCACAACTGTGGCATACATCAATCATCAAGGAGGGACTTACAGTCCTCTGGTTATGAAAGAAGTATCTCGAATTTTGGTTTGGGCGGAATCCAGCTCCTGTCTAATCTCTGCGGTTCATATCCCTGGTATGGACAATAGGAAAGCGGATTATCTCAGTCGCCAAACGTTGCACCTGGGCGAATGGTCTCTTCACCCAGAGGTATTTCCTCAGATTGTTCAAATGTGGGAACTCTCAGAAATAGATCTGATGGCTTCTCATCTAAACAAGAAACTTCCCTGGTATCTGTCCGGATCCCGGGATCCTCGGGCGGAGGCAGTGGATGCATTATTTCTTCCTTACAAGTGTCATCCTGCCTATATCTTTCCGCCTCTAGTTCTTCTTCCAAGGGTATTCTCCAATATTCTAAAGGAATGCTCGTTTGTCCTGCTGGTAGCTCCAGCATGGCCTCTCAGGTTTTGGTATGCGGATCTTGTCCGGATGGCCTCTTGTCAGCTGTGGACTCTTCCGTTAAGACCAGTCTTTCTGTCTCAAAACCTTAATTTTAAGGTATGGAGTTTGAACGCTTGATTCTTGGTCAAAGAGGTTTCTCTGACTCTGTGATTGATACTATGTGACAGGCTCGTAAATTTGTATCTAGTGAGATATATTATAGAGTCTGGAAGACTTATATTTCTTAGTGTCTTTCTCATCTTTTTTCTTGGCATTCTTTTTGAATACCGAGAATTTTACAGTTTCTTCAGGATGGTTTAGATAAAGGTTTGTCCGCAAGTTCCTTGAAAGACAAATCTCTGCTCTTTCTGTTCTTTTTCACAGAAGGTTTGCTAATCTTCCTGATATTTATTGTTTTGTACAACCTTTGGTTCGTATAAAACCTGTCATTAAGTCAATTTCTCCTCTTTGGAGTTTGAATTTGGTTCTGGGGGCTCTTCAAGCTCCTCCTTTTGAACCCATGCATTCGTTGGTCGTTATATTACTTTCTTGGAAAGTTTTGTTTCTTTTGGCCATCTCTTCTGCCAGAAGAGTCTCTGAATTATCTACTCTTTTTTGTGAGTCTCCTTTTCTGATTTTGCATCAGGATAAGGCGGTGCTGCGAACTTCTTTTGAATTTTTTACCTAAGGTTGTGAATTCTAACAACATTAGTAGAGAAATTGTGGTTCCTTCATTATGTCCTGATCCTATGAATTCTAAGGAGAAATCATTGCATTCTTTGGATGCTGTTAGAGCTTTGTAATATTATGTTGAAGCTACTAAGTCTTTCCGAAAGACTTCTAGTCTATTTGTCATCTTTTCCGGTTCTAGAAAAGGCCAGAAAGCTTCTGCCATTTCTTTGGCATCTTGGTTGAAATCTTTATTTCATCATGCCTATGTTGAGTCGGGTAACACTCCGCCTCAAAGGATTACAGCTCATTCTACTAGGTCAGTTTCTACTTCCTGGGCGTTTAGGAATGAAGCTTCGGTTGATCAGATTTGCAAAGCAGCAACGTGGCCCTCTTTGCATAATTTTACTATATTCTACCATTTTGATGTGTTTTCTTCTTTTGAAGCAGTTTTTGGTAGAAACGTACTTCAGGCAGTGTTTTCAGTTTGAATCTTCTGCTTATGTTTTTTCATTAAAATTTTATTCTGGGTGTGGATTATTTTCAGCAGGAATTGGCTGTCTTTATTTTATCCCTCCCTCTCTAGTGACTCTTGCGTGGAAAGATCCACATCTTGGGTAATCATTATCCCATACGTCACTAGCTCATGGACTCTTGCTAATTACATGAAAGAAAACATAATTTATGTAAGAACTTACATGATAAATTCATTTCTTTCATATTAGCAAGAGTCCATGAGGCCCGCCCTTTTTTGTGGTGGTTTTGATTTTTTTGTATAAAGCACAATTATTCCAATTCCTTATTTTATATGCTTTCGCACTTTTTTCTTATCACCCCACTTCTTGGCTATTCGTTAAACTGAATTGTGGGTGTGGTGAGGGGTGTATTTATAGGCATTTTAAGGTTTGGGAAACTTTGCCCCTCCTGGTAGGAATGTATATCCCATACGTCACTAGCTCATGGACTCTTGCTAATATGAAAGAAATGAATTTATCAGGTAAGTTCTTACATAAATTATGTTTTTGTTTAGCTAACCGTTTGTATTCAATTAACCAGTCTGTTTGTGTTCTCTTTTAGGAAGTTCTACTGTATTCACGTAAGGGATCCCTAGTATAAGCTCAGTTATGTTGTGCACATTTCTATGCCCAAGTAGAGCAGTTTTATTGGCTGCCTGTAAGCACAATGCACTAGTATCTTCCCAGTTGCGCTTGGTACTATATCCGGTCTGCTTAGAGCAATTCTATTATTTATTATTTATTACTAGCTTGTGCATATTGTCCACAACACCTGCCCATAGATGTCCCGTAAATTACAATGTTGATTTCAGGCACTCCCATCGGTATATATGCAGGTACTGTTTCATAGTGTCTGCTCATGTGTGGGATGTTCCTTATGTTGTCTAGAATGGGCTAATAACTCTACTAGCATGTCTCTCTTATAGGGGTTATGTATTTAAGCACAGTTCATACCTCCCACGGATCAGTAGCAAGCACAATAGGCATAGCGTCTGCTCTGTAGTATTTGCAATAGCGGACTATTAGAGGCTTAGACAGAGATCTGGTGCAGTATCATACTTTTAACTCTAGATGGCAGTACAGATTGTTCTACCGCTCATATTATTTCCATATTCTTAGTTGGACCAGACAAAAGGGGGCCATGACCATTTGTTTATCATTCTAGTCCTATCACCCCCAGAGATGTATTATATACTTTTATATATCAGTTAGGAGGTCTCTATATTTGTATTAATGGCCCAAGAGTGGTCAATGCGCAACTACTATTTAATATATTCTTTCTGTTTTGGTTGTTCCAAAAGTGGCCAGTGACGTAGTTTCTCTAGTGATCTCCCTTTAAAAGAAAACTGAGGTCATATTGTATAAAACTTGTTTACTTGTTTTTGTGTACATATAACTTGTATGTTTTCAAGCTTGTAAACTTTTTACTGTTTCCTGGAAAAACCTCAATAAAAAACTATTTGAAAAAAAAAAAAAAAATTTGTTCAGATTTTACCTTCTATGAGATCTATGTGCCCTGAAACCAGGGATACTGTAATGTCTTTAGATGGTGAAGTTTCCTCTGGTGATTAGGAATCTTCAGCGTATATTGAATCTGATATTTTATCTTTATTGTTTAACCCCTTAACGATTGAGGACGTGCAGGGTACGTCCTCAGAAAAAAGGCAGTTAATGCCTGAGAACGTACCCTGCACGTCCTCAGTGTGGAAAGCAGCTGGAAGCGATCCTGCTCGCTTCCAGCTGCTTTCCGGTTATTGCAGTGATGCCTCGATATGGAGGCATCCTGCAATAACCCTGCATGGCCATCCGATGCAGAGAGAGCCACTCTGTGGCCCTCTCTGCACCGGACATCGGTGGCCGGTAACGTTGGTGGGTGGGAGCTGACTTGGGAGGCGGGTGGGCGGCCATCGATGGGCCGTATAAGGTGGAGGGGGGCGGGATCGGGGCCGGAGCTGACGGGGGCGCGCACGGGCGCGCGCGCGTGCACAGAGGGTGGCGGGCGGGCGCGTGCACGGGGCGGGAGCGGGTGGGAACCGCTATACTACAGAAAATTAGATTGTAACTGTGGGGGAAAAGGGACAAATTAAAAAACAAATAAACTTCAGTAAAAGGGATCTTGGAGGGGTGGGGGGTTGTTCTTGGGTGTGGGGGGAGCTACACTACAGAAAAAGGGATTTTTCTTAAAAAAAAAGCACATTTTTGTTCTAAACTGGGTACTGGCAGACAGCTGCCAGTACCCAAGATGGCGCCCATTAAGGCAGAGGGGGAGGGTTAGAGAGCTGTTTGGTGGGGGATCTGTGAGGTTGGGGGCTAAGGGGGGATCCTACACAGCAGCATATGTAAATATGCTAAAAAAAAAACTCAAAAAAGCCCAAATATACCTTTTATTTTAGTACTGGCAGAGTTTCTGCCAGTACTTAAGATGGCGGGACAATTGTGGGGTGGGGGAGGGAAGAGAGCTATTTGGGAGGCATCAGGGGGTCTGATGTTTCAGGTGGGAGGCTGAGCTCTACACTAAAGCTAAAATTAACCCTGCAAGTTCCCTACAAGCTACATAATTAACCCCTTCACTGCTAGACATAATACACGCGTGATGCGCAGCAGCATTTAGCGGCCTTCTAATTACCAAAAGCATCGCCAAAGCCATATATGTCTGCTATTTCTGAACAAAGGGGATCCCAGAGAAACATTTACAACCATTTGTGCCATAATTGCATAAGCTGTTTGTAAATGATTTCAGTGAGAAACCTAAAATTGTGAAAAAGTTAACGTTTTTTTTTTTTATTTGATTGCATTTGGCGGTGAAATGGTGGCATGAAATATACCAAAATGGGCCTAGATCAATAGTTGGGGTTGTCTACTACACTACACTAAAGCTAAAATTACCCCAAAATGCTCCCTACATGCTCCCTAATTAACCCCTTCATTGCTGGGCATAATACACGTGTGGTGCGCAGTGGCATTTAGCGGCCTTCTAATTACCAAAAAGCAATGCTAAAGCCATATATGTCTGCTATTTCTGAACAAAGGGGATCCCAGAGAAGAATTTACAACCATTTATGCCATAATTGCACAAGCGGTTTGCAAATAATTTCAGTGAGAAACCAAAAGTTTGTAAAAAATTTGTAAAAAAGTGAACGATTTTTTGTATTTGATCGCATTTGGCGGTAAAATGGTGGCATGAAATATACCAAAATGGGCTTAGATCAATACTTTGGGTTGTCTACTAAAAAAAAATATATACATGTCAATGGATATTCAGAGATTCCTGAAAGATATTAGTGTTCTAATGTAACTAGCACTAATTTTGAAAAAAAATGGTTTGGAAATAGCAAAGTGCTACTTGTATTTATGGCCCTATAAGTTACAAAAAAAGCAAAGAACATGTAAACATTTGGTATTTCTAAACTCAGGATAAAATTTTGAAACTATTTAGCATGGGTGTTTTTTGGTGGTTGTAGATATGTAACAGATTTTGGGGGTCAAAGTTAGAAAAAATGTGTTTTTTTCGATTTTTTCCTCATATTTTATATTTTTTTTTATAGTAAATGATAAGATATGATGAAAATAATGGTATCTTTAGAAAGTCCATTTAATGGCGAGAAAAACGGTATATAATATGTGTGGGTACAGTAAATGAGTAAGAGGAAAATTACAGCTAAACACAAACACCGCAGAAATGTAAAAATAGCCTTGGTCCCAAACGGACAGAAAATGGAAAAGTGCTGTGGTCATTAAGGGGTTAAAGTTGAACATATTTGTTCTCTTTTAAAATATGTTTTAATTACTTTAGGGGTTAAAGATCCTAAGGTTTCAGATTTAAGCCTTGTGATAGTTTAAATTCACTTTTAAAACTGTTGTTAATCTCTCTGAGTTTTTCCCTATTCCTGATGCTGTCACTATCATGATTTCTAGGGAATGGTCTAAGCCAGGCAATTCATTTTCTCCTTCTGCAAGATTTAATAAGTTACATCCTTTACCTGCTGCTAGTTTTAATTTATGGGAAACTGTTCTCAAGGTGGATGGGGCCATTTCCACTCTGGCTAAATGTACTACTATTACGTCTTTTAAAGACCCTTTAGATAGGAAGATAGAGTATTTTCATAGAAGGGCCTTTATACAAGCAAGGTATCTGCTCAGGCCTGCTAAATCTATTGCTGCTTCTACTTACCGGTTGTGTCATCTTTCAGCACAGTGTTCTGATCACTGTGCTAGTGCTAATCTTTTAGGTTTACTCAAAAGCGCAATTCTTTTTTTTTGTTATGCTGTATTTGATATTATGAAAATTAATGTCAAAAGCATGTCTTTGGAAGTCCTTGCCAGGAGAGCCTTATGTCTTAAATCCTGTTCTGCTGATAGGGTGTCAATATCCAGATTATTATCTCTTTCCTTTCAAGGAAAGAAGTTTGGTTCTGAATTAGATTCTTTTATATCTACTGTTATTGGAGGTAAAGGTGCTTTTCTTCCTCAGGATAAAAAGTACAGAGGGAAATCTAAAGCTTCTAATAGTTTTTGTTGCTTTTGTCAGAATAAGGAACAAACTCCTCTGCTCAGAATCAAGGCAACCCTGGCTTAGTCTGACCTAGGCCTCTATTTATCAAGCTGTCAACCGCAAATACGCTGGAATTCCGCAGCGTATTTGTTCCGAGCCTGATTCGCCTTAGTTATCAAAGGCTAGAGACCGGCAAAAGTAGAATTTAGTGACGTAACATACGACACAGTCCGACACAGATCGAGTTCGGCACAATCTGACTACTTTTGGAAGTTATCAATGAACTACCAGGTACGCTCGCCACTATTCCGGCCCAGCATACCTGGTTTTCAATCCGCCGCCCTGGAGGTGGCGGATGCCATAGGAATCAATGGGAGTCTGACAGCAGCAAAAGCTCATATTCGCTGCTACCCGATATCCCATTGATTTCTATGGAAAAAGTCTACACCTAACACCCTAACATGTACCCCGAGTCTAAACACCCCTAATCTGCCCCCCCTACACCGCCACCACCTACATTATACTTATGAACCCCTAAACCGCTGCTCCCGGACCCCGCCGCAACTATAATAAATATATTAACCCCTAAACCGCCGCTCCCGGACCCCGCCGCCACCTACATTGTACCTATTAACCCCTAATCTGCTGCCCCTATATCGCCGCCACCTACATAAAGTTATTAACCCCTATCCTGCCGATCCCATACCCCGCCACAACTAAATAAATTGTTTAACCCCTAAACTGCCGCTCCCGGAGCCCACCGCCAACTACATTATATTTATTAACCCCTAATCTGCCCCCCTACACCGCCGCCACTATAATAAAGTAATTAACCCCTAAACCTAAGTCTAACCCTAACCCCCCCTAACTTAAATATAATTTAAATAAATCTAAATAAATATTACTATTATTAACTAAATTATTCCTATTTAAAACTAAATAGTTACATTATAGCTAGCTTAGGGTTTATTTTTATTTTGCAGGCAGGTTTGTATTTATTTTTACTAGATACAATAGTTATTAAATAGTTATTAACTATTTAAAGGGATAGTATAGTCAAAATTAAACTTTTATGATTCAGATAGAGGATGCAATTTTAAGCAATTTTCGAATTTACTCCTATTATCAATTTTTCTTCGTTCTCTTGATATCTTTATTTTAAAAAGCTTGAATGTAAGCTTAGAAGCCAGCCCATTTTTGGTTCAGCATCTGGATAGCACTTGCTGATTAGTGTCTAAATGTAGCCATCCAATCAGCAAGCGCTATCCAGGTGCTGAACCAAAAATGGGCTGGCTCCTAGACTTACTTTCCAGCTTTTTTAAATAAAGATACCAAGAGAACAAAGAAAAAAAAAATTGATAATAGGAGTAAATTAGAAAGTTGCTTAAAATTGCATGCTCTGTCTGAATCATGGGTGTTTATTTTTGACTAGACTATCCCTTTAATAACTACCTAGCTAAAATAAATACAAAATTACCTGTAAAATAAAACCTAAACTAAGTTACAATTACACTACACTATCATTAAAATAATTACATAAATTAACTACAATTAAATAAAACTAATTACAATTAAATAAAATTAACTAAAGTACAAAAAAACCCCACTAAATTACAGAAAACAAATTACAAGAATTTTAAACTAATTACACCTAATCTAAGCCCCCTAATAAAATAAAATAAGAGCTAATAAAATACCCTACCCTATACTAAATTACAAATAGCCCTTAAAAGGGCCTTTTACGGGGCATTGCCCCAAAGTAATCAGCTCTTTTACCTGTAAAAAAAGAAATACAACCCCCCAACATTAAAAACCACCACCCACACACCCAACCCTACTCTAAAACCCACCCAAACCCCCCTTAAAAAAAAACTAACACTAACCCCCTGAAGATCACCCTACCTTGAGCCGTCTTCACCCAGCTGGGCACAAGTGGAGCTCCAGACCAGCAGAAGTCTTCATCCTATCCAAGCAGAAGAGGACATCCAGACCGGCAGAAGTCTTCATCCAGGCAGCATCTTATATCTTCTTCCATCCGGAGCGGAGCAGGTTCATCTTCAATCCATCCAACGTGGAGCATCCTCTTCCATCGACGTCCTAACACTGAATTAAGGTTCCTTTAAATGACGTCATCCAAGATGGCGTACCTTGAATTCCAATTAGCTGATAGGATTCTATCAGCCAATCGGAATTAAGGTAGGAAAAATCCTAATGGCTGATGCAATCAGCCAATAGGATTGAGCTTGCATTCTATTGGCTGATTGGAACATCAGCCAATAGGATTTTTCCTACCTTAATTCCGATTGGCTGATAGAATCCTATTAGCCAATCGGAATTCAAGGGACGCCATCTTGGATGACGTCATTTAAAGAAACCTTCATTCAGTGACGTCGATGGAAGAGGATGCTCCATGTCGGATGGATTGAAGATGGACCCGCTCTGGATGGATGAAGATAGAAGATGCCGCCTGGATGAAGACTTCTGCCGGTCTGGATGTCCTCTTCTGCCTGGATAGGATGAAGACTTCTGCCGGTCTGGAGTTCCACTTGTGCCGGGCTGGGTGAAGACGGCTCAAGGTAGGGTGATCTTCAGGGGGTTAGTGTTAGTTTTTTTTTAAGGGGGGTTTGGGTGGGTTTTAGAGTAGGGTTGGGTGTGTGGGTGGTGGGTTTTAATGTTGGGGGGGTTGTATTTCTTTGGGGCAATGCCCCGCAAAAGACCCTTTTAAAGGCTATTTGTAATTTAGTATAGGGTATTGAATTTTATTATTTTGGGGGCTTTTTTATTTTAATGCGGGCTTAGATTAGGTGTAATTAGTTTAAAATTCTTGTAATTTTTCTGTAATTTAGTGTTTGTTTGTTTTTGTCCTTTAGTTCATTTTATTTAATTGTAATTAGTTTTATTTAATTGTAGTTAATTTATGTAATTATTTTAATGATAGTGTAGTGTTAGGTGTAATTGTAACTTAGGTTAGATTTTATTTTACAGGTAATTTTGTATTTATTTTAGCTAGGTAGTTATTAAATAGTTAATAACTATTTAGTAATTATTGTACCTAGTTAAAATAAATACAAAGTTGCCTGTAAAATAAAAATAAATCCTAAAATAGCTACAATGTAATGATTAATTATATTGTAGCTATCTTAGGGTTTATTTTATAGGTACGTATTTAATTTTAAATAGGAATAATTTAGTTAATAATAGTAATATTTATTTAGATTTATTGTAATTATATTTAAGTTAGTGGGTGTTAGAGTTAGGGTTAGACTTAGGTCTAGGGGTTATTTACTTTATTATAGTGACGGCGGTGTAGGGGGGGCAGGATAGGAGTTAATATGTATAATGTAGGTGGCAGTGGGCTCCAGGAGCAGTGGTTTAGGGGTTAAACAATTTATTTAGTTGCGGCGAGGTCCGGGATCGGCAGGATAGGGGTTAATAACTTTATGTAGGTGGCGGCGGTAAAGGGGGCGGCAGATTAGGGGTTAATAGGTATAATGTAGGTGGCGGCGGGGTCCAGGAGCAGCAGTTTAGGGGTTACACAATTTATTTAGTTGTGGCGGGGTCCGGGATCGGCAGGATAGGGGTTAATAACTTTATGTAGGTGGCGGCGGTATAGGGGGCGGCAGATTAGGGGTTAATAGGTATAATGTAGGTGGCGGCGGGTCCGAGAGCGGCGGTTTAGGGGTTAATATATTTATTATAGTTGTGGCGGGGTCCGGGAGCGGCGATTTAGGGGTTAATATATTTATTATAGTTGCGGCTGGGTCCGGGAGCGGCAGTTTAGGGGTTAATAACTTTATTTAGTTGCGGGGGGGGGCTCCGGGAGCGGCGGTATAGGGGGTAAAACAGTATAGTATAGTGTGGGTGCTTAGTGACAGTATAGCAAGAAAGCTGCGAATAAGCCGAAGAGCAGCGAGATCGATGACTGTTAGTTAACGGCTTTTTGACAGCTTTCTTGATAAATTTGGCGACGTTTTCAGGTCTGTGGCGGCGATGTTAGTCGAGCTTAGGCAAGCGTATTGGTGCTGGCGAATGCAGGTAAGTAGACAGCTTGATAAATAGAGGCCATAGGGCTAACTGGAACAATTTATGCTTACCTGATAAATCAATTTCCTTCATGGTGGTAAAAGTCCACAAGACCCCACACTTATGTTTTTATTTTTTTTTCTTTAGCACATCTTTCCTGCTCCTTTTATGGCTCTTATTACTTTTACCCTCCATCTATCGAAGTTAACGTGCAAGCGGGAGCGCAAAATAGCACTCCACTCATAATCTAGCCTCAAATAGTCGTTTATGTTTTATATTTTCCTAACAGAGTAAGATGCAAATCATTGACATGTGCTTGATGAATTCCCAAACTCATTTTAATATGCAAGGCGATCTGTGCTTCACCTTTCACTGAATTGCTCTAACACAGTTATACATTAACAAATATAAATAAAATGCACTTTATGGGATTGAAGCATTTTATTATTATAGTAGAGGCAGTTTTCTACCATATCAGTTTTTGGAGGCTGTGCTTTATTGAAGTGACATAAAACCCAGAGCTAAATTGCACACAAATGTATTTTCATTTAAGACAGCAGCATTTTTATACATATTTGCAAAAATATTTCCAGTGAAAGTTGTGACTGTTTAAGTGATTGCTTTTTTGTGCATATGTAACTGTGCCCTGTGCATCCTCAGATTCCTTATTCAAACACCACTTCTGCTGAGATAGCCAGTGGTTGCATTTATTTGTAAACAACAATGCTAACTGGATCATTACAGTCACAATATATGCTCTCTGAGCAAGAGCAGTGTTTGAATTCAGGTACATAAGTTATATAGCGCAGTGACAGCTTTCACGTAGCCATAATTCTTAAGGATTTTTTTTCACCAATGTGCTGTGTGGGTTCAAAAATTAAATTGTTTCCAATCAACTCTCTATCCAAGAATTAGCCAGAATATGTTCTTTATTTGCAGCTCAGTCAAATGCCACCTTGGTACCATACTTCCACTAGGTCCCATTATAGAAGTAGCCTTATAATACACAAATGTTGCAAAAATGAAATACATTTAAATGTTGGCTTGTTTGTCCCTTTAAACAGACAGGGCTAGATTAGAAGTGGAGCACTACATTATCACACGCTTGTTAATGGGCAAATTTGCCTGTTTGCGGGCACGCGATGATTAATCAGCCAGTACAAGTGGCTGGTTATTGCTACTGCAACCTTGCGTTCTCATGAGCAGAATGCTTCTCAGCAATGCGAACGCAAGGTTGCATTTGCTTTGCTGTGAATTTATAATACCAGTGCAGATTAGCGTGCACTGGTATTACACAGTGGAGCACAAATATCGCTTTCATTAAAGCAATATTTAGCGCTCCACTTGTAATCTGACCCACAGTGTTTTGAAAAGTACCTTTTTTTCTATGAATCTTTTTGGCTTTTTGCTTCAATTTAGACTGGTTTGAAGAGGCTTATTTAAATGATATGCACTTTAGTCAAAGTCACTAACGGCTAGATTTAGAGTTTTGTCGGTAACGACCCGCGTAGCTAACGCTGGCTTTTTTCTGGCCGCCCCTCTAAAATAACTCTGGTATTGAGAGTCCACAGAATGGCTGCGTTAGGCTCCAAAAAAGGAGCGTAGAGCATTTTTAACGCAACTGCAACTCTCGATACCAGAGTTGCTTACGGACGCGGCCAGCCTCAAAAACGTGCTTGTGCACGATTCCCCCATAGGAAACAATGGGGCTGTTTGAGCTGAAAAAAAACCTAACACCTGCAAAAAAGCCGCGTTCAGCTCCTAACGCAGCCCCATTGTTTGCTATGGGGAAACACTTCCTACGTCTGCACCTAACACCCTAACATGTACCCCGAGTCTAAACACCCCTAACCTTACACTTATTAACCCCTAATCTGCCGCCCCCGCTATCGCTGATCCCTGCATATTATTTTTAACCCCTAATCTGCCGCTCCGTAAACCGCCGCTACTTACATTATCCTTATGTACCCCTAATCTGCTGCCCCTAACACCGCCGACCCCTATATTATATTTATTAACCCCTAATCTGCCCCCCACAACGTTGCCTCCACCTGCCTACACTTATTAACCCCTAATCTGCCGAGCGGACCGCACCGCTATCATAATAAAGTTATTAACCCCTAATCCGCCTCACTAACCCTATAATAAATAGTATTAACCCCTAATCTGCCCTCCCTAACATCGCCGACACCTAACTTCAAACATTAACCCCTAATCTGCCGACTGGAGCTCACCGCTATTCTAATAAATGTATTAACCCCTAAAGCTAAGTCTAACCCTAACACTAACACCCCCCTAATTTAAATATAATTTAAATCTAATGAAATAAATTAACTCTTATTAAATAAATTATTCCTATTTAAAGCTAAATACTTACCTGTAAAATAAATCCTAATATAGCTACAATATAAATTATAATTATATTATAGCTATTTTAGGATTAATATTTATTTTACAGGTAACTTTGTATTTATTTTAACCAGGTACAATAGCTATTAAATAGTTAAGAACTATTTAATAGCTAAAATAGTTAAAATAATTACAAAATTACCTGTAAAATAAATCCTAACCTAAGTTACAATTAAACCTAACACTATACTATCATTAAATGTATTAAATAAAATAGCTACAATTAACTACAATTAAACCTAACACTACACTATCAATACATTAATTAAATACAATACCTACAAATAACTACAATGAAATAAACTAACTAAAGTACAAAAAATAAAAAAGAACTAAGTTACAAAAAATAAAAAAATATTTACAAACATAAGAAAAATATTACAACAATTTTAAACTAATTACACCTACTCTAAGCCCCCTAATAAAATAACAAAGACCCCCAAAATAAAAAATGCCCTACCCTATTCTAAATTACTAAAGTTCAAAGCTCTTTTACCTTACCAGCCCTGAACAGGGCCCTTTGCGGGGCATGCCCCAAAGAATTCAGCTCTTTTGCCTGTAAAAAAACCATACAATACCCCCCCCAACATTACAACCCACCACCCACATACCCCTAATCTAACCCAAACCCCCCTTAAATAAACCTAACACTAAGCCCCTGAAGATCATCCTACCTTCTCTTCACCATACCAGGTTCACCGATCGGTCCTGGCTCCAAAATCTTCATCCAACCCAAGCGGGGGCTGGCGATCCATCATCCAGCGGCTGAAGAGGTCCAGAAGAGGCTCCAAAGTCTTCATCCTATCCAGGAAGAAGAGTAGATCCGGACCGGCAACCATCATCTTCCAAGCGGCATCTTCTATCTTCATCCGATGAGGACCGGCTCCATCCTGAAGACCTCCACCGCGGACCCATCTTCATCCGGCGACGTCCAACTGAAGAATGACGGTTCCTTTAAGGGACGTCATCCAAGATGGCGTCCCTCGAATTCCGATTGGCTGATAGGATTCTATCAGCCAATCGGAATTAAGGTAGGAATATTCTGATTGGCTGATGGAATCAGCCAATCAGAATCAAGATATTCTCTTTCTTAGCCGTGTGGATGACGCTGGAGATCCAGTTTGGAAGATAAGGGCCTAAGGCGGCGGCCTATTGATAGGTAATCACCTCCCCCCGGGAAGAGCCGGGTACTCAGTGCTGCTAGGTAAACTAGCTTACTGAATCTCTTCAAAAGCCAATTTTAATCAGTTATCAAGCTATATGGACACATTCTAAACCTGAACAGTTCTTCAATCCCCGAAGTGGGGGAGTCAGCTTTTCCCAACGGAGCATGCTAAACATGGCGGAGGGGAGAACCATGACGCGACCAGAGGAACTATTCGCGCAACTTGAACTTTCCATGCTCAGATTAATGGAGAGAGCACCATACGACCACTTGCTACAACGCCTAAGCAACGATAATGAGACAGCTCACCTAACAGATTCACAAGAAGAAATGGTGACCGAGAAAGCCAGAGCCGACAGTACTCTACACAAAACGGAGGAGTTGAACAGCTTGGGGAGCAATTTTCTGACCACTGCTACGCAGAGGGATACATGTGGGGCGGACCAGCACCCGAGTCCGCAGGAGCTCTTTTTATTTTGGTGGCAGAAAATACCAGGGTCGGCAGAGCTGGCTATAATCGCTTTGGGGGAATCCCAACCTACAAACGCTGGGAAGGGGAACCGAATGATGGCTGATGCCCGATCTAAAGAGCCACAATCATTACTGATCAAGCCTCTCATTTGCAATCACAGCGGGGCTGACCTCCGAAAAATCAGCGCAGTATCATTCTTGTCACAGGTCAGCTTTGTTCGTTACAGATTTAACCTCCTCGGTGGTGCCCATATACCGAAAAGAGGGGAGGGGTAGCTCCAAGAGACATCTTTCTGACAAGGAGCGGCCGGTCAGGAATCTAGGGCCGACAGTAACCTCCAGCTAACGTTATATCCCAAGGACTCCGGTATCCTAGCAAGGACTCAATTTATTTTCATAAAATGTGTGCTTTTGATTTGTTTGGAACACATTTTTCAGTTGAGCAAACACACTGTACATACATCTCATTGCATATTATGATTCGTGGAACTGTCTGAAGTTTACCCCTAAGTTACGCAAACACTTTTTATCCCTCCCTTACTAATCCCTTTAACTGACGATTTTATTATAAATATAGCAAATTCACTTTTGGGCAAAGCATTGCAAAGTTCCTGGCCCATAACCCTCCCCCTCACCCTTAGGTATCCCCAATAACGAGTACCAGTATACCTGTCACTGACCCAAGAGAGGCCTGAATAGCTAGAACAGGGGGATCAAGGTATCATACTGAAAGTGTTATATTAATTTCTGCCTGCTTTCCTTGCCCAATTATCTCTCCCTACCCCCATGCAGAAATATACTAAATCTACTCCTGGGCATTGCTTAGCATAGTACTTCTGACTATATAAGCATCATATATTGGGTTGCATAGTGGACAGATTGATTCCATACTACTAATTATGCTAATATAACCCACATAAATTACACTTATCCTACAGTAAGCTTCTTTTTGTTTTAAGATTTATAGGCCCAATATTATATGAAAATGTAGATGTACAAGGTTCCTTGCTATATCAGATTCGCCTTGTTTGTGTTGTTAGTCTCTCCCGCCCATAACTCTCTCCCCCACTTCTATATGTCAACAGTATTGCTTATCAGGGTATCTATTACAGAACCAAGAGTGGTCTATATAGTTTTGTTATGCTACAAATGTTTGTTTTCCCTGTCCCTTGTTCCCCCCCTTACTGCTATAAATTTCCAATACTGCTCAAATGTCTTTCTTTCACAGACCCAAAAGTGGTCTATATAAATAGAAAATTGGAATTCATTCTCTACCCTAAAACTGTTTTTTTTCATCTTCCCTAGTTCTTCCCCTTACTGTTATACACTCCCAATATTGATTATATATTTACCCGCCAGAGACCCAAGAGTGGTCTACATAATGAGAAAATTGGGATCAATTATGGCATACGCTGCAATTATGGGTGTCTTCAAGTCCTGAAATGAATGCTCATAAGCATGCCTCACACCTTTAAACAGTTTATCCAATGGACTATTGTGACGAAGCATAATATTGTAATAGCTTGGATATATTATGTACGCATTTGATTTATGCCGTGTATGTTTTGTTTATCATAATAAAGCTCTTTTGAAAACTAAAATTACAATTTCCCTATCTTAAATTAAAACTTACCTGTCAAATAAAAAAAACTAAGTTTAAATTAACAATTAAACTAATATAACTATTTATTTAACTAATATTAAACTAACTACCAATTAAATAAAACTAAAATACACATTAAAAAATCCTAAAACTACTATAAAAATTACAAACTATCTAATTACAAAAAATAACAAACACTAAATTACGAAAAATAACAAACCTAATCTAATAGCCCTATCAAAATAAAAAAGCCCACACAAAATAAAAAAAAACTAGCCTACAATAAACTACCAATAGCCCTTAAAAGGGTCTTTTGTAGGGCATTGCCCTAAGTTAAATGGCTCTTTTACCTGTAAAAAAAAATACAAAGACTCCCCCAACAGTAAAACCCACCACTTAACCAACCCCCCAAAATAAAAAACCTAAGCTACCCATTGCCCTGAAAAGGGCATTTAGCTCTTTTACGAAAAGCCCAAACCCTAAACTAAAAAAAAAACAAACAGCCAAAAAAGTTTAAAAAATCCTAACACTAACCCCCGAAGTTCCACTTACAGTTATTGAAGTCCAGCTTGAAGGATCTTAATCCTGGCAGCTCCATCTTCATCCAGGCGGCAGGCGGCTCCATCTTCTTTCAGGCGGTAGACGGCTCCATCTTCATCCAGGCGAGATCTTCTATCTTCATCCCGGCGGCGTCTTCTATCTTCATCCCAGCGGTGTGGAGCAGGTCCACCCTGAAGACATCCCGCACGGAGCAGCCATACACTGAATCTTCAATGCATGGTACGCGATTCAAAATGGCGTCCCTTGCATTCCTATTGGCTGATTTGATTTTGGAAATTCAAATTAGCCAATACGATGAGAGCTACTGAAATCCTATTGGCTGTTCCAATCAGCCAATAGGATGAGAGCTACTGAAATTCTATTGGCTGATTTGAATAGCCAATAGAATTTCAGTAGCTCTCATCCTATTGGCTGATTTGAACAGCCAATAAGATTTCAGAAGCTCTCATCCTATTGGCTTATTTGAATTTCCAAAATCAAATCAGCCAATAGGAATGCAAGGGATGCGATTTTGAATTGCGTAACTTGCATTGAAGATTCAGTATACAGCGCCGACCGTATAAAGAGGATGCTCCGCGCCGGATGTCTTCAGCTACTAGATTTCTAAATACTATAATACTTATTGGTAAAAACATCACACTTACTAGAATTCCAGGAATGCATCTCAGTGGTTGAATTTTAAAAATAAAATACATAACCAGATGTTAATTGAGCAACTTAAAACACATATTAAGAAGGAAACAGGTATACAATCTTTTTTGAATAAATGGTAAAATTATATTAAAAGTCAACCTATGTCTGTCCAGCAACAGATTTTCCCACCCTGCGCAAATTCAGAATATTTGATCAATGCCATGCTTAGAGGAGAGGGGTCGATTTAATCTGGAAATTAAGCTTGTAGGTCTATTTTTTTTACTCCTCCTCTCTCTCTCTCTCTACCTCCTGTTGCAACTTTCAGCATTAATTAAGATATAACATTTATTTAGTAATGAGTAAATTATTTATACACTTTCAAATGTTAAAGGTTAATTTATGAAGTATCTAGTATTGAGTAAGCTTGTGCATGGCTATCCTATTATATAAAAGGCCAAGTGTGTTTGTCCGAAGCTGTCATGCACAGTAGAGACAGCACACCTGGCCTTTGAGTCCTACTCCCTAGCTGATCTCATCTGCGGCAGAAGTGGGAGTGGCCGGGCATGAGCTGGGGGCGTGGCCTGGCATGACTGCCTGTGACAGGGGCGTGGCCAGACATGAAGGGGCATGGCCGGGCGCGGTCACAAGATAGAGTGGGTAGAGAGACAGAGAGGAGGGGAGAGAGAGAGGAGAGGGGGGGAGAGAGAGGGGAAGAAAGAGATGGGGAAAGAGAGGGGGGGAGAGAGAGAGAGGAGGGGGGGAGAGAGAGAGAGGAGGGGAGAGGGGGAGGGAGAGAGAGAGAGGAGGGGAGAGAGAGAGGAGAGGGGGAAGAGAGCGCAAAAGAGATGGGGGAGAGAGAGAGAGCAAAAGAGAGGGGGGAGAGAGAGCAAAAGAGGGGGGAGAGAGAGAGAGAGCACAAAAGAGAGGGGGGAGAGAGCAAAAGAGAGGGGGGAGAGAGCGCAAAAGAGAGGGGGGGAGAGAACACAAAAGAGAGGGGGAGATAGCGCAAAAGAGAGGGGGAGAGAGCGCAAAAGAGAGGGGGAGAGAGCGCAAAAGAGGGGGAGAGAGCGCAAAAGAGAGGGAGAGAGAGAGCGCAAAAGAGAGGGGGGAGAGAGAGAGAGCAAAAGAGGGGGAGAGAGAGAGAGCACAAAAGAGAGGGGGGAGAGAGAGAGAGAGGAGGGGAGAGAGAGAGAGGAGGGGAGAGAGAGGAGAGGGGGGGGAGAGAGAGAGGGGGGAGAGAGCTCAAAAGAGAGGGGGAGAGAGAGCACAAAAGAGATTGGGGGAGAGAGAGAGTGCAAAAGAGATTGGGGGGAGAGAGAGCGCAAAAGAGATGGGAGAGAGCGCAAAAGAGAGGGGGAGAGAGAGAGAGAGAAAAAGAGAGGGGGGAAGGGAGAGCGCAAAAGAGAGGGGGAGAGAGAGCACAAAAGAGAGGGGGGAGAGAGAGAGCGCAAAAGAGAAGGGGGGAGAGAGCGCAAAAGAGAGGGGGGAGAGAGAGAGCTCAAAAGAGAGCTCAAAAGAGAGGGGGAGAGAAAGAGCAAAAGAGAGGGGGGAGAGAGAGAGCAAAAGAGAGGGGGAGGGAGAGAGCGCAAGGAGTGGGACCGCTGTACTGCAAAAAATGGCCCTTGTGAACGGGCTTTATGACTAGTCATAAATAATGCACCAACTAAATTTAAAGAAAATGAAGAAATACTGACGAAATTCATCATTATTCATTAATTTCCTTTAAATTACCTTTAGGGGTTAAATACTTACTTCTAGTGCGCTGAAGAGCCACGCTAATCCTCACACTTCTGCGCAGGTCCCCAGGCCGTGCTAATAGAAGACGTAGCATGGCAGATTGCAGAGCCTGCGTTAAAGGAGCCCGAGTCTCTGTGAAGAAGGGTCGGAATTGGCACGGCTCTCCAGCACGCTAGAGATAATTATAATGATAGAAGTAATCCTTTTCACCGGTAGCAAAGGAATATTTACATTAGTTAATAGTGCAGCAGAAGAATATTCTGAAAAACTCATTCTGAAAAACTTAAATATATTATTTCATCATTTGTTTTTTTTCTTTTCTTTTTCACGTGAAAAATTAGGATGTTTAAAAGAAAAAACTTTAAGAATTAGTTCTCATTAATATTAATTATGGAATGAATTTAAAGGGACATAAAACCCAATTTTTATTTCTTTTATTTAATTTGTTACTTTCTCTTTGTATCCTTTGTTAAAAAGTATACCTAGGTAGTCTCAGAAGCTGCTGATTGGTGGCTGCACATAAATGCCTCTTGCTATTGGCTTTCAGCTAGCTCACAGTGGTGCATTACTGCTTCTTTAACAAAGGATACCAGGAGAATTAAGCAAATTGGAAAGTTGTTTAAAATTGTATGAAGAAGCTTTGCAAAAAGTAAGTGTATCGTGGCGTAGACTGTCCTTTTAAGATCTGAGTCAATCAATATGAAAACATATTTTAAACTATTTATCTCCTGAATCTAGAATATAGGTGAAGAAATACCCCAAACATCTAAACCCCTAACCAGCTAACCCCCCCTAGCCTAACATCCCCTAAGTCCCCCCCCCCCAACAAAAAAAAACATTACATGGAAAAAAGCTGCTATTACAGAAAATACAAAACCTACCATTACAGGTTTTAGTTTTTTTTTACCAATCCCCATTTAAAAAACAAAAACAAAACAACATCAACTATACTAACACTAAACTATAGCAATAGAAGGGCATTGCCCTAAAGTGAAAACTTTAGCTCTTTTTCACAAAAAATACTAACCCATTCTGCAAGTAACCCCCCCCCCCCCCAAAAAAAAAGATTTTCTAAAAAAAAAAAACTACTCTAAAAATTGCCCTATTTGGTTGGGAATTCCCTTAGAAGGGCAATTAGCTCTTTTGCTGCCCCCCCCAAAAAAATACACCCGAAAAAAGACTATCACTAAAACCCAAAGATGGTACCAAAGTTGAATCCAGCTCCTACGTTGCGGCAGTTTTCTATCTTCATCCCGGCGGAGGTCCATCTTCATCCCGGCGGTCTTCTATTTTCGTCTATCTTCTTTTAAACTTATCTTCTGTTCTTACGTCCCAAACATCCTCTTCATGTGGTCAACCGCCGCACACTGAATTTTTAATGCATGGTACCCCCTTTATATAGGGGTACCCTTGCATTCTTATTGGCTGATTTTCATTTTTAAATTGATAACCCATCTGTGCCTGCTGCCGCTAAACTTTTCTCACTCACAATCTCCTCCCTCACATTTCCACAATATCCTATCCTGACCTTGCTACAGCCCACTATAAAAATAACTATAACAATACTCTCTCTGCACTAGACCCATGTAATCAGTTACAGCTGTGGCACTCTCAGCAAATGCGCCACCTGCAAAAATGCTCCTACACTGCTGAGCGTATATATATATATATAAGCCTGGATGCTACAGATGTGGCAATTGTGTGACCTGCAACAGTTTAAACACGGGGAATTCTTTCCAACACCCGCATACCAACAAACGGTTCAACGGTGTACTTCGGAATTTGTCATTTATGCCATCATCTGTCCTTGCTCCATGTACTATATTGGAAAGACAGTGACATCCTTCAAGGAACGATTTGCCAACCATAAATCAGCTATCAGGCAGGCATTGGACAAGGGACGGTCTGACCAGCCTGTAGCACGACATTTTTTGAGTGCTGGACATTGTATTTCCTCTTTACGTGCAATCCTGATTTACCATGTGCCTCGCCCAACCAGGGGGGGTGACAGAGGACTGACACTTCTGCGGTTGGAAGCCCGCTGGATATTTAAACTTGACACGGTTACCCCTCGAGGTTTGAACACGAACATTGACTATGGATGTTGCTATAAGACCAGATAATAGGTCTGGGACTGTGGGGAGCCACTTCTTCTAAGGATGGCCTTGTCCCCTTAATAACTCATGATGTTTCCATTTTACTCCTCTGCTGGGGGTTTACCTGATACAATATATGTTGGGCATGTTTGCCCTGTTTCCTGTGTGCTATTGCCTTGATACCCTGGGGTATAGATGGCAGTACGCACTATTATGCATCATACTTGTTCTAGATGTATCCTAGCATTTATGTTCCCTCTGCTTATATATATCTTTTAATATTAGCGATATGTGCTTTTCATGGTTTACACTTGTGTTTTGTTTTCATCAGCGTGTCGCTGGTGGCCCCGCCCACATCCTACGTGTGTTGTGTTTACACTTGGCAATGTGTTTTGCCCGGTTAGCAAATCGGCTTTCCTGTAAACCCGGTGGGCGGTGTTAGTGTCCTTTCGTCACTGACGTTTAATGACGGTACTTGCCCAGCTGGAGTATTGCCGTGCATTACATGTGGGTGTGTTCCGCTCGGGCCTGCTGATTGGTTCACTTTATGGGGAGGTGGGTATTTATATGTGGGTGTTGGGTCTGTTAGTTATGTCCGCTTTTGCTTTGTGCTACCACTGAAGAAAGCTTGTGTGAGGGCTGAAACGTTTGTTTTTTTTGTCATATTAAACGGATAACAAAAATCCTGTTGTGCCTGCTTCTGTGACGTCTCTGGGAACATGGATACCTTCCGTTGGGATTCATCACTTATGGTTATTGCATGTTTATTCGGCAGTGCACCAGGTGGTTGACATATTGGAGTGTGCCGTTTCCACATCGAAATTCTATATATATACATATATATTTAAAAATAAAGAGCATTTTCTTCTATGCGAAGAACAAAGGTATTTGAAGTATTCTTAACACACAGGTTAAGTGCAGCAGTCTAGTACACCTTCGGGTTAGTGCTTGAGCGAAATCCGGAAGAGGCTTTTTTACCATGTACCATAGAAGTCTATGGGGAAAGGCAGTAAGTGTGGTCACGTTATCCGACTTCCAGATATTAATTGGCCTGAGTCTTTCGCTTGAGTGATAACATTTTACTTGTAATATCAATGCAAACATGGGGGTGATGTTGATTTACCTTGAGCAGTGTTAGCCCTCAACACTGCTAACATTTTTGTGCTACACTTGTAATTTAGCCTAATTTGTTTGTAATTTATTAAAACTGAATGTTATAAATGTATCCACAATTAATTTGACAGAGGAACACCTCTGTGTCTTCTCCAGGGGACTGAATACATTTATTTGTAAGGTCACTTTAAAAAGACACTTTAGTGACCAGGGTCTTGAGGATCAAAAAACATTTCCCCTACAGGGTTTGCTAGTGAACAGATGGATACATTTGAATACCCAGAACAATGTGATGGAACTAATTTGATATTTCTTCAGAGCGAAAGTGACAGGAATAATGATTGTAATATGTATATGCCCACCACAAGAAAAATAAATACTAATAAACATTTGTTATCCTGTTAATGCCAGAGGAGACTTCATTGAGGTTTTTCATGCTGTAGTAGAAGAAGAACTGACACAACTATATCAGAAACAAAATGTAAAATCAAGTTCAAAATATGAAAGTAATTTGAACTATAAAGAGAGACAAGCTTTAAAAAAACAACAGAGTTTGACTGAAATAGTTGTGGTGAATTCTGACAAAAGAGGTTCAGTAGTGGTACAAGATAGAGCTGACTATCACCAAGATTACAAGTTGTGCGCTAAACCCGGTGCGTAAATAACGCTACAAATGCCAATACAAGTTACACAAAAACCTTCTTTTGTTGTGCGGTTTGGTGCGTAAAGCTCCATACCGCACAAAAGCCAAGGCCTGACATGACGTGCTCGTGCACGTTTTCCCCTATAGATTGCGGAATGGCGATCGCTATAATGCATTCCCCATTGATGTCTATAGAGACAAGAATAATATGTGAACTGTGATATACAATATAATTTTTGTTTGAAGAAATGCAAGACACTAATATGTAAGCACTTTGCCGTCAAGAGCAATGGTAAAAGATATCCCTTTGCTGACCGCAGGGTGTTCTCTAATGAGGCAACACCTGGAACTCACCTTTTTTAAGGAAGAGAGAGGGATAGTGATGTGAACTATGACTACGGGAAATACCTGAAACACGTCAGTGACGTCATTCGGGCCAAGGTTGTAACCTCAGTGTTTTACTTGGCAGCAGCTGTTTGTTTGCTAGTGGTCTTTTGTGTACATTTTTTAACGAGAATCAAAATAAAGCCTTTATTTTATTTGTACCATTTTGGAGCCGGTCTGGGTATTTTTTGATCAGCATGTTTATCGTTCATTAAGGACACCCACAGGGCACCTGGAACACTAGAGTGAAGGAGGAGGTCACGGATTCAGCGTGCAGGCTGCAAAGAGACACAGTCAGCCTTATCTTGGACGTTTGTTCACACGCTTCACAAGTAAGTTAAGAGACGACAAACATCTAAACTGTTAGTGTGTGTTTTTTTTGCAAACGTTAACACTACAATGTTGTAGATCCTTACTAAGGAATCGGCAAAGCAGACAGAGTTTATTAGGTGTTAATTAAATACTCCTAACTAATACGTTCTAATGGATTGGGTTATTTGATAGAACACATGCTGCCTGCAGCTCACAGCAGTTTCTAAGTCTTCTCATTACGTCTAGGGCAGTAATTTTTCTATGTGGATTGATATAGAGACAAGAAGGTTACGTAAAAAGCTAACACCCTAACATAAACCCCTAGTCTAAATACCCCTAATCCGCCGTCCTCTGACATTGCCAACACTCAATAAACATATTAACCCCTAAACTGCCGGCCCCCCACATCACAACTACTATAATAAAGCTATTAACCCCTAAACTGCCGGCCCCCCACATTGCAACTACTATAATAAAGCTATTAACCCCTAAACCACCACCCCCCACATCGCTTATACTAAACTAAACCTATTAACCCCTAAACCACTGGCCCCCTACATCGCAACACACTAAATTAAACTATAAACCCCTAAACCTAACACGCCCTAACTTTAAATTAAACACAATATAACTACCATAACATAAATAAAAGCTTACCTGTGAATTTAAAAAAAATATAAGCTTAAACTATACAAGTCACCCTAAAATAAAAACACCCACTAAGCTTACAATAAACTACTGATAGCCCTTAAAAGGGCCTTTTGTTTTTAAACAGCTCTTTTAAATAAAAAAATTACAAAGTCCCCTCTAACAGTAAACCCCCCCCCACCCAACCAACCCCCTAAAATAAAAAACCTAAGTCTAAAAATAACCTAAGCTACCCATTGCCCCTAAAGGGACATTTGTATTGGGCAATCAGCTCTTTAGTGCCCATTAAAAAAAAAATCCCTAATCTAAAACAAAAAAACACCCCAAAAAATTTAAATAAAAATACTAACCCCAGAAAACGTACTCACCGTTCCTGAAGTCCGGAATTCCAGGCAGAGCAAAGTCTTCATCCAGGTGGCAAAGATATTCTTCCAGGGCGGCACCATCTTCTATCTTCTTCCCGGAGTGCTGGTCATCTTCAGCGGCGGTCTTCAGTGCCGTGGATCCTCTTCATGTGATCGTAATGCATGGTACCCCTTTTATATTGGGGTACTGTTGCATTCCTATTGGCTGAAAAATTCAAATCAGTCAATAGGATGAAAGCTGCTTAAATCCTATTGGCTGATTTGAACAAGGATTGGACAAGGGACAAGGCAAGCTCTGTTGTAATTCTGTGTTTTATCCACTGTTTAACTATTTTGTAAAAATGCTCAATATCTTTATATTACTTTTTGCCACCTTTGCTCAATTACTCCTTCCCCCTCACTACATGCGCTGCTCATTAGCCCATCTCTCTTAACCTCACCTTACTTTTGTATTCATGAACTTCACACATACCTAAAGACTCTCTCTCCCCCTCGCACCTCATCCCAAAAACAGTCTCATTACTGCAAATCTGCATCTCATCTCATGTCACTTTCCCTCTTGATCATACTGGCTGCTGGTGACATCTCCCCTAATTCTGGTCCCCCACAACTTCCTAGCCTTGCACACCCATGTGTGCCTTTCAATAGACTTCAAAAACAAAACTCTGGTAACCGTAATCTCATTCCTTTTCCATCTAAAGCCACCACCCCTTCAGATGTGCACTCTGGAATTCTTGCTCTGCTTGCAACAAGCTCACTTCTATCCATGATCTCTTTATCTCCCACTCTTTCAATAGTCTGGCTCTCACAGAAACATGTCTCTCTCCTTCAGACACAGCCTCTGCCGCTGCACTGTCACATGGGGGTCTTTACTTCAGCCACACTCCTAGGTATGATAATAGACAAGGAGGTGGTCCTCTCATTGCACCTTTCAACAAATACAGCCCTTCTATTACCTCACATTTTCTTCATTCAAAACACAGATGATTTGCCTATTCTCTCCCCTCTCTATACGCATTGCAGTCATATACCATCCCCCTGGCTTATCCACTTTATTTCTAGATCACTTTGCTGCCTGGCTACCTTATTTACTTTCCTCAGACACCCCTGCCCTCATTCTTGGCTACTTCAACCTCCCTGTTGACAATCCCACTGCCTCCTCTGCAAAACAACTTCTGCAACTCATTTCCTCTTTCGGCCTGTCTCAATGGACTGACTCTCCCACTCACAAAGATGGTCACTCCCTTGATCTGATTTTTAGCTACCGATGCACTATCTTAACTCAAACTTCACAAACTCCCCTTTTCCTCTTTCTGACCATCATCTCCTCATTTGTAACATCACATCCCTCCCTACAACTCTCCCTCCTTCTATCCCTCACGCCAAACTTCACAGAAGATCAAGTCACTAGATCAGCAACAGTTTGCTAGCTCTCTTGAACCTTTCTTCTCTTCCATCCCCTCCTTTTCCTGCCCTGATGAATCTATCTGCCACTATAACTCCACCCTTACATCGGTCCTTGACAATCTGGCCCCACCTAGCATAGCTTGGAAATCATACACTCATCCTCAGCCCTGGCATATTCCTCTGACACAGTACCTACACAGATGTTCCCATACTGCTGAGCGACACTGGAGAAAATCTCGGAGTTCAGCTGACTTTCTTCACTACAAGCTCATCTTGAACTCTTACTATTCTGCCCTTATTCTATATAAGCAACATTACTTCTCCACTCTTATCTCTACTCTTTCTTCAAACCCAAAACGTCTGTTCTCCACTTTCAATACTTTTCTCCGCCCACCCCCACCTCCTACTACAACTTCTCTCTCAGCTCAAGATTTTGCCAGCAACTTCAACAAGAAAAATCGACTCCATCAGAAATTAAATCAGCTCTCAACATGCTACCAGTCTCACACCCCATCAAACCTCACAATCATCCAAAACACACATAGCCATACATTTAGCTCTTTTGCCCCTGTTACAGAGGATGAAGTTTCTGCCCTTATACTATCCTCTCACCTCACTACCTGTCCCCTCGACCCCATCCCCTCACAGCTACTCCCCTCCCTCTCTTCTACCTTTACTAATATACTCACACACATCTTCAACCTCTCCCTCAGCACTGGTATATTTCCCTCATCTCTTAAACATGCACTGGTCCCACCTATCCTCAAAAAACCTTCTCTCGATCCAACCTCCCCATCCAACTACCGCCCTATTTCCCTACTCCCTCTTGCCTCGAAGCTTCTTGAAAAGCTAGTATATGTACGTCTATCCCATTTCCTTACACTAAACTCCCTCCTTGACCCACTGCAATCTGGATTTCGCCCTCATCACTCCACAGAGACAGCAACTGTTAAGGTTACCAATGATCTACTTACAGCAAAATCCAAAGGCCACTTCTCTCTGCTTATCCTCCATCTGGCTGCAGTCTTTAATACTGTTGACCACCCTTTTTTGCTCCAAACCCTCCAATTCTTTAGTCATTTGCAACACAGCTCTCTTGTGGTTCTCTTCCTATCTGTCTAACTGTACCTTTAGTGTAGCCTTCTCTGGAGCATCTTCTGCCCCGTTACCACTTTCTGTTGGGGTACCGCAAGGCTCTGTCCTCGGTCCCCTTCTCTTCTCAATCTACACGTCATCATTAGGTTCCTTAATAAAGTCCCACGGGTTTCAATATCATTTGTATGCCGATGACACATAAATCTACCTCTCTGCACCAGACCTAACTTCTTCTTTGCAAACCCGTGTCACTAAGTATTTTTCTCATATCTCATCTTGGATATCCTCTCACTACCTTAAGCTAAATCTCTCCAAAACTGAGCTCGTTATTTGCCCACCTTCTTCAAAATTCTCAACCCCCAACTTCTCTATAACTGTTGATAACTCCATCATTACCCCTACCCCACATGCCCGATGTCTTGGGGTCACAATTGACTCAGATTTTTCTTTCACTCCTCACATTTAGTCCTTGGATAAAGCCTGCCGCTTCCACCTTAAAACATCTCTAAAATTAGACATTTCCTTGCACAAGACACAACTAAGATTTTAATCCACTCTCTCATCCTTTCCTGCCTTGACTACTGCAACTCCATCCTCTCTGGTCTCCCTAGCTGCTGCCTAGCTCCTTTACAATCCATAATGAATGCCTCTGCCAGGCTCATCTTCCTTACATGTCGCTCTTCATCTGCGACATGTAAGCTCACAACAGAGGTGTACCAAAAATAAATATCGGGGAATACAGTTTTGAGGTCAGATTCTTGCCATCCTAGACATTTGAAGAATGCAATACAAAAAGGGCAAATTATTACAATTAGAAGGAATTGCACAAAGAACAGTATATGGTGTATACAAATAGATTATCTTATAGAGGGCATGATGTAGTAGAAAAGATATCATCAGAGGTAGTAGATATGAGGAGAGAGGATCTCCTGAAAGATAGAAAATATAAATTCCAATCTAATGAGAGACACATTTTTACTTTTTCTACCCAATACAGTAGACAATATGGTAAGATTTGTGGAATGATAAAGAAATAGCTTCCCCTACTAGAGAAAGATACAAAATTATCCAATATCATAAAACAAGGAGCTAGATTTTATTATGTATTTTATTATTTATAAAATATTTTACCAGGAAGGATACATTGAGATTTCTCTTGTTTTCTAGTATGTCCTGGGTCCACAAAACATTGCATTGATACAATAGGGTACAACAAAATACAAAAACAATATTAATACATAATATATGCAAAATTTAACATAGAATAGGTAGGAGATATATAATCAACCATGGCAGGTGCATTCTGTTTCGAGATATGCAGGGAAGGATTTTAGGCTTGGGGAAGGTTTTAAAGTGTGCGGGAGGTCGTTCCATAATTGTGGTGCTCTGTAGGAAAAGGAGGATTGAGCTGCTTTCTTTTTGTATGGAGGCAAGCTAAATAATGTGCTGGTACTGGATCGGAGGTTATGGGAGGTGGATTTGTGTCAAGGAGAGCTAAAACATTGGGAAATAATTTAAAGAGAGGTTTTTCAGTGAAACGGGAAAGTAAATCTGAATCTAATTGGCTTAAAGGGACATTATACACTAGATTTTTCTTTGCATAAATGTTTTGTAGATGATCCATTTATAAAGCCTATACAGCTTTTTTTTTTTTTTTCTTTTTTTTTTTTTATAGTTTTGCTTATTTTTAAATAACATTGCACTGATTTTCAGACTCCTAACCAAGCCCCAAAGTTTTAGAAGAATACTGATGTATACTTACTCCAGCTTGCTCCTGTTGTGTAAATAGTCTTTTCATATGCAGAGGAAGGGGGAAGGGGGAGGGTTTGCTTTTTTTGCCATAGAACCACTTTCAGTGGGTGTTCCAGCTCCAGCTAACCTTTCTAACAGTGCTAAACTGGGAACTTCTAAGTTTTTAAACAGTTTCGTACGGTATTTTTAGATCAGTATCTGTGCATAAAATTCGTTATAGTAGTATCTATTATTATTATTATCAGGTATTCATAGAGCACCAACAGATTCCGCAGCACTGTAAACATAGTGGGTATACAGGATAGCCTTTGTAGGGATCAAGTGTGTAGAGGGCCCTGCCAAGAGTTTCACTGTTGTAGTCGGCTCTTATGAAGGCGATCTGCAAACAGCTGGGCTCATAGGCTTACATTCTAAGGGGTTCAAGGGGAAAGCAATGGAGTTAGGAAAGGTTAGTGTTGGTTGTATGCATCCCTGAATAGCAGAGTTTTTAGGGAGCACTTGAAGCTGTTAAAACTAGGGGAGAGTCTTGTGGAGCGAGGCAGGGAAATCCACAAGATGGGGGCCAGTCTGGAGAAGTCCTGTAAATGGGAATGTGAGGAAGTAACAAGAGAGGTGATCGAAGGGGACGGGAGGGAGAGTATATTACAACACTCAAATAATGGCACCACTAGGGCTTTTCCCCTTATTCTTTACTGTAAACTATATATAGTGTACATGATAATCACAAAATATTAAAGAAGGAAATGGTGCTTGTGCATAAAATAATAATTGGACAAAAAGTAGAGTATTGCTAGAGAATTGCGACCATCTACTTGAAAAGTATGCACACAAAGCACTCTGGGCCCAAGACTATTGGGCAGTTATTAGGATACTGTCAGTATATTTATAAAAATCTTCAGTAGTGCGCTCCAAATAATATATCAGCCTATGACAGGGTTATAACACAAAATATATTTAATAATTATCCTTTAAAATAAACCCTCAATCAATATACATCTACTGGAAACATAAAATTAAATATAAATATCTGAATTCTTTTTATTAGTTAATATCTATGAACATATTGGAATATATTTGTAATACCAGAATATGAGTCAATATTATATGCGTTTAAAAACTATTTAAATATGCTATGCCAAATTCATAAAAATTTACCTTATTCACAGTAAAATTTTACCCAGTTAATACAATGAGATTCTAAGATATTTAGCTGCTAACATTCAAGCAATACACTCAGTTAATTAACCACAATTTATTCTAATTTAAAACATCAGAAATTATATATATTATTTATGCAAAAACCCAATTCTGAGTTATAACTATATATTTGCACAGATAAACAATATAAAATTTAGGATTAGTTTAACAATACACAGGCTATGAAATGCTAGCTTTAAATACAGTTTATTTCTTTAAGTCTGTTTACATACAGTAATAATGAATGTTTACTTTAAATGTTTGCATATAAAAACAAGCTAAGAGCTATTCAAGGCAATGAAATACAGTTAAAAAATACAATTTGCTCTCTTCAATCTACCACAAATATTTTAATACTTACTAGGATGATCACCAATCGATATCAAATATCTTTCAGCAGGTTTTAATCTCACCTCAGAAATACCAATAAGTATATATTGCAATCAATGAGAAAATAGTAGATCAGCTTTGCCAAAGTAAAATGGTATTTTTCACGCCCAGCACCCAGTTACAAGTTAGCTCAGCACAATCTGTATCCTGTTCCTCTCTCTTGCCTTACTTATATCTGTCTTTCAATCACTGGTGAGGTTGGAAACGCCCAAATGGAAACCTTGTCTCGGATTGGCCCTTTGAAATTTCATTTTTAAACAGCTAAAAAAACCTTCTGGCTGTAGTTCTCGCATCATAACACCGGGGGGCAGCATGACAAACAGACACAGCAATACATGCAGCATGACAAACAAACACAGCAATACATTTACTATCCAACATTGAAAGAAAATATTTCTTTAAAATGTGTAATAAATGCCATAATTTCCTTACATTAATAAGTTATATGTTTATATGCATTGGGCTAGGTCACAATATTTATTCTGATTATTTTAATATGAAATATAATGTGCTTTTAGCATTATAGTATATTTAAGCAAATCAATACTGCTAATTATTTTGAAATTAATGGCATTTATACATCTGTTATACATGCATTTACACAAATACAGCATGTTTCACATTTCTGTGTATATCTTCCTGGATATATGAATTGATGCCCATGTCCAACTGTTGTCTGTAACCAAAGAGATAATTGTTAGAATGCTCATGTTAAATCTCAAGATTCTATTCTATGCTTCCAAAAATATATATAGGTATATACACATTCATTTATATGCAGTGTTCAAAACCATACAAAAATCCAGCAGATCACACACTGTCATATATTCATTCATCCAGATATCTCATTAACTCAGTTGCTCTTATAATTTTCATTAGATTTCTGGAAAACAGAGAGAATAAAAAAAAAAAGTTTTATTTTTGATTCCATGGTTCAGTGCTTGCATACCCCCCCCCCCAGACGTAGTGTCTGCATTACATGTATCTAAGTGTCAGAGCCACACAGCAGGGTTTATTTGCATTTGAAACGTACAGGGTTACTTTCTCACAAAATGTCTCGCCTAGGTCAGACTCTTAGGCAACATTTGTGAGGGGTAAGAGATTTTATCTCACATTTCCAGGCAGTCACACATATGGTCTCCTGAAATGGTTGTTAAATTTTAATTAAACCAAATGCTCTATTGTCCTCACTTGTGTGTTTAGAATAACTTTACATGCTGAGTGGGGGAGAACTAAACATGATTGAAGTCAGTTTTTCTGAATGAAATGAATCATTTTCTACTGACCAGTCAGATATCTGATTAAATGTATATATTTATTAACCTTAAAATATATGATTAAAATATATATATTTATTAACCTTATATATACCTTGACATAAATCCCCTTTCCAATTTTAAATAGATGTAGGACGCATGTATTCAAATTGGCTCAAAGTCAATGGTATTTGGTGAGGATGTTGATTGTATGCATTATAGACAGTCTCTCATGCAGAGAGTCCGTCATTTTTGAGTCTTCATGTTTATCAGTTAGGCATCTTTAAACTACAGTATGTCTTTATTTCATTTGGGGATATGACACTTCATTCTCCCTCTATGACTTGTAGTTGGGACCTAGGATGACATGCTCGCAGCTGATTGATATGGACCCATTTATCTATGAAACTTTCATTTTTGGGGATCCTTATTTTATAGGCCACCGGAGATATTTTGTCAGTAAAGACAAAAGGACCTTTCCATGATGGAAGAAATTTCTTCTCCCTAACCTGATCTATTCCAAAGTTATAAAGATAAACTTTATCATTTATTTCATATTCCTTTTTGGACATCTTGAGATCATAATAGGTTTTAGTGGCAGTTGCGGCTCTTTCTAAATTCCTTTGAGCAAATGCAAAGGCATATTGCTGGTGCTTTCTTAGGTTCTCCACATATTGATGTGTATTGGCAGCGTTTATCAAGTTTTGGTCTGATGTACGGTACAGCAGATGCTGAGGTATAACCATTCTTCTACCAGTCATCAGTTCAAAAGGTGACATCTTGGTAGCACTACTTGGAGTTGCTCTTAATGCCATTAGGACTAGAGGTAGTTTTACATCCCAGTCTTTACCCGTTTCACTCACAAACTTTTTGAAGATTTTAACAATGGACTGGTTGTAACGCTCTACACCACCACTTGAGGCAGCTCTATAAGCAATATGGAGCTTTCTTTTTACCCCTAGTATTTTCCACATTTTTGTCATCACTTCACTAGTGAAGTGGGTTCCCCGATCTGACTCGATTCTTTGGGGTAAACCAAATCTGGAGAATACGTGGTTGATGAGCAATGCTGCGCATGTTTCAGCACTATTGTTAGGTGCACTGATGCATTCTACCCATTTAGTGAACAGGCATGTCACGGTTAACATGTATTTGTTACCTCTTGATGATCTAGTTACTGGACCAATAAAATCAATTTGTATATCTGACCATGGCATTACCATCCCCCTTTTCTGTAATGGCGCTCTATGTGTTGGCGCAGTGGGTTGGAACTGTGGGCAGATTAAACACCCTTGACAGTAGATTTGAACATCTTTCAACATGTGTGGCCAAAAAGCGTAATCACGCAATATTTCATACGTGAGTTTGGCACCACAATGACCAGATGTGGGAGCATCATGGGCATGTTGAAGCATTAGACCTCTGAACTTGGTGGGTACTATCCATTGCTGAATGCCAGTTTTGGAGGTTCTAATTAACAAACCATCCTGTACTTGAATTGTGTTCTGGATTTCATTAAGATTCTAAGATCTTCTTTGCCAATACAGTCATCTTTTGATATGGGGTTGCTTTCAGGATCTTCTATGTGTCTATAGAAGATGCCTACAATGGGGTCTTCTTTTTGACTAGTGATCAGGTCCTCACTAGGAGAATCCTTACTCCATTGTACCAAGTTAGGCTCACTCTGTTGTTTTGCCTGGTTTCTGGTAATGGCTTCTACCTGAATTGCACCCATTAAGTGGTCAATATTAAGGAGTTCTCCAGTTATGGCTCCTTGTTTGGCTAATGAATCCGCAAGATCATTGCCTTCCTTATCAGGACCTAGAACCCTGGAATGACCCTTGGTCTTTTTCCAGTGTATGGTTAAATAATTGGATACCACCAGATTATCAATCTCGCAGAACAAATTGCCATGTTTGACTGGTTTATTATTGCTTTTCTGCATGCCATTTCTTTTCCAAGTTGGCAGGTATTCAACAAAACTGTCACGCACATAATTTGAGTCAGTTATGATCACAAATTCATGAATACCATGTTCAATAGCCATTTCAATGGTTTTGAGAACAGCAGTGAGTTCTGCAACTTGACTGGATCTTGGTACAATGTTAAAACCTATAGATATATTTGGGAATCCATTTGCCCAAGTTATACCAATGCCAGTGACTAGTCTGCGCTCATTATCAATAGTGGCATGGTAAGAACAACCATCAACATATACCCAAGGTAATATTTGACAATTGTCCTCATTGTACATTTTATATGGGGAAAGCAATTGTTCCTCCAGGAAATCATCTTCTGATAATTCTTCCCCAGGATCTCTAGCAGCACAGTCGTGGAGCTCAGCAAGCCCCTGTGTGACTGGATTCTTTTTATTCTGCTTGTAGCGAATTTCTAAAGGCCAGCCTTGCAAGGAAAGAGTCCATGCTGTTATGCGGCTATTAGACAAATTCCCATCTCTTATTCTCTCACTTTGCAAATATAGCAAAGGCTGGTGGGCCGTTTCTACAATATTTTTCTCGCCCTGTATATAGCTGCGGAAATTTTGTAGAGCCCATACAGTAGATAAGAGGGCTTTTTCGCAATCGCTAAATTTTATTTCTACTGGGGATAGAGTTTTGCTCGCATAAGCAATGGCTTTGCTTAAATTATCATGCTTTTGGTATAGAACAGCACTCATGCTTACATTTGTGTGACCTGTCTCTAAGAAGAAATGTTTACCTCCTTCAGGGTATGCTAAGCAAGGTGTTTGTGTGAGTTTTCTCTTCAGCTCTCTGATGGCTGTCTCTTGAGACTCACTCCAGTGCCATTTCACATCCTTCTTTAGAAGAAGTAGTAGTGGTTTAGCTAACTCTGCATAATTATCAATGAATTTGCGAGAATAATTGGTCATACCCAGGAATGACCTCAATTCCTTTAAGTTAGTTGGGTTTTTAGAATTTACTATAGCTTCCACCTTTTTCTTCTGATGATTTAGTCCTTCAGAAGTAACTTCATGTCCCAAGAAGTTTACACGAGTGCGGCACCATTGAGCTTTCTGTAGGGATAATTTGACACCTGCCCTTTTAAGTTGGCTGAGGACGTGTTTAAGCTCTGCGATGTGTTTTTCAAAGTCTGTGCTTTTGATTAAAACATCATAAACATAAGATAAGGTCCTTCTTTCCAGTGCATCAGGCATAGCCTTATGCATGAATACAGAAAATTAATGTCCAGAATTTATTTATCCAAAAGGAAGTCTTTGAAATGCATACTGGACCTTTTGGAATGAGAATGCCAGCTTATACTGGTCCTCCTCATGTACCTTTATGGTCCAATATCCCTGCGCACAATCAATGGCAGTGAATATTTTGGATCCATGCATCTGTGTAAGGCACTGGTCAATGTATGGTACAGGCCAGCCAGACATGTACACTCGTTTGTTTAGCTGTCTTAAATCAGCACACAAACGCCATTGTCCATTGGGCTTGAGAACACCTAGAATAGGATTATTATATGAGCTGTGCACCTGTCTGATAATACCTCTTTCTTCCAAATTCCTTATGATTTCTGCAAGAGAATCATATGAGGCTAAAGGAAGTCTGTATTGTTTAACAAAGACAGGTGGTGCATCGGGATCTGTTTGTATTCTTGCAATGTGCAAGTCTGTAGTACTACAGTCATAAGAATCCCTAGCAAAAATATCCTTGTACTCCATCAGAAGTTCTCGCAGCAGTTGGCGTTCATCATCGCTGGAACAGCCATTAGCTAAGGATTTTTGCTCTTCGACTATTTGCTGAAATCCTGGAAAGATTTCAGGCTGTCCTATTTCATAGGCTTCTTCCAATCTAGAGGTGAGATCTCCTTGATTATAATTTACATTGCCCCCATGACTCTGGGTATTGGGGTATTCTTGATCTTTTATCGGCTGATCAAATACTAGAGAGGCTTCTTCAATTTTACAGATGCCTTCCTCTGAGCTGAAGGGATAAATAGACTGAATAGTAAATAGACCCTCTGGCATAGAGGCAAAGGATTGTTCTATTAATTGTTCTTCAGTTAAGTATCCTTCAGATATTAGCCCAATTAAATTATTCTGGAATCCAAAAGTGTAATAACTTGATTCCAGCGCATATCCTATGGCAATCCCCTTGGATAAGTTTAAATCCTGTGGGGTCATGTTATGCACAATAACATGTATTGGAATAGTTCCAATATTTACCATAGGAGTATAGGTCATTGTGACACCCAGATTTTGTATTCTATGGGAGAGGCAAATTAGTGTTTCAGAAGTTTTTCTGTTTCTGGCCTCTTTTTACCTGTAAGTGTAAAAGAAATTTATCAGCCTCGGCAGGAATTATAACATCGCTAGACACCTGCATATTCACAGCATATGGCAATTGCTGGTTTGATTTCAGGGCTGCATTTTCATCCTGAAATACTTCAGGGTCCCCCTTTAACCTGCTCCAGAGGCAAGAGTTAATCAAATCTATTTGTATGGCATATCTATGAAAGATATCATTGCCAATGTATATTTGATTATGGGGAGTATTTAAAACTAAAAACAGGTGCTTCACTGACTTATTACCTATAGATAAAGATAATAAGCACTTAGCTGTGATGTTATAGCTTTCAAACCTGTTATCCAGGCCGTGGACACAATGGTCTTGGGGAGAAAGATATTTAATCACTTTAGGTTCAGCTATCTGTGCTAATAAGCCTTTGCTTATATAGCTAGCTTCCTGTTTTAAAGGGACAGTCTACACCAGAAGTTTTATTGTTTTAAAAGATAGATAATCCCTTTATTACCCATTTCCCAGTTTTGCATAACTAACACATTTATAATAATATACTTTTAACCTCAGTGATTATCTTGTATCTAAGCCTCTGCAAACTGCCCCTTTTTTCAGTTCTTTTGACAGACTTGCAGTCTAGCCAATCAGTGCCTGCTCCCAGATAACTTCTCGTGCACAAGCACAGTGTTATCTATATGAAATACGTGAACTAACACCCTCTAGTGGTGAAAAACTGTTAAAATGAAATCTGAAAGAGGTGGGCTTCAAGGTCTAAGAAATTAGCATATGAACCTCCTAGGTTATGCTTTCAACTAAGAATACCAAGAGTACAAAGCAAAATTGGTTATAAAAGTAAATTGGAAAATTGTTTAAAATGACATGCTCTATCTGAATCATGAAAGTGTATTTTGGCCTAGACTGTCCCTTTAAGTTCAATTTAGCATATTTTGTTGTACCAAGGTCATGCACTTGCATAGGGATAAATAGATCCTCTTTAACTCTCTCAATTCCTGTGAGGTATTGAGCGTGCCCCCCTCCCCTTAGGGATTTTATGATCCCCCTTGTGGAGAGATATGATTAATACATCGCCGTCTAAGGAAATATTCGTTATCTTTCCAGGCAAAATTTTAAAAGTACCAGAGCCACTTAAAGGAGTCTGATCATCTATTTGTAGGATAGTGATTTCAGGTACAGAATTATTCCTGAAATGAATCTCCACAGCATCTGGTTTATCTTCCACCACGTGACAGTTATGTCGGGAGCGAGATATACCAGATTTCTCATAATTTATAGGCCTTTTAACTTGTGACCAAATTACATTATTTATGCAATCAATTATGGTGTTTAATCACTTCAGGAGATCACTACCAATAATTAAACGATCAGTTGGCAGATCCACTATAATGGGTGTCTTATGACCCTGTTCCCCAGTTTAAATTTTAACCAGGCCGTACCATGGACCTTTAGAGAGTCACCCCCAACACCTATTACAGAACCGTCAAATTCTTTTATTTTAGGTTTTTGGGGTGTTAGCTCGTTTAGCTGTGTGTAGTACCTGTGGGATAAAATAGTTGCCTGACACCCAGTATCAATTAATCCCATGATAGGGTTGGAGACTGAATCTTGCAGCTCAGCTAATACATAATATCTCCCTGCAGTTTCTACCATTTCACACATAAAATTGGCATTATCATACATCTGTGGGCTTCGCCACGTGTTACCTGAATCCGCCATGTTTTCCGATGCAGAAGAAACTTCATACCTACCGGTCCCCTCTATAATAGGGTCGGCTGGATTCTTGTGTACTGCATCTGTGGAAATAAGGTTAAGAGAACACTGCAAAGGAAAAGATTGATTAATGCTTTCAGGCCGAGGTTGCTCGTCATCACAGCTAAATCGTCCGTTTCCGGTCTGTGGGTAGATAACATGATTAGTATAATTTTTGACATTTATCATTACATTTTGTATATCTCTCCCCTCCCTTTCAGGTGATACTGCAGTATTTATGACTGTGCCTGTGGTCCACTGCTGAACACTGGCTGTACCCCTAAAAAAGTATTGTTCGGTTGCTGAGCCGTAAAAGGTTGACTCATATTAGCGAATTGTTCGCTCAACCGATTTAACTGGGTATAAAGCTGATGTACTTGATCATACAAGTTACCTCTACCCCTGGGCCTATCTCTTGATGCCCCATAATAATGATTTCTGGACCATTGGTTCCCCTCAGAATCAGGGCCGCTGTTTCTATTCTGGCATGGTTGCCCCTGGGGTTCAGCTTGTTCAGCATTAGTATTTTGAGGAGCATTATTTACTTGGGGTGTCTGGTTACCCTGAGAATATCTTCGCCATCTATTGTATCTACCCTTGCGTGGGTACCAATTATTTAGGGGGTTTTCTCTTTGGGAGTAATTATTTATCTGAGTATGTCCCCCACTTTGGTTATAGTCTCTCTGCACCTCAGCCCGTTTTGGGGGAGGGGTAGAGTTAAACCTCTGTGGGAATGGCCTGTTTCCTTTGGCCACCTCCGCATAGGTTTTCTTTTTAGACTCCAAATTTAGGGGGCTAGGTGACACCCTAGTTTCTGCCACAATTTTGGGTTTTGATTCCCTTTTAACCCCCTGTTCACCGGACTGCTGAATAGAGTATAACTTTGTACTCCCTTTGATCAGCCATTCCAATGAGCAGTTCTCATCAAAATCTCTAGCTAAATTCATTTTGATGGGTGTGGGCAGTGCTTCAATGAATACATTTACAAATTCTGAGCATTCAAATATGGGATTATCTTCAGCCATACTATACGCATTTTTCAGTACGGAAAGGAAGTCTATGGGGCTCTGATTTGCACTACATTTTAAACCATATACAGCTATTTTCGCTGCAGTTTTAGTGCGATGTTGCCCGAATTCCTTTCTGCACTGTCGTTCTGTTTCACTCCAGGAATGAATATTCATATCCTTTAGTGAAGCAAAGAATTTGTGATGTTTACCTTCAAATACCCAGGGCAGAAATTTAATTTTTAATTGCTCACTTGTAACATTCATTATAGCTAATGCGTTTTCAAAGTGATCAATTACAGAGTTTGTTCCCTTGCTGGAGAATATAGGTACTGCACCCTTTAGGAAAGTAATTATTTTATGGGAGTCATATACCTTATGAGACTTATTTTGGGATTTTCTAGGAGCCTTATTTTTGGGGTTGGAGTGTTCCCTATGTATATTATTGTTACGTGGGCTATTTGGGTATCTAGCTCCACCATCTGACTCTCTATTAAAGTTTCCCTCCCCCTCATCAACTGAGTTATAGCAGCTCCCTAAATTTACATCATGAGGTGACTGCCTATTTGGGAAATCTATTTCTGACCCAATAGGGGTCCTTTGTCTATATTCTTCCATATATTTCTGCATTTCGTCCCTGACACATTCTCTAATGGAGTTAGAATTATCTGCATTATTCTCTCTGTTAATATAGGGTTTTTCATTATGGCGATATGACCGTTTTAAATCACTTAATTATTTCTGGCTTTGCGCAAGCTGTTTATTTAACTCTTGTATCTTTGCTAGTAAATCGAAGTTATGCTTATCTAAGGTGGTTAGGTCTTTGACAAACTCATCAATTTTATTTTTGGCTATTTTTAAATTCTCTTCGCATCTGCGTGAGGAGCGAATACTACTTTCTAGCTCCTGTATTTGCAATTCTTTCTCTATGAGATATAGCAACATTTCGTCAATAATGCATATCACAAGGGGCCAAGATTTTAGTATTAGTTCGTCTCGCTTTTTGAGAACCTTGCATTGATTAATCATTAACATTTCTTGGAATAATTCACTTTTTTCATTCCACCTATTATCATCAATGGCAATATTTTTAGCCTTAATTTCAAGCATATTCATGTACTCATTGAATTCACCCGCAATATTAAACCTCTCTTTAATGTGGCCTATAATGTCCTTCTTAAGGACCTGACCTCGAGTAAAGGGTATTGTTATGGCACAATCTTCAACGTTATGTACAGAATTAAATGATTCACTCCTGGCTACAGACATTATTATATTGGCTTAGTATTTAGTTAAATTAAAACGCTAATACAATTTTTACCAATAAAAAGAGAGAAAAAAATATATATTTTAATTTTTTTTTTATTAATTTTGAAATATGAAAAATTTATATTTTTATGAATTTTGAAATATGAAAAATTAATATTTTTGATTAATTTTGAAATATGAAAAATTTATATTTTTATTAATTTATCAAAAATTAATCTTTAATAATATTTCAAGATATTAATATTAATCTTGAAATACGAAAATCAATATTTCAATTTTCAAAAAAAAAATATTTTCAAAATATTAATTTCGAAATATGACATTTTTTCTCTTTTTTATAATAATTTCTATTTACTACAAATATATTATATCAATATGATAAATATTAATAATATCTCATGCAAAGTGCCTCCATATATTATGTCAGTCTATTTATAAGATCTCAGCAGTGCTCTCCAAATAATATGTAAGTATATCAATAAGATTATAGCCTTATTCACAATAGAATTTCATTCAATTAACACAATGAGACTAAAATATAAACCACTAAACATTCAGACTGGTACAATTTTACCAGTGCTTAGTTAAACAATAGGACAATATATATATACTCAGCTATTTAGCTACAATTGATTCTAATACAATTCTAATTAGCATATTAAAAATACATATATTCTTAATGTAAACAGTTACTTTAAATGTCTATTTATTTAAACTGGAACAATTTCTTAGTTACTTATAATTAAAACCAATTCTAAGATATATATATATATAGATATATTCTATATTTTGCACAGATGAATTACTTAGCATACAAGAGACAAACTTAACATTATACAGGACTATGAACACAGTTAAAATACTGAGTGCTCCTTTAAATCTCTTAACTATAAATTGACTATGTTCTTACCAATAACCTTTATTTCAAGTATTAAAAATTAGGACAATTATACTTCACCAATTTGAACCAATTTGTAGTTGTCTTTAGATCATCTCATTTGAAGGAAAGTTATCTCATAGATCAAGGTAAGTTTTCAATTTCTTGCTTAAGTGAAATGTGTTCCCAAGTATGGCCGCCAGATATATCACCAGTCTAAGCAAGTTCCACAAAAACTGTCCCTTGTTTGCATTTAGCCATTCCTTATATCTAATCATTGATGATCTTTTTCGTTCCCGCCCACGGTGCTTGTCCCTTCTAATTGGTTCACCTTGGGAATGCATGTTGTCAGGGAGATGCATACTTGCAACAACCAATCGTCTTTTGGTTGTAATACCGGACTTTGTCCATCGGGGGCAACATGACAAACAAAACAGATACATTTAACCATTTCTAACATGTATCCCATACAATAATTATTTTAAATATACTCTAATTTGTTGCATTAATAAATTACAATATCAATTATAGATGGGGTAGTATCATATCATTTTTCTGATTATTTTAATAAAACTATTCAAAATTAATAGCATTTAAAATCCTGATATATATATATATATATATATATATATATATATATATATATATATATATATATTAACAAAAGAGAACTTGCACTCACTGGACTTTTGACAAAATATTTTTTACTTAGCAAAGATAATTAGTGACGTTTCGAGGACAGTGTGTCCCCTTCCTCAGACAGTGATTGCATCAAACCATAGTGAATTTATACATTTCAACAAACAAACCCTCCCCCCAATTAGCACAAAAAAACGCCAAATTGGTTGTCATGGTGACCTCTGAGTCACAAAATAAACACCATAGTGTTAATCTCATATTAGATATATATATTCATGCAAATACAGCATGTTTCACATTCAGTGTACTTCTTCCTGAATATACAAATTGATGCCCATGATCAATTGTTGTCTGCAACACAAAGAAATCATTTTTAGAAAAGTTTAAGCATTCATATGTCTATTTGCAATATTATCAATGTAGTTATTATTCAATACACCAATGATTTATTTAATATAATATGTCCCAGCTCAATATATATATACATTTATATAGGTTATTTGAATTATTCCAAACATACATGAAAAACTGGAATCATTCCTTTTGCAAAATGTATTTATTTTTATTTGTGCCATACAGGGACTGTAAATGCTAATTTGTCTGTTCTCTGCACATGGAAAACTTCACAGGAGATGATTTACACATGGTCGTTAAGTTACAGTCCCTTTAATCTTCAAAGATCTTCCCAGGCGGAGCGGCTACACCTTGGGCAGGAAACCCATATATGGGCATGTATTTTTGAGGCTCCATATGCTAATATTACTTTGAAGTGGTTCGCTGATTTTATCTATACAACAATTTAAGCTTTTATTCTTTTCTTTGCAGTGACTTAAATGTTATCTTTTAATTAGGATAAATGTGTCTTCACCCAGCCAAAACCATTTTGCATAGGGTTTTTTTTTGTTTTGTTTTTTTACAGTGAATAGAACTGTTGTTATTCTTATATATAATTAATCCTGTGTAATCACAGAAGTGGGGGAGGATGGAATTTGGTCAGTCAAAACATCCAATGCTTTATGAATGAATGAATCACCTGGCACTGACTAGCCAAATATATAATAACATACATATTAATCTTTACATATACCTTGACAGTAATTACTGTAAATATTTAATATTTGCTAATGCGAATATGCTATGTTGTTTGCGCGATGGGTGTTTTTTTTCCAAAAATGTTTTCTCTCCATTGACTCCTATGGGGAATGCGAAAATGCAATGGTGTTTGTGCAACCTCTGGTGTTAGTTTTTTCCCACTTTTTTTTCTCCATTGATTTATATGGGAGAATACTTGCACGCAAAAACTTAAGTTAGTTTTTTGCGCTATTTAGAGCATGCAATTTTAAGCAACTTTCTCATTTACTCCTATTATCAATTTTTCTTCATTCTCTTGCTATCTTTCGGCTAGATTACGAGTTTTGCGGTATGAGTGAAAAAGCAGCGTTAAGGCTCTTTTTTCAATACCGCTGGTATTACGAGTCTTGCAGGTATATCTGTACCACACACTTTTTTGGGCCGTCACGCAACGTAACTACCGCAGCTTTCAAAAAGTCCTTTTTCAATGGGACTTCCTTTGCACTGCTATTACTAGTTTGCCTGGGAGTCCAAAAAGTGAGCAGTACACCCTATACTGTCAAGATTCGTACCGCCACCTGAAAGTCAGTAGTTATGGCTTTTATGTTACAAAGCCGTAACATAAAACTCATAACTAAAGTGCTAAAAAGTACACTAACACCCATAAACTACCTATTAACCCCTTAAACCGAGGTCCTCCCGCATCGCAAACATTAAAATAAAATTATTTAACCCCTAATCTGTCGCTCCCGACATCGCCGCCACTATAGTAAACATATTAACTAAAACCCTTAACCACCGCACTCCGGCATCGTAAACACTAGTTAAATATTATTAACCCCTAATCTGCTGTCCCTAACATCGCCACAACCTACATTACTGTTATTAACCCCTAATCTGCTGTCCCTAACATCGCCGCCACTATACTAAAGTTATTAATCCCTAAACCTAACCCTAAATCTAACTCTAACACCACTAACTTTAATATAATTAAAATAAATCTAAATAAAAATTACTATCATTAACTAAATAATTCCTATTTAAAACTAAATACTTACCTGTAAAATAAACCCTAAGCTAGCTACAATATAACTAATAGTTACATTGTAGCTAGCTTAGGTTTTATTTTTATTTCACAGGAAAGTTTGTATTTATTTTAACTAGGTAGAATAGTTAGTAAATAGTTATTAACTATTTACTAACTACCTAGTTAAAATAAATACAAACTTACCTGTAAAATAAAACCTAACCTATCTTACACTAACGCCTAACCTTATACTACAATTAAATAAATTACATTAATTAAATACAATTAACTAAATTACAAAAATAAACAAACACTGAATTACACAAAATAAAAAAGAAATTAAGCTCCCCATTGCCCTGAAAAGGGCATTTAGCTATTTTTCCGCCCAAAGTCCTTAAGCTAAAAATAAACCCACCCAACAAACCCTTAAAAAAACCTAACACTATCATCAGCCAATAGGAATTTTTCACCTTTAATTCCGATTGGCTGATAGAATTCTATCAGCCAATCGGAATTCAAGGGACGCCATCTTGGATGATGTTCCTTAAAGGAACCTTTATCCTTCGTTAGCCGTCAATTGAAGAGGATGCTCCGCGCCGGATGTCTTGAAGATGGAGTCGCTCCGCGTCGGATGGATGAAGATAGAAAATGCCGTCTGGATGAAGACTTCTGCCGGCTTGGATGAAGACTTCGGCCCCCTTGGATGAAGACTTCTGCCGGCTTCGCTGAGGACTTCTGCCGCTTCGTTGAGGATGGATGTCCGGTCTTCAAAAACTGTAAGTGGATCTTCGGGGGTTAGTGTTAGGTTTTTTTTAAGGGTTTATTGGGTGGGTTTTATTTTTAGATTAGGGTTTGGGCAGAAAAAGAGCTAAATGCCCTTTTAAGATAGGTTTTTATCTGGGGGGTTTGGTTGTGTAGGTGGTGGGTTTTACTGTTGGGGGGGTGTTTGTATTTTTTGTTTTTTTTTGTTTTAACAAACTTTATTTATGAAAGAAAAACAATATACATGTTACATACCATTATCTCTTAAACAGCCACAAGTACATAAACATCACATGTGCCTATTTCAAATAACAAGGGCTATCCAAGTTAACGTTGTTGTAGGTCCATTAATAACATATCTCTTCTTATTCCAAATTGTTGTAGTCCAAGATCTTACAGAAAATGATATCAATTATCTAGTGAAAAAAATTGTATGTTAAACTTCTCTTATAGTGTTTTAGCATGTTTTAAAACCCTTCAGGACAATGGATAACACATAGGATACATCTCTGTTCAATACATTGAGTATGTTCGGGGAGTACTATCCGCTTTAAGTAACACAGAGACTGGGGGGTGATGGTAAAAGGGAAGGGGGGGGGATCATTCAAGGAGAATCTATATTACAGCCAGTGTGCTACGCTATCCAGTACCAAATAGGAATTGACTGCTGTATATATTTTTTTAAAAAGGCGAATAAAGGCTATGTTTTATATTATACAAAAGGAGCGTGTTACTCTGTTTGATTTTATCGAATCTATATTCCTCCCATATAAAACGAATATCATAAAAGTCGTCTTGTTTTCCTGTTTTGGTATAATGATATTGTTCTAAGTTTAAGGCTGTGGTAACTCTATCTCTCCAGAACTGCACTGTTGGTAATGTAAGTTTCTTCCAGTTGTATGGGATATATCTTTTAGCCGTATTGAGCATAATTGTCAAGAGTTTAAGTCTTTATATGCAACGTATAGTGGGGCGAACATTAAACAGGAATGTCCATGGTGTGTGGGGGATTGGGGAACCTAATACCGCCCTTATTTCCCTGCCAATGTCCAACCAATATTGTTGCGCAAGTTGGCATGTCCACCATATGTGTGCGAATGTGCCTCTATTCTCACACCCTCTCCAGCATTTTGCGTCATAGTCAGGTATCATTTTTTCCAGTTTGTCCGGGGTATAGTGCCATCTGCATAGCAGCTTGGTATTCATTTCAGCAACTTGTAGGGATGAGGTTGAGGAGCTCATTTGTCTATAGATCATGTCCCAAGTCTTAGATGGTAAGTGGTCATTCAATTCAGATTCCCATCTTGCAACATATGTTGGTGGTTGTATAGCCTGGTGAACAAGGAGTAGTTTATAAGACATAGATAAATTGCCACTATGGGGCATTTGTGCATAGCACAGGGATTCGAAAGCTGTCATAGGTCTAGAGATATTAAGTTTATTTGGGTGCTTCTGGAGGCTATGTGAAATCTGGTGGTATGTCAGCCAATTGTTGTGGTCAAGGCCTAGGATGTCTAAAATTTCTTGTTTAGTTTTAAGTTTGCTGTTTTGTAAGGCTATCTACCAGGGCTTAAGTTGGTATATTGTTAGCGTGTACGGGACATGTGTATGAGGATGACTAAGTGACCTAATGTCGTGGGACAATGGTGTCAAAGGGGATTGTGGAGTTGAAATTGTTTTATGTGACCTTAAAATTTTATACCATACTTTGAATGTTTCTTGAACTGTAAGAGGTCTATCAGGCTAGACGGGGTTAACAAGGTCTTGATTGCCTGGTGACCAACATTGTCCCCCTAATTGAACACCTCCACAGAGTTAAGCTTCTAAGGTCACCCACTCCTTGTGGGCAACGTGCTTACACCAATCCACGATTCGGGACATCGTTGCGTACCTATAGAGCTGAACATTTGGTGCTCCTATACCTCCCTGTAGCTTATTGCGGTATAAGGTGTGGGTAGCAATTCTTGGTCTTTTATTACTCCATATAAAGGAGTTTATTATTTTTTGTAGTTGGTGTAGTGATTTGTCAGGGTTGGGGATAGGGAGTGTTTGAAGGAGATAGAGGATTTTCTGGAGGATAATCATTTTTATGGAGTTGATCCTGCCCAGCCAGGACAAGGGTTTATGTTTCCAAGAAGCTAGGGTAGATATTATATGTGTTTTAAGAGGTTCAAAATTTAGAGGAATTATTTTATGTAGGCATAGGGACATGTAAACACCCAAGTACTTGAGTGCTACTGGTTGTTGTTTGAATTGATGCGTTGTGAGGAGGTGCAATTCATGCTGCGTTTTTCCTATATTGATAAATTCAGATTTTGAGTAGTTAATACGGAAAAATGACATCTCGCCAAATTCCCGTAGCGTGGACATGAGTGCAGGTACTGAAATTTCTAGGTTTGTTAGGGTTAAGATAACATCATCCGCGTATAAAGAGGTTTTGAATTCCGTTTGATCTACAACTATACCCCTAATTTCTGGATTGTATCTGATGTATGTTGCCAGGACTTCCATTGCTAAAATAAATAGGGTAGGAGACAAGGGGCAGCCCTGCCGAGTTCCATTATTAATTTGAAAAGGTTCAGATAAGGAGTCATTTAACTTCATTTTGGCCATGGGGTTATTATATAAAGCAAATATTTTATTAAGGAACTCAATGTTGAAGCCGAATCTTAATAAGGTATGTTTGAGGAAAGTCCAGTTCAGTCGGTCGAATTATTTTTCAGCATCCATGGAAAGAACTACGGAAGTAATGTGGTGGGTACTTGCAAATTCTATTAGGCTAATTATTTTAGTAGTATTATCCCTGACCTCTCTATGTGGGGTGAATCCTACTTGGTTAAGATGGATCAGATCTGGGAGCACTCTGTTTAGACGGGTAGCAATAGTTTTGGCATATAACTTAACATCCACATTTAGTAGTGAAATGGGGTGGAAATTTGAGGGGACTGTAGCTGGTCTACCAGGTTTGTGCAAAACCACAACATGTGCTTCTAACATAGGGGGTGGGAATTTAGCCCCTTGACTTATCTCATTAAAAATTGTAGCCAAATGTGGAGCCAAACTATCTTGAAAAACGTTGTAATATTTTGTAGAGAACCGTCTGGGCCCTGGCTTTTTCCGTTTTTAAGTGTTTGAATAGTCTTCTTATTTTCTGAGATAGAAAAGGGCGAATTAAGTTGCTCTAGTTGGGTATTCGTCAATGTGGGTAGTGGGCAGTTTTTGATATATTCGTCTAATTTGCTATGAAGGTGAGAGGGATCTATAGTTGAGGGTATATTATATATATATCCGAGTAATAGGAGTGAAACGCCCGAAGGATTTCGGGGGTAGTGGTTAGTGGTGGTTTGTTAGGGCTTTCAATTCATAGATGTGTGATTTAAGTTTCTTCTTCTTTAGGGCTCTTGCCAGATATTTACCAGCTCTGTTATTTTCATAATGAAATAAGCTATTGGTTTTATGTGAGAGGTTATGATATTCTATTTGCAAGAAATCATCCAATGCCTGTCTGATTTTCGTTATTGGAGCAAGATATTAGCGTCCAGTGGGGATTGTTTGTGTCTATATTCTAAATCTGAAAGTTTGGTAGTAAGGTCGTCATATGCAGCTCTTTGAGAGCGTCTCGTTTGGGCTCTGAGTTTAATAAATTCTCCTCTAAGTAAGCATTTGTGTGCCTCCCATACTGCGAACTGATTATAAGTCGAGGGAATATTTATTTGAAAGTACTCTTGTAGAACTTTATTTAATTTGTCAACTGGTTCTACTTTGCCCAGTAGTGTGTCGGCTAATTTCCATAAGTATGGTATATTTGAATGCTCTGGCCAGGTAACATGTAGCGAAACTGCTGAGTGATCTGACCAGGCTGTAGGGGATATTTGAAATTTTTTCACCTGAGCAAGGCCTACTTGGTTAGTGAGGAAGTAGTCAATCCGACTGTGTGACTTATTGGGATGTGAATAAAACGTGTAATCCCTGGTGGTGGGATGTTGAAATCTCCAGATGTTATATAGCTTGTGAAGCCTGTTGTTTCCAAAAATATGTGTGGAATTTCGTATTGTAATTGAAACGGGGGTTATTGTTATCTAGATGTGGTTGAAAGTGTAGATTGACGTCCCCACCAATATATATTGGGCCTTTTGAGATGTCTAGTATTCGGTTGAATAATTTTATAAAAAAGGGTTTTGGGTTACTGTTAGGGGCGTATATGTTGATAAGTGTAACCGGTCTTCCATAAAGGAGTCCCACTAGTCCCAGAAAACGGCCTTCATTATCTGTTTCTTTTTTAAGCAGTGTGAAAGGTATATTTCGTTTCATCAAAATACTAACTCCGCATTTTTTAGAGGGGCCCGCACTATGAAAATGCTGTGTGTATGTTTGTCCTAGGTATTTCAGTGTGTTTCCCTTTTTAAAATGGGTTTCCTGGAGGTAAAGTATATCGACATGTCTCTTTGAGATATCTGAGAGAGCTTTGGATCGTTTGCATGGGGAGTTAAGTCCCTTGGCGTTTTGAGATAAAAGAACTAGAGAATGTGTCATGTTAGATGTGTGACAAGACATTATCTTGGTAAAGCTGCCAGCTAGAGATAAATGTGTCTAACCTTGTCAAATATATAGTGGCTGTATTGATGGTGACAGAAACTTCTCATATGATGGTATGGACTGAACATGCATTTTTCTGGTATGTACAGTGAAAACAAGCAACATATCTTTGTATGATAATATGAATAACACATTGTGTAACACATAGCAAAAATTCAAAAACAAAATTATCTCTAAGTTTGAAATCAGACATAAAAAGAGATATAACACTTAGGGGGAGAATACAAACATAAAGTCTCTCATTTTATTAATGTAAAGTTCTTGTCCACCCTGAACTAAGGGTAGGGTTTAGGTATATTTATATTTATCCTGGGGCAATTATTAACTATAACAGGGGCAAAGATTGTGACGTATCTATTGTAATACACCATGTGATAGCAAACATTTTCATTTTGAATGTAAAGGAGGCAAGTATAATACCTGTCATGGTACAGTTACCTACTGCAACTAAAGGTCCGGCATATTTCAGACAACCAACCGTCCACAAACTGAGGCCGCAAAAGGGGGCCACAAGAGGACTTGAATCTTTATCCTCTACTCCTCTTCAGAGTAAGAAGAGTGACTGTCTCTAGGTGAAGGTTGTTTCTGTGCGGGCTTGTCTGTTTTTGATGGTGTTCTGTCTTTTCGAGACATCTTGGTTTGCCATTTTGTAGGATTAATGCTTGGCCTTTTAGTGATTCTCTGTTGTTCCGTAGGCAATGGAGCTGCAATGTTCTCGTTGAAAGGTCCTGATAGATTTGTATGACATTACCTTGGAATCTCACAGGTTGTTGTCGTCGAGATTGGTTAAGTAGCATTTCTTTTTCAAGGAAATTCTTAAATCTGATTATAATGTCTCTAGGTGGAGCTGTATCTGGGGGCCTAGGCCAAAGAGCCCTATGGGCTCTTACCCAGAGAATGTTTTCCGTATACAATGTTTCCTTTAAAGCGGAGAAGAGATATTCTGGAAAGTCTCTAGGCAGGAGGGACTCAGGAATACCTCTTAGTCACAAATTTTTCCTCCTACTCCTATTTTCCAAATCGTCTATTTTATCCATTAATGCTTCAATATTATCTTGCTGTGTAGAAGAGCTATTTTCAATACTGATGATGTCTTCTCTAATTTCTTCAGTGTCTGCCTCCAGCATTTCGACTCTAGCACTCATAGATTGTAGTTCTTGTTTGAAGTCTGTGAACTCCTCTCTGAGGCAAGTTCTAAAAATATCTGATATCTCCTGCTTAGATGCAAAATGTGATAGAAATGAAGCAGGGATTGGAGTAGTGTCCTCTGTCAAAGGGTCAATTTTAGGACCTTGAGGCTGTGGACTGGGAGAAGGTTTAGTTTTGTAGCTGGAGTTAGCTGTGGGTGATTGTTCTGTAGCAAAATATGAAGGCATAGTGTGTGTCTTATTTATTGGTATCTTAGCTGTTTTATCAGCTTTGGATGGTCTTCTGAACACCATATAAGGGTGTGGTACAGTTCCTCAGGTATCCCGATAAGTTGTATCAGTCTATGTTAGGGATATTTATGTTTGCCTGACTCCTGTGTCCTTAGGAGTATTGGTTAGGTGATTGTAGTCAAAACCAGTATTACATAAGTGCCCGCTGTTACACTGCACTGTTTTCTGTAATTTGCCTCTTAATTATTAACCTCAATGTGGCTGCATTTCTGCAGTATTACGACAGGCTACTATATTGACCGGTTGCTCTATAACAACCTCTAACGCCTTTCTATGTTCCCAGCTATGTTCCCGGGAAATGTTATTGATAGTGTGTGTCTCTATAGCAGCGTTGTAACATAGGTGCTGCTTTAAAACCGTCTGCTGTGCAGGGCCTTACCGTAGCTCCTTTACTGTGGAACAGGTTCCAGGCGCCGAAAGTCTCTGCTGCGCTCACTTTAACTCCTGGATTGTCACCCGCTCACCTCCTGATATATTGTGCCGTTCGAGGTATGAGTCCGCAGTGTAGGCTATATGGCCTGAAATGTAAGAAGCGCGGCCTTGTTTGTTATTTTCGGCAAGATGGCGCCCGCAATGTGCTCAGCATGGATCCGTGGCTTCTATCACCTGGCCTCCTTCTGTAAGTTACTGCTCTGCAAAAGGTATCTCCAGGCTCAGTTTATGTTCCCCTCTCTAGCCTTATGCTGTGCTGTATATAATAAAGGGTAAAAACGGCCCCAGGCAGCGATCTAGAGACTTTACATGCGGAGCTCCGGACTTATGCGACCATCATGGTTGCTACCAAGCTCCGCCCCCCTCCCCCCCCCCCGTTTGTATTTTTTTTTACAGGTAAAAGAGCTGATTTCTTTGGGGCAATGCCTCGCAAAAGTCCCTTTTAAGGGCTATTGGTAGTTTAGTTTAGGCTAGGGTTTTTTTTGTTTTGGGGGGCTTTTTTATTTTGATAGGGCTATTAGATTAGGTGTAATTAGTTTAAATATTTGATCATTTCTTTTTTATTTTGTGTAATTTAGTGTTTGTTTGTTTTTGTAATTTAGTTAATTGTATTTAATTAATGTAATTTATGTAATTGTAGTGTAAGGTTAGGTGTTAGTGTAAGACAGGTTAGGTTTTATTTTACAGGTAAATTTGTATTTATTTTAGCTAGGTAGTTATTAAATAGTTAATAACTATTTAGTAACTATTCTACAAATAAAAATAAAACCTAAGATAGCTACAATGTAACTACTAGTTATATTGTAGCTAGCTTAGGGTTTATTTTACAGGTAAATATTTAGTTTTAAATAGGAATTATTTATGTAATAATAGTAATTTTATTTAGATTTATTTTAATTATACTTAAGTTAGGGGTGTTAGGGTTAGACTTAGGGTTAGGAGTTAATAACTTTAGTATAGTGGCGTTGACATTGGGGCCGGCAGATTATGGGTTAATAAGTGTAGGTAGGTGGCGGCGACATTGGGGGCGGCAGATTAGGGGTTAATAAGTGTAGGTAAGTGGTGGTGACATTGGGGGCAGCATATTAGGGGTTAATAAGTGTAGGTAGGTGGCGGCGACATTGGGGGCGGTAGATTAGGGGTTAATAAATATAATGTAGGTGTCGGCAATGTCCGGGGCAGCAGATTAGGGGTTAATAACTGTAGGCAGGCGTCTGCGATGTTGGGGGCGGCAGATTAGGGGCTAATAAGTGTAATGTAGGTGTCGGCGATGTCGGGGGCGGCAGATTAGGGGAGCTTAGACTCGGGGTTTATGTTAGGGTGTTAGGTGTAAACATAACTTTTCTTTCCCCATAGGAATCAATGGGGCTGCGTTACAGAGCTTTACGCTCTTTTATTGCAGGTGTTAGGCTTTTTTTCAGCCGGCTCTCCCCATTGATGTCTATGGGGAAATCGTGCACAAGCATGTAAAACCTGCTCAAAGCAGCGCTGGTATTGAGGTGCGGTATGGAGCTCAATTTTGCTCTACGCTCACTTATTGCCTGCTAACGCCGGGTTTTTGCAAACCTGTAATAGCATCGCTATAGGGAGGTGACCGGTGACAATAACTTGCAAGTTAGCACCAAGCAGCTCTTACCGCAAAACTCGTAATCTAGCCGTTTATTTGAAAAGAAGGCATCTAAGCTAAGGAGCCAGCCAATTCTGGTTCAGGCCTTGGACAGCACTTGCTTATCGTTGCTGTCTAATCAGCAAGGACAACCCAGGTTATTCACCAAAAATGGGCCGGCTTTTAAACTTACATTTTTGCTTTTTCAAATAAAGATACCAAGAGAATGAAGACAATTTGATAATAGGAGGAAATTAGAAAGTTGCTTAAAATGGCATGCTCTATCTGAATCACGAAAGAAAAAATTTGAGTTCAGCGTCCCTTTAAATCTAGCGATTGCATAAAAAATACTGCGTCACTTGTAATCTAGCCCTTAATGTGGTGATGTCTGTTAAGAGTTAATTATACAGCCTATTTAAGAAACACAGGAAGACAGCAGGCAGGAAACGTGTTGGATGAGCAGTTCATGGTGAGCTGAAAGTGGTGATGTTTTGTATTTTAAATATGTTTCAATAAAAAAAAAACTTTTTACTTACCCAAGTGATGGCTCAGACTGTCTCTGTCAATCTTAGATGCAGCTGTATTATACATTAAAGGAGCTATTTGTAAAGTATTTGATACACTCCAGCAGGTAAATACTACAGTACAATGTCACTAATGATTTGCAGAACTACTAGAAAACTCTAGTGAGCATGTTTATCTTATCTTGCTTAATTTTGACCAATTAGGACAAGCAGTAAATGCATTTGTCCACTTCCCTAAGTAATCACTGTGCAGTATGTAGTATGTAGCTGGTTTAAGCTAGTATAATACATTTGGGAACTACCCCTCAAAATTTGCTGGGTCACTCTAAATTTTGCTAAGCTAGAAATAGGCCTAGTTGGCCTACTCCATAATTTAAAACAGAAAGAGTACAAAGAATTTTTTTTCCAAATTAATGCATGAAAACAGACAGTAAACTATTACTGTCCCCTCCCCCACACACTTTTAAGCTATTTCTTTTCAAGAGTGTCTGCTCTATGCAGTATTAAATATTATGAAAATACATAATGAAAACAAATTAAGCCGTGAAAAAGTCATGCTACAAATTAGGTAGAATTAGGAAGTCTTTGATGTTGTCTTTGCAGTCACAGTTCATATTTAGTTTTTCCCCAGACAGCAATGGTGTTATAAAACATACAGGGAGACCTGGCTGTGGAACTACACAGTCTGACATGCCAGCCAGAGAGCCTAAGGGATAGTTCAGGTTTCCTTTACAAACAAACATTCACAAACGGAGGAAATAGTCAACAAGTTGCTCTTGGTATTCAAGTTGAATACAAAACAAAACTGTCCCTGGAATGTTAGCAATATTAAAACAAAGCTCTCTTGACTACTTAACATTCTTTTAGAGTTGTTCAACTGTTTAATAGCCAAAACAAGATATATAGGTCAACAGGTAGTCCAGCAGCTAATCCCATTAGATAAAAACAGATGATGGGCGCTGAGTGACAAGCGTTACAAAAAAGCATTTTAGCACCAAATTAAGAAAAGTGTGAGGAGTGTTAGTGGAGACTAAATAGCACTAACAACAGAACTCTCAAGGCTTGCTGAAAAATCAGGACCTTCTTATTTAAAAAAAATGACATGCGGAGGTTCTTTAGGGTATGTCATTTTTACTTTGGGCTCAGTTATCAAAATGTGATGCTGCTTGGAGGGAAATCACACAATGTTTTTAGAAGTCATATCATCCACACCATAGACTGTAACCAGAGCAAGCTCATGGTACTCTTTAAAGGGACAGTATACACCAATTTTCATTTAACTGCATGTAATAGCCACTACTATAAAAAATAATATGCACAAAAACTAATATAAAAATACAGTATAAAACCTTTTAAAAACTTACTTAGAAACTCCCAATTTAGCACTGTTGATGAGGTTAGTCTGGAACACCCACTGAAAGAACTGAGAGCAGACCCTCCTCCCTCCGTCCCTCCTCTGCATATGATTAGACCCATTATACAAACAGAAGCAATGTGAAGTCTGTATACATCAGTATACATCTAAAACTTTGAGGCTTGGTTAGGAGTCTGAAAATCAGCACAGCTATACATTTTTACAAAAACACCCCCCGATGGGCTATATAAATGGATCATCTACAACACATTTATGCAAAGAAAAATCTATTGTACAAAGTTCCTTTAAAAATCCACAGCCACCGAGCCATGAGTGTGTCCTCTCCAACAATATATTTATTTATTATTAATATATATATATATATATATATATATAAATTAGCCAGTAGCCCAGCACTCCAACCAATACGGTGTAATAAGGACCTGGGTGCATTTCTCAAAATTGTGTGTATACTGTAGATTTTTGATGCAAAGAAGGGCACTCTCAGGCATTTTTATCCATCAACTGCTTGATTTTATTCTGAATACATCAACTGCTGTTTTGGCTCGTCTTTCCATGAGCACGGCTGAATTGCTGAGTTAATATATTATTTGTCCTGAAGAAGGCCCAATCAGGGGTCGAAACGTCGACCATGACCATTTAAAAAATGCCTGCGAGTGCCCTTCTTTGCATCAAGAATCTATAAATATATAAATATATATATATATATATATATATATATATATATATATATACAGTATATATATAGATATATACACACACAAATATTTTTTTTTTCCAAGTATGCGCACTCACAATTTACAAAAGTTCAACTACCAGGTGTCAGGGTTTTTCCCTGTTGTGTTTGCCATGTGCTGCTGGCAGCCATTTTACTTACCTCTCTTCCTGACTTGGTGCATTGTGGGGGATGCTGCTCACTTCCTGCACTTCCTTTTATGGCCAGACTGTTGTGCATCATCCATGTGAGACAGGATGCAGTCTCAGAATTGTGATGTCATCATTTATTATTTAAAGGGCCTCTGTTCAGTATGCTTTGCCTTTGCGTTGTCTGAGACCTGTTTGTGAGAGTTCCTGTGTATTACCTGGCTGCCTGACGTCCTTCCTGGTTCCTGATCCCTGGCTTGTTCCTGACTCTGCTGTTCTCCTTGTTCCTGATTCCGGCTCGTCTGACTACCAGCTCTGGTTTTGACTCCTGGCTTGTTATTTGACTTGTGGACATTTTATAATTTTTTGCTATTAATAAAGGTGTGATTATTATTGCACTTCTCGTCTCAGTCTGATTCCTGGCACCCTGACATTACGCAAAGGCCATGAATCCTGATGCTGCTAATTATCCACCTTTACCTGCCATCATTTCCAGGATGGATGTACAGGATCACCGCTTGGATCAATTTGCACTAGCCCTGCAAACCCTGCTGACTCGCACTGCACATTTGGACCAAAGTGTCCCGCATGTTATGGCTGCTCCTGTTTCCGCTGCTGCACCTTTGCCTACCAGGAGCATGTCTGGTTGTGCACCTCTACCTCAGCGATATGGAGGCGATCCTATTCAGTGCAGAGGGTTTTTGAACCAGGTGGGCATTTACTTTGAGATGTTACCTCAGGCGTTTCCCTCTGACAGAGCTAAGGTGGGATTTCTCATCTCGTTACTCTCTGACACAGCTCTTGCCTGGGCTAATCCCTTGTGGGAGACTAATAAACCTGTGATTTCAAATTACCCTGAATTTGTGGCCTCTCTTCGAAGGGTATTTGATGTTCCGGCTCGCTCCTCCTCTGCTGCTAAACGACTCATGTCCATTCAGCAAGGTACAAGATCTGTTGCTCAGTATGCTATTGAGTTCCGTACGCTTGCCGCAGAGGTAGGTTGGAACAATGAAGCCCTTGTTGCCGCCTTCTTTCATGGGCTCTCTGATGCGATTAAAGACGAAGTTGCTGCCAGAGATTTACCAGAGGATCTCGAGGCATTGGTGTCTTTTTTGATCCTAATTGACATCAGACTCAGAGAGAGGCCCTCTTTCAAGGAGCGCTTGCGGAAGCCTCCTGTTCCGTTGTCTCCTACATGTTCGTTCCCACCCATGCCTCCCTCTCCTCCCATGCCTCCTGGTCCCGAGTCACCAGGTACTGCTGAGCTGATGCAGTTGGGATTCACGTGTCTCTCCGCGGCGGAGAGGGCCTTTAGGAGGAGGTTGGGGCTCTGCCTCTATTGTGGGTTACAGGGCCACCTTTTGAAGTCTTGTCCTACACGGCCGGGAAACGCTCACACCTAAGGTCCTGTCGGGGGCAGACCTTGGGTGGTTTATCCTTGTCCCCGGAACCGCTTAAGGAGAAACCTTTGGTCACGGTTGTCCTTTCCTGGGTGGACTCTTCCATAGTCACTCAGGCTCTTGTTGACTCCGGTGCTGCTGGCTATTTCATTGACAGTGCTTTTGTATCAAAGCACTCCATTCCTGTTTTGCCTCGGTCCGTTCCGCTTGCTATTGAGGCCATTGATGGCAGGCCCCTTCAGCCCGCACTCGTTACTCACGAAACTGCTCCATTGTCCATGGCTGTTGGGGCTCTCCATTTTGAAACCCTCCAGTTCCCTGGCTCCAAAAGCACAATCCCAGTCTCGACTGGCGCAGGTCCAAAATTTTGTTGTGGTCCCCGCAATGCATTTCCACTTGTCTTCGGAAACCAGTTAAAGTCTTGTGCACTTCTTCGGTATCTCAATTGCCAGAGGAGTACCGAGAGTTCCGAGACGTGTTTGACAAGGTGCGTGCCGGTACGTTGCCTCCTCACCGGTCTTACGATTGTGCCATAGACCTGCAACCCGGAGCCATTCCTCCTCGGGGCCGGGTGTACCCTCTGTCTGTTGCAGAGAATTGTGCTATGGAGGAGTATGTTGCTGATGCTCTGTCGCGGGGGATCATCCACAAATCCTGCTCTCCTGCAGGGGCTGGCTTCTTCTTTGTGAAGAAAAAGGGTGGTGAGTTAAGACCATGTATCGTTTATAGGGGTCTTAATCGTCTTACCATTAAGAATGCTTACCCTATTCCGCTCATTACGGAACTCTTTGACCGCCTCAAGGGAGCTATGGTCTTTACTAAACTTGATTTGAGAGGAGCGTACAATCTAGTTAGGATTAAGGAGGGTCATGAATGGAAAACAGCATTTAACACCAGGAGCGGGCATTATGAGTATCTTGTAATGCCCATTGGCCTATGTAATGCTCCTGCTGTTTTTCAGGAATTTATTAATGATTTCCTACGAGATATGTTGCAACAGTGTGTTGTGGTGTACTTAGATGACATCCTCATATACTCACCCAGACTTGAGGCTCATCGTTCTGATGTTACATGGGTTCTTCAGAGACTACGTGAGAACGGCCTGTTTTGTAAACTTGAGAAATGTGAGTTCCATCAGACTCAAGTAACCTTCCTAGGTTATGTTATCTCTGTTGCAGGGTTCTCCATGGATCCTGACAAGTTATCTGCAGTTCTGCAGTGGCCTCGCCCAGTTGGTCTTCGGTCTATTCAACATTTTTTGGAGTTCGCCAATTACTATAGAAAGTTTATTAAAAACTTTTCTTCCTTGGTCAAACCTATCACAGACATGACCCGTAAAGAGAATGATCCACTCGATTGGTCACCTACTGCCATTGAGGCCTTTGATAGTCTTAAGACTGCCTTTGCTGCTGCTCCAGTTCTGGCTCATCCTAACCCTGTCCTGCCTTTCATTCTTGAGATCGATGCATCTGAGACTGGAGTAGGTGCCCTCTTGTCTCAACGTCCTACGCCTGACGGTTCCTTGCATCCGTGTGGTTTCTTCTCTAAGAAATTGTCTCCAGCGGAGTGCAATTATGAAATTGGTGACAGGGAATTACTGGCCATAATTTTGGCACTCAAGGAATGGAAGCATCTTCTCGAGGGTACTAGCGTGCCAGTGCTCATTCTTACTGACCACAAGAATTTAACTTATCTATCTGAAGCAAAACGTTTGTCGCCCCGACAGGCCAGATGGGCGCTATTTTTGTCTCGATTTAATTATGTGGTCTCCTACCTGCCTGGTAGTAAGAATGTTAGGGCTGATGTCCTCTCTCGACAATTTTCGCCTCTATCCAAGGAGGAGTCTGTACCTACTCCTGTTATACCTCCTAACCATATTTTGGCTACCATACGTACTAATTTGACTTCTCCCTTGGGGAAGAAGATCCTGGCTGCACAAACCAATGCACCGCCTGAGAAACCTAGTGGTAAGTGTTTTGTTCCTGAGAATCTTCGAACTAAACTTTTGCACACTTACCACTATCCTAAAGCCGCAGGTCACCCAGGCAAGAACCAAATGATTTGGTCTGTCATTCGACAATTCTGGTGACCAGGTCTTCGTTCTGATGTTGCTGCGTATGTTGCCTCCTGCTCAGTTTGTGCACAGAATAAGACTCCTCGACGTCTTCCTGTGGGTCTTCTTCAACCTATTGCTAATGGTGAGCGTCCTTGGACACATCTTTCCATGGACTTCATTGTCGAGCTCCCTGTTTCCAATGGCAATACTGTTATCCTTATGGCGGTTGACCGTTTTTCTAAAATGTCACATTGCATTCCCTTGATGAAGCTGCCTACCGCTCAGGAGCTTGCTTCAATTTTTGCCCGGGAGGTCTTCCGTTTACATGGGTTACCCAAGGAGATAATGTCGGACCGGGGTAGCCAGTTTGTCCCCAGATTTTGGCGTTCCTTTTGTGCTCAAATGGGGATTCAGCTTTCCTTCTCCTCAGCATATCACCCTCAATCCAATGGGGCTGGGGAAAGGTCTAATCAAGCTCTGGAACAGTTCCTCCATTGCTATGTCTCAGATCACCACAATAATTGGTCTGAACTGTTACCTTGGGCAAAGTTTGCTCATAATAGTGCTATTAATGCTTCCTCCAAGTTATCCCCGTTCATGGTGAATTATGGGTTTCAACCATCCTTGTTGCCTGATTCATTCATGTCTCAGGGTATTCCGGCTTTGGAGGAGCATCTCCGGCAACTCCGTTCCACGTGGGTGCAGATTCAGGATTGCCTTCATCGTTCTATGCAGCGCCAAAAGTTCCAGGCTGATCGTAGGCGTCTGCCCGCACCTTCCTACCAGGTTGGTGAGAGAGTTTGGCTGTCCTCCCGCAACTTGAACCTTCGTGTGCCTTCCAATAAATTGGCTCCCCGTTATGTTGGTCCTTTTCGAATACTCCGACGGGTAAATCCTGTGGCCTACGCTCTTGACCTTCCTCCTGCTATGCGCATCTCCAATGTTTACATGTCTCCCTCTTGAAACCATTGGTTTGTAATCGGTTTACCACTGTGTTGCCTCGTCCCCATCCTATCTTTGTTGACAACCATGAGGAGTATGTGGTCAGCAGCATTATTGACTCTCGTATGTCCAGGGGCCGTGTACAGTATTTGGTTCATTGGAGGGGCTACGGTCCGGAGGAGCGTTCTTGGGTTCCCTCCTCTGATGTTCATGCTCCCGCCCTACTCCGTGCCTTCCATGCCCGTTTCCCCAATAAGCCTTTTGTCCTCCCGCGGGGGAGGGGTCGTTGAGGGGAGGGTACTGTCAGGGTTTTTCCCTGTTGTGTTTGCCATGTGCTGCTGGCAGCCATTTTACTCACCTCTCTTCCTGACTTGGTGCATTGTGGGGGATGCTGCTCACTTCCTGCACTTCCTTTTATGGCCAGACTGTTGTGCATCATCCATGTGAGACAGGATGCAGTCTCAGAATTGTGATGTCATCATTTATTATTTAAAGGGCCTCTGTTCAGTATGCTTTGCCTTTGCGTTGTCTGAGACCTGTTTGTGAGAGTTCCTGTGTATTACCTGGCTGCCTGACGTCCTTCCTGGTTCCTGATCCCTGGCTTGTTCCTGACTCTGCTGTTCTCCTTCTTCCTGATTCCGGCTCGTCTGACTATTCGCTTTGGCTCCTGACTCGGCTCGTCTGACTACCAGCTCTGGTTTTCGACTCCTGGCTTGTTATTTGACTTGTGGACATTTTATAATTTTTTGCTATTAATAAAGGTGTGATTATTTTTGCACTTCTCGTCTCAGTCTGATTCCTGGCACCCTGACACCAGGGTGCAAGGACCAGAGCTTTCAGCAGATATACAATACAGAGACTCTGCATTCACTGAATTTTTAAAAGTGATGTAGTATTACTAGTTGGGGGTTAAAATCTACTAGCCCAGAGGGAAAAAGTTACTAGTCCACTAAATGTTAAACATAGGAAAAAGTTAAATTTTTAATAATTACTGTAAAATATACATATACATTCAAATGATTTTTTAGAATTTTTAAAAACATCTATAATAATAATTATTATTTTTTCAATATTTTATAGAATATAATTCGAACCAAACGAGAACAACTGGCACTACACTGTAAATGTAGGTGAGATAGGAATAACAAAAAATTCCGGTGCTGCCCCTTAAAAGTTATACATGAACAACAGGACAGGAAAGTAAGGGGTTAATATAGCACTCACTCTCACTCTAAGTGAAGATATAAAGTAAAACCATTCATACTTTATTAATCAAAAGTTAAAACCAGGATAAACATCCCTGATAGATAAGTTAAACTACCCACAACCACCTATCTAACAATATAAAAGCAAGGAGGGCCCCCCTAACACTCCTCTGTTTCCTGGCCGATAACTGGAAACATCGGCATCAGGTGGCTGGAGTGATAGGATAAGCCAGTAAAGAACGTGCTGTACAAACGCGTTTCGGCTATGTATAAGCTATGTATAAGCAGGTGCGTGGCCCGGTGCGCATGTCATCAGACGGCGTCCATTGCCTAGCAACCACCAAGCATTTGTCTATAACCATTACCATGTAATTTTAGACATAATGCCAGTAATCTCCTTACCTCTTGTATAACAATTAGGATGAGGTCCGTCTATTTGCTAATAAATATGTTAAGCAATGAATGCTAATAACTATGCTGATAATATTAGCTGCACGCTCTCAAGGCATATCATATTTCACATATGCTTAAAGGAGGTATAGCATGAAAATACTAATATAGATACGCAGAGGAACAAGAAGTAAATTCTAAATAAACTAAGAAAA